>NW_026706813.1:14655000-15255000 GCF_024137745.1 Phymastichus coffea
CACTATCACTATTCTTCCTCTATATCTGCTTATTATTTTCACTATCTTCTTCTCTATTTCTACTCGTTATTTCCACTCACTTCTTCGTACCGCGCAACAGCGAGGCTCGGCGGACGTCCGTCCGTCGAGGCTTAACGGTTACTACTCGCGCGCCGTTTTTCGGCGACGCGCCGCTTCTCCTAGTTTACTCCCCTTCGTTGTTGTTGATTGGCTAGCTTGTTGCTAAGCCAGGTCTCAGCGCCGTCTATTTTGATGTTTTTTACCCGCGCAATTTATTTATTGGTCGGTCCTTCGCGCCTAATTTGCCTACTGGTCGCGAAGATAGCGTCGGTTTTCTCTCATAAGTCTAACCACCCCTAAGCCGATAACGATTGGCCGGTCAGATAGCGTCGCTTGTCTATCCTCTTCTATCTACCGCTCGTTGGTCTTACCGATTCCCCTCGCTCGCTTCCGATCGGTCTAGCATCGGCGGTCTCGCTCGCTCTCACGCGCTCGGTCGCTCCTACTTCTAGTCTAGCTAGGTCTGCCTTAACTAACGGGGGCTTGCGATCAGCTGATCGCGGCTGAAAACTTTAGGGGCTTCTAGCTCCCCGGGGGAGGGTCGGATCGGGTCGTGAGTGCGCGAGGGGTTGTACGCGAGCGTAAGGGTCGTGCGAATCGGTCAGGGAGGTTTCTAGAGGTCATAGTTCGCGAGATCCGGGAGTGCGTGGGCGGTGTATGCGGTCGTGGCTGTTCTGCCGCAGTGCCGGAAATATTTGTGTGATGACGCATCATCACACAATTTATCTAAAGTTCTAATTAAAATTATACAATGATATAAATTTCATTTTATTTCTTATGCATGTAATTCTGACTATAAGGGATGCAACCCTTATTTTCTTTATTAACAATTCTACTATTATACGCAATGTTTATTATAGTAAATTAATTATCAATTAGAGGCTGTACCATATTAAAAAACTTTTTTGAGGGTAGTTTTTTCATTTTGAGAGTATTTAAAAAATACTCTCCAACGAGTCAATTTTATTATTATAATCAACCCACGATAATATTTTTTTCAGTTTTTTTAACTCATTTGAAATGATTGTTCTATAAAAATTGACATAAATGTGGTGACAAAATTGTGACAGGGCTACAGTCAGATTCGCTGATCCTGAACGAGTGTGGCTTTGGTAACAGAGCATTCACACGTTTGTCGTTGAGAGGGAGAGTCGCGGCGAGGTGCAACAACACCGTCGGTAGAGTGAGAGTGAGAAGAGTGAGGGAATAGGAGAGCAACTTAGGAAAACGGAAGAAGTAAGGGAAAAGCGCAGCATGCGCCACAACACGAAAATCTGTGGCACAGTGGCAGTTAAATTCAAGAGCAATGGGGCGTGAGCTATAAAAATTTTCGGCCGCCTAAGTCTCGTACGCGAGAGATACAGCTCCGCGGCATAAACTAGCAAAAGAGTGTTCAGAATTTTCAACATCCACTATTGTCAAGGCTTGACCACACGGTCACCTATCAACATTACGAGGCAAAACTCGTGGTGTCGTCTAGTCGCCGCTCTCCGATCTGTCATCAGCCATAGACCTCTCCCAGATGGGCTTTGTTTTCGCTACCGTCGTCTTTCCACCTTTGAGTCACCGTCGCCATCATCAGGTATATCACTTTCTAGAGCTTTAATGTTCTCTCGCACCAGCTCTCACTCGGTCACGATATCCACGACTTTACATTCCCGCGCATATCACGCGTTGAGCGAGTTCGTTTACGTTTCATATCACCGTTTCCTCTGTTTGTCGCGACTACACGGTTGAGCGATTACGCTCACTCTTATTTTTGTGTTAATATACAAATATTGACTGAGATCGCCACTTTGTAAAAATTCAGTATTTATATCGATACTGCCATCCGTTTTTAATGAGAGCTTTCTTTTAATAGCGATACGAATGAAGAAAACGTTATTTTTGGAATAAATATTCGATATTTCGTTAATAAACATTTTCGATGATTATTATAACTTGTTACAATAAGAAATCAGCGAAAATCATCGTTCAATCAATGCAAATTGAAGCTTTTTCAATTCTTTAGAACTTGTATTGAAAACTTTTTTATCGAAGATTGATACCCTGACTTGCGGACTCAAAAAACGTCTTTTTGCCAACTTTGATCCTTTAGTTTTTTTTTAAATTTGATGTAGTTCAACGAAATATTGACAGTTACATAATTCAGTTTCCTGTGAATTCATTATTAACTACCGTAATTTTAAAACATTTTAATATTGGTTAGTTCGCGTACAATATTTTAGAATTTTTCCCATATAAGTTATTAACATCTATTTTTATTTTATAATAGTATGTTGATTTAATCAATAACATTTCAATCAATTTTAATCAATAATTTTATTTAGACTATAATAATAGTTAAATGAAAAAATACAATTTTTTTAATGTCGCACTATAGGAATTTTCGCCCAACTTTGAACGAAATCAAATAACTCAAGATCTAAAAGGGTTAGAGAAAATCGGGGAACGGCATTTTGAAGCTTTTGTTAAGTAGATTAAGGGAAAAATAGTCCAATTCGAGAAAAAAAAAATTTTGAGCTCCAAATCGAAGGTCAAAACACGAGTTTTTAGGAAAATAAAGCTTTTTTATTTTTTCTAACATACTTACACCATGAAATTTGAAAAAGCAATGCAACAGAAGTGTAGCTCTTGAAAAAACAAGGCAGATAGCATTTTTTGTTTTTTTTTTTTACTTCAAGGTCAACGAAGTAATATTCGTCAAATCATCCACTTACCTATCGTGAGTGATTTAATTGACTTAACACAGTTTTTAGTTCTAGTACGGGTTACGAAGCTCTTGATGTGTGGCAAAAGTTCAAGAAACCATTAATAATAATTTGAAAGTCATTAATACGTTGAAGTACACACACAATTTGAGATAGCTACATTTTTTTACATGAAATAATTTGTTACAAATTCTCGAAACTCGTTGCTCATAAGACTGCGCGCCTGTAATGAACTTATAACCCTATTCATCTTCAGTGTCAGAGTATTCGTCGGAATCTACAATTTCAATTGATGACTTGAGAAGACTGGAAATCATATTTATTCATTCATTTATTGTTTCCATAAAAGTATTGTATCTCTGATTCAATGTTTGATACTCACTTCTCTTGAATATACTTTCGAATATTTGCTGGGATTCCATGTTTTCTGAGAATGGCCTTTCTTCTGATTATTCTCTTCTTTATGCCCATCAGAGATATTGCAGGATCACTCATTTCAATTGCTCTATTGTATAAATCTTGGGTACGATTTTCACGAGAACTTTGACGACAATGATGAGTTGTGTTTGATCTGAAGTATTTATGCCATGATTCCAAACCATCTTCAGCAAAATATGCGATTGGAAGAGGAAAATTTTCTGCTATTTGACATCCATGAATCAATAACTTGTGCGTAGTTGGATTCATTTTTGCCCAGGGGTACAGCGAATAGTATAATTTGTAAGTATCGAAAGTAAAATTTTTCATTTTATCTAAATCGAGTACTTTTTTACTTTTGAATGCGGCAAGAACAGTTGCTATATTTTCGACTAATTTTTCGTCGAGTTCTAAGGCTTCTGCGAACGCTGCTGGATTTCCAAAGCATATCCTAGCTAAATTTCCAGTATTTGTCGTTCCAGTACCTTGGAGCAATTGATCCGCTCGAATCGTTAACTTTTTGTACAAGTTTTCTTTGACAATATTTTCTCTGTCCTTGTATTTATCTGTAAAATAATAGTATTTCATTGCTAGCAATCTGCTTTACAAAACTATTAACCTGTATGTAATCTGGAGAGTGCTAAATGACTCGTGACTTTTTCCATCAATTATAAAGTTTAAGTCATGTTAAACAGTTGAAACGCTGCCCCAAAATATTGAAAACTTATTTATGATAAAAAATACACGTACCTTTGTCTTTGTCGATTCTTTCCCACTGTTGAAAAGGCTTGCGGTAACTCAGATTCATCAAATGCTCAAATGCTTTTATTTGACAGTGTAAAATACCTAATCCGAAATTTAGTGTATCTCCTTTTGATGTAAATTTATTCTTCAAATTACTAAATGTAGATGTTGTGAGCTGACAGCAAGGGCATCTTGACGCAGATGGATTGTTAGTAATAATATTCAAACACTTTCCATCGAACAAAGTAGGGTACACTTCAAACTTGACACGAACTTGTTTTTCATTTGATAAAATGAATTTATGAGCAGTGAGAAATTGTATCTCTTTGATCAACCGATCATACTCGACTTTCACGCTATCAGTAGTTTCTTGTTGATAACAAATTCTCACTGGTCTAAAAAATCTCACACTCATGGGAGTTGGATTTATCCAACTGTGCTCGCCATTTTTCGAGTCAAAAAGCTGAATTACTCCGATGCACGTTACGAATAGTGACAGTTGAGCATTTTTGTTTTCTAATTCTCCATTTTCAAATTTTTGTTGAGGATTTTTATGACCCGAAGAGCTGTCAAAGCCTATCGATACACGCATGTGTAAGTTGCGATATGTATTATTAGGCCATCCGAGCGCTACAGCTTCACATAATCGCTCAGCAGTTATATTGAGTAGCTCTTGCAAACGTACACAAACCTCAATGTCACTCTCAACTTGATAAGCTCGCGGATGACACTTTTTTTTCTCTTGCAGTAGTGCTTGATAGCTGGGATAAATATCGTATCCTAAGCTTTTTGTATCAGATATTAATGCTTCGTATTGATTTTTACTGTAGTCATTTTCTAAAAAAAAACCCAAAGCCGAACTAAGTGTATGTTTTCTTGCCAGTACTTCTTTTTCTCCTTCTTCTTCTGTCTGATCTTCTATGATCTTTTTTGCATTCATCTTTTCTGCCATCGATATCACTTCATCATTGTACTTGGGATCATTCAACAAATCTTTAGCTCGATTTCTTAAAGTAGTTCTTGAAACACGCATCTCACGCACATTGATTTTTTTCCGACCACTGTTAATGACATCTCGTCGGACTTTTTTTGGTCTGCCTCTTCCTTTCGGTTGTTTATTTTTATTCTTTCGGCCCATGGTGAGTTACTACTTATTTGAAAAAAGTCGTGTCTTGAAATACCTGGTGATGTAAGTTTCGTATCGTACAATATTCAGAATACTCATCACGAATTTTCCATTCGTTTACCGTATTACGAGCAGATTTCTTACACGAGATTGGCGAATAAAAATCATAGAAACGCTAATTTAAACTTACCATCAGTTTATGAAACGTCAAATTAGACCATACAATTTTACGGAATTATTACACTCTATTGAACACTGGAAATTATTGATAATCGCAGTTCAATCGTAATGAATATACGTGCTGTAAAACTATTCTCGTACAAGTTACTCACTTGAATGAATGTAAAATGTCTTACATCAGTTTCATCAGGACAGAGGTGAATGATAAAGTCAAGCATGTAAACATTGTATACATTACGATTTCATTCTACTGACCTACTGTTGTACAGTGAAAGAGTTTCTAAGAGAAACTATATAGATATACATTTTTTCAGTAATTTATTTTTCTATTATAAATCTTTCAATTATAAATATCAGTCTATATTTTATGAATCAGGTTTTCAACTATTATTTCAATACTCATTTCGATAGCATCATATAATTTTGTGTATTTTGTAAATCTAAAATTATAGTTTATGCAAGATTTGAAAATGATAGGAGTTTGTGAGTTTGAGATATTTTTTTGATCAAATTAAAAAAAAATTAAAAGTGGTTCAATAAAGGTTCGAATTTCGAGAATTTGTAACAAATTATTTCATGTAAAAAAATGTAGCTATCTCAAATTGTGTGTGTACTTCAACGTATTAATGACTTTCAAATTATTATTAATGGTTTCTTGAACTTTTGCCACACATCAAGAGCTTCGTAACCCGTACTAGAACTAAAAACTGTGTTAAGTCAATTAAATCACTCACGATAGGTAAGTGGATGATTTGACGAATATTACTTCGTTGACCTTGAAGTAAAAAAAAAAAACAAAAAATGCTATCTGCCTTGTTTTTTCAAGAGCTACACTTCTGTTGCATTGCTTTTTCAAATTTCATGGTGTAAGTATGTTAGAAAAAATAAAAAAGCTTTATTTTCCTAAAAACTCGTGTTTTGACCTTCGATTTGGAGCTCAAAATTTTTTTTTTCTCGAATTGGACTATTTTTCCCTTAATCTACTTAACAAAAGCTTCAAAATGCCGTTCCCCGATTTTCTCTAACCCTTTTAGATCTTGAGTTATTTGATTTCGTTCAAAGTTGGGCGAAAATTCCTATAGTGTGTCGTACACGTAATTATATCAGCATTCCACTATTTCTTAAAAAAAGTATTTTGAATGATTGTTACCGAAAGAGATTAGCTACTGTTGGTATCACATTGCACTCGAGCTTATTTTGTGTTTATATTATAACAGCTCAAACGTACTATAACGAGTGAAATTGCAAACTCGTTATATCTCTCTCTCCCTAGTAACGATATGTAAATATGACACATTCTTCCGAACTTATCTTACGTATTTATAAATTTATTATGTTTGTATCCATTTATTATCTATATCTGTGTATGTAATTATCCTTCTGTATGGATGTAAGATAAGTGAGGTGAGAGAGAGATGCGAATACGCAGGGATACTTCCGTGCGCGACCGCGAGGCGCGGAGAGAGAGAGAGATAGACTTAGTCGCGCTTTAGCGAGTGACCGCGCGCACTGATTGACTCACTAAAGAGAACGAAATCGAGAGTCGAGCAGGCGACACGCTAGAGAGTTACTGTTGTGCGGACTTGTGAGCGAGCGGATAGATTTCTTTGTCTCGACGACTTTCCTTGCTGAGACCACGGTTGTAACCCGGCGCTTCCCTTTTCTTCTTCGATCCTTGAGTTTGTGCCTTTGTCCAGAGGAGGATCGCGACATCGCCTGGCCCCGTAGAGGATCTACGCTCGTTAATCGTAGGTGGTAGAGCAGGACTTCGTTAGAAGAAGCTGAGCCGCAGAGTGCACGTGGTGCCCTGTAATTTGTGCGTTCGCGTTGACGCAAACCGTGCGACTAGGTTGCATATCTAGAGGACGAGCACCGTCATTGTAAGTACCGGCTTGTTGGTTTACTCTCTCTCCCTATTCACTCTCTCAGCGTACTCTCTCCCTCCTTCCAACCGCTCATGTCAACTCTTATTGATTAAAATACCGTTTACCGTAAGTTCCTTTTTTTTATTTAACCGTGTTCCGTCGCCTTTGTCGAACGTTCCGCTTTTTCACGTCTACGCCCGCTTTTGAACCTTCGACCTTTGCGTTTATCAGCCAACACTACGAATCTGCGCGGATCCGGCTGTCCCATCACCGGTGTGACGAGTACCGAACCCGAGAAGACGGACAGTACAGGAGGCTCCAGAGTTCGCTCGGACATTCCTCATTTATCATTTGTAACGGAGAATTCCAATCGTCCTTCAATGGATGGCTCGTGATTGTCCGTACAAATTATTTTTCGGGGATTCGGGAAGCGAAAATCGTTCCCGCGGCTAAATAACGCGTCGAGCACACGCGTTAACCGTAGGCGGATTGATATTTGGAATCAGGAGTGACTGAAGGGATAATAATCGATACTGAGTCTGAATTAACAATAATCTTTAATGCTAAAGGGAAAATTAACAGTTAAGCAAATCCGCGAATAATTAATCGGAACGGCGTAAAATACAATATCATGCAAGGGGGGGGGGAATACAAGGTTATCAAAAAGAATACGAATAATAGTGAAAAGAAATACAAGGTAATAAAAAAAAGGAAAGTATCAAATAATCGTAATTCACAAACTACAAGCGAATACAATACTCTCCCGTTATGGTAACCACGTATCGGCTATAATAATAATGAGTCGGCGGCAGGTCTGCGCGCCGAACCGTTGATTATCCGAACAATAGTGAAAGAATCAAAATAGCGACGTCTGTGTACAAATTGATATTCGCCCGAACACAATAGCGAACGACCTCGCGATCGGCAGAGCTGCCGAACTGCGAGGTGTTTACTCGACGCCTCGGACAGAGAGAGAGAGAGAGAAGGAGAAAACACCGCACCGACCTTGCCTCGCGTCAATCCCGCTGTCCGCTCCGATGCTCCTGTATTTGCCAACCTCCGAAATACTCTGCAAAATAAAGGCGGGATATCTAGGTGACCGCTCTCTTTTGTAGCCCTGCTTCTCTCTTGTTCCTTGCTGTGGTGTTGTTGTTGTGTTGTTGTTGTGACTGTTGTGATGATTACTGTTGACGTTGTTGTTGTTACTGTCGCTGTTACTTCTGTTATCGTGATTATTGTTGTGAATGCGTCTCGAGTGTATGCGTCTGCTGTGGTTAGAGGAGTATGTGTGTGTGTGTGTGCGTAGATGTATATCTGTGTCGTGCCGTGCCTCGTTCCGCCCAAAGAAGCAGATCAGCACGAAGCTCGCACTCACCAGGCTCACTAAGATGGCCGCGCGCGCGCACCCGCCCGCGTCACCTCGCCGGTCGCCCACGTGCACCGATGCCGGTTCCGCGATCTACACCAAATTCCCAGCAGGCACTCCGCGCACCGGGCACGTATCACATACACAACTTAAGTCTCCGGCGAGGGCGCGGGAACTCACAAACACAATAAGGGCAATCCAAGAAAAATGTGTGCGCGCGGCGGACCGTGCGACTCCTCAGCAGATACTGCCGATCTTCTCTTTTCAAGCCGGCGAGATGCGCGCGCAGGTCTGCCGACGACTCGCCGGCTTTCCCCTATCTTCTGTCTCTCTCTCTCTCGCTGCGATCTCCACGTTGGCTCCCTCCAATCACCGCCGTTGCCGTCGCACCTCGAAAGAAAGAGCAAGACGGAGCAATTAGAGTGTGCTCAACTAGCGCACTCTCCCAGCTCGGCGAGGCACACGGGGAATCAGTGAGAGCCCGGCGGAGAACAACGGTCGAGCCGTGATTCTCCGTCGCACATTTATTTACTATTTCTTTATTTTTTTATATTTACGGGGTAAACCGGGCTGAATCCCCGTTATAGTACAAAGCGCGACTTTTATTGAAATTAATTTTAAACTTTAGCAGGTTGGCAATTCAATGTTAAAAAAATTTATTCAAAAAATCATTAAAAATTGTAATGATTAATTATTATTTAAAAGTTTATACTAAATCCAAATCAATTACATAAGCCAATCAAAAAAGAATTTTTTTTTAAATTAAACTTTATAAATAAATTAGTTAGTGTTTTCAAATTTTTGGATCAAATGGCACGATTCTGAAGTTTCATTTCCTTAATCTATCTTTTTTTATTTCGCTCCTATTACCGAATGTGAAATAAGCGTAGTTAGTAGTGTACGCAGTAAGGACTAATATTTTGTTATTTTTATTTTCTATCACGCTCGACAATATTTTAAACTTAACATTACTATCAATTCCCCTTATATTTTCCCTCTCAATTTTCAGGGAGCAATTGTCTAACAGGAATTCCTTATACTGGCACAGTGACAAAAATGTAGGTTGGATAAGATCCGGAGTGACATTGCTCTGATGTGAATTAATTTTTGATATTACGATTTTTAATACCTGTCACCCAAGTGTATAAATTTGCCGTGTTGTGTATTGTCGAATACAAATTACATTTTTTACACACTATTGTATATGATATTTTAGAAAAGCTCATGGATACATTTCTAGAGGATAGTCTACGAAACTGTAAGTTCTCCATCGTTTTATAGAATTTTTTTATAAGGATGCTTACTTAACTTTTCTACCTTTTCTCAGATGTCCCGTTGTCACTTTCTCCCTGCAGAGATCTGCAAACTTTTCGGATGGTAGCAATGTTCTCACTCTACTAATATACTGCTAAATGCCTATTAAGTGGTATATTGAGATAAGGGTTAAATAATAATCTTACTTATAGGTATAAATCCATATCTAATAAAAAAAAGATACCTTCTATGTACTGACTCTGTCACTTACTTATGCTCGGTATCTTATAATGCTTACATTTTCACTCATGTACGAGGTCTGTCCGGAAAGTATCGGGCCTACCTTTATATTTTCGTGCTACAGTTATTCTTTATCATCTGCTGGGTGGCATCCTTCAAAGTAATCCCCATTTGATTGAATAACATGGTTTCATCGATGTTTCCACTTTTCAAAGCAGTCCTGGAACACACTTTTAGGCATAGCCTTAAGTACACTCGTCGTATTGTTTTCAACCGTTGTTTTGTCATCGAATCGGTGTCCTTTGAGTGGTTTTTTTAGTTTTGTAAACAGCCAAAAGTCACAAGGGGCTATGTCGGAACTGTATGGAGGTTGTCGAAGCAATGCGATATTGTGTTTGCTCAAAAACTGCTGCACAAGATTGGATGAATGCGCTGGCGCATTATCGTGATGGACAAGCCAGTTACCACTTTCCCAAAAGTGCGGTCGTTTTCTTCTTACTGCATCACGCAAACGTTTTAAAATTTGAACGTGGTATTCTTTATAGATTGTCTGACCTGTTGGTGCATATTCGTGATGTACAACACCTTCACAATCGAAAAAAACAATCAACATTGACTTAACATTGCTCCGACTTTGACGTGCTTTTTTTGGTCTTGGCGATTCAGAATGCTTCCAGTGTGAAGATTGTTGTTTTGTTTCAGGATCATAACCATAAACCCATGATTCATCACCTGTAATAACTTTTCTAAGCACATTATCATCATTATTGACCATTTCCAGATTGTCCAGAGCGATTTCTAAACGAATGTTCTTCTGCTCTGCTGTGAGCAATTTTGGGATGAATTTCGGACACACGCGTTTCATTCCTAAATTTTCAGATAAAATTTATGAAATAATAGTTTTTGGTATCCCAAGGTCTTCTTCTAGTTCTCGCACAGTCATACGACGATCTTGTTCGATTGCAAGTCGCACCCGCTCAATATTATCTGCGGTTTTTGTCGTCGAAGGTCGGCCGGAACGAGAATCACTATCGACAGAAGTGCGACAATCCTTGAACCGTTTATACCAATCTTTTATTGTGTTTTGCTCATACACTCGCTTCCAAAGGCCTTTTGCATCATTTCAATAGTTTCCGAACTCCTTTTTCCGAGTTGAAAGCAAAATTTGATGCAAATTCGTTGATCTTGTTTTTCAGTCATTTTTGACAATATCAAAATCCGACGAACGCGAAAAAGGCATTGTAAACAAAGACACGCTGCGCATGAACTATACGTCCGGCAGGTGTCAGTAAGTAACCAATAGATTCGTGAGGCTTTACTGTTGACGTTTCTGTCCAGTAGAGGTCGCTCAAACACTATGGCGCGAAGATATAAACGTAGGCCCGATACTTTCCGGACAGACCTCGTATACTATACTATGTATGACTTACAAGGAAGGTAAGGGGAGTGTGTTAATCGATTCCAATGAAACTGTGATATATTGTGGAGGACTAAAAAATAAGCGACACGTATTTTTTTATGTGCTAATAAACACTTTGAAGGGGCGAAATCTACCCCCAAAGTTCGATCCCAAAAACCGTTTTACAGTATATCTCCTTTCCTATACAAGATTGCTTTCTGAAAACAACTGGTAAATATTTGTTACTAAATAACAATATCATATAGCACACCAAGGTTCGCAGGGGTGGCATCCCTTATTTTTCAAGAGGGCGAAAGTTATTTTTTCTTGAATTTTTGTCTCGGAAAAATATAAATGTAATCCTTTTTATTCTTATTCGAGTAAATCGCCGTAGATATCAAGGAAATTTCGGTCGATTATCAATTTTCAGAAAAACAAGAGATGAACTTTATTATATATAGTGATAAATGTTTTTAAGAGATGAAAACAACCCCTGAAATTTGTCTTTAAAGTACATTTTTCAGGGTATCTCTACTTGTATGTAACAAATTACCAAATTCAACTGGAAATTGATTGTTACTAGTCAACAAAATCATGCACCGTACCAATTTTAAAGGGGTTGCATCCCCTAACTTAGTAAGGGTGGTTGTGATTAAAAAAAATTTTTTTTTCTAAAAAAACTGAAAACGAAATTAACAATACTGGTACTGTTTTATTAGCAGTTACGTTGAATGATAAACTAGAATGGTATGTATAAACTACCCTTAATTTTCATTGAAACGAAATGCCGTAGATTACGGATTTATGATATATTGATATATTATAGAAGGTCAAAAATTACTGACGTGTTTAACGTGTAATGATTAATTTTCTAGAAGAATAAAATCTACTCGTTAAGTTTATTAATAAAACCGTATACTAAAGTAGACTGGTATGCATAAACTACCCTTAATTTTCATTGAAACGAAATGACATAGTTATCTGATTTATGTGAAATAGTAATATACTCGTATTATAGAAGGTCAAAACTTTTGACTAACACTTATCTGTTTTTATATGAATAAACCGTTTATTGGACAGGTACACTATCAAAAAATATTGTATATAAATTATTTTCTTAATAAACATTCGCTTTATTTCAATACTGTACCAGAATTAGAATCATATCTATGGTTACGTGAAAGAATAGAATAAGTGACTTATTTGTGATTTTACGATAGTTTTTTCTATCTTTATAATTAGAAAAATATATTAAATAGACTGACTTATTCAGTGTTTATCGTGATTTTGGCAGGCCTAAATTAGTTTTGATTTTTTATGTAAATTATCGATCTTGATAATAGTAACACTCAAATATGAAAAATCCGATATTAACTTGATTTCAATACAATTATTGCATATCTGGTTTTACCTAGCAGCCATATGTATATACATACATGTATTTATAGAATATTTTTTCCTTTGCATATTTAGATATTTACAAATAATGCCTATTATCATTCGTCGCTGTCGATGCCACGATATCTCGCGGGCGAGTTGCACATTTCGTCGTAGGTCAGTTGCCCCTTTTATTCAAAACATTATTTTGACTATTATTCTGAATACTGTTTAAATAGTTATTTTAGTATACAAACAGTTTATTTCTTTTGAGAATTTGTTAAGAAGAAAGAAAGGTTGAGTAGAGAAATTGATTTGCATGAAAGTTTTGGAACAAATAAGTTAGTTTTGTGTAGTAGTTTGTATCTATACTTGTACCAAATATAGATTTTCGCGCATTATATTATGGTTCTATATGAATACGTATGTGACGAAAGCAAGCGTTGCGCTTGTTCTCGTCGGAATTTTCCCAAGTTCCCCTCTCTCTCGGCAAGTCACGGTGACCAGCGTTAGGCGCATTTAAGAATGCGTCTAATGCATGATCTCTGTTTCAGCTGACGGAGATTGCCGAGCGGGGCCGAGCAGGTCCGAAGCGGCTACGCTGGCGACAGAGAGAGTATAGAGATGTTAGAGAGAGAGAAATAGTCGGGGGCGTGCGTGCCCTACGCAAGATTAGGCAGGCGCGCGTTTAGAACCAATTACTGCGTTGGCCGCGCGCCGCCTAATAAGTAGGTCAAGTGGGGAGAGAAAAGATCAACGAAGATGCTGTTGGTCGCGTGGAAAACCGAGCGACACAGACGGTAGTAAGTCGAGGGAAGACTCATAAAGTTTTCCGAGTCGACCGGAGCTAGACGGTGGACGGCCAGCGGTGACAGAAGTGCAGCCGAGGACATAGGGTCGAGAGGAAGCCGGCAGGAGTTGCCCAGCGACGACCTGCAATACCGTGAACAGGGCGCAGCCAGGGTTCCTGCTCCAGCATCCAAGGTCAAGTTTACAATTTAATCTCTCTCTCTTTCTCTCTCTCTTTATCGACGGCACTGCGCGTAAATTTTAATATTAGGTGGGTAGCAAGGCGTAAACACGCCGGCTACCTGCCCTAATGACGGTCGGGTAATAAAACGCGCAAAGAGAAATCGTCCAGGCGACCCCTCGCCGGGCGACTTTCTCTTTTAGCTAAATAGCTTAAGTCGGTTTGTCGTCAATGAGGTCATCTGCCGGCGACTCGCATTGCGTTTTCTATAGATTTGTAGGCGCGATTAGTTAGTTATGTTGTTCTTTTTGTAATAGGTGTTACGAACGTCGTTGTATTGATTAGGTTAAGAGTATGTGTAATACGGCTTATCATTATGCGGTTTGTTAATGTGCGGTAATTGCGAAATTGAAGTATAATGTGACCTTGAATTGATTGGAATTATATTTGTTTAAATGCGAATATATTTTGTGTGTATAAAGTTATTAACCATTTTGTTTCTTTGCCTCTTCCGCCTTCCCGCCTCAATTGCTATGAGCGAGTCCGCCTCACTTTCCCACCTTAAATAATAGCTAACTTACGAGCTTTCGTTACACGTATAACAAGCTTATTTCTTTGTGTGCTTACAAAAAGTTAGTAAATATAGAAATAGAGATAACTTTTGACTATTTCAAATTCTCAAAGAGCATAATACGTTGCACAAATCAATTATGATAATTTAGTTGTTAAGTCTAAAAGATTCTATCAATATGTATCCATACTTTTCTGAACACCTTATGAATTTTTAGCATTGAAAATGAAAGTTAATCCATTAAATGTGATAAATATAGATTTGGCTTACTTCCAAAACTCTCTCTATCCAAGAAAGTGCTTACAATCTGAAGGAAATTGAAATTAAAGATCATTTCTAAATGATACTATTAGATTTGCTAGAAGGAAATAATAACATAGATATGATTATGAAAGAATCTTTAGATTTTCAAGAGGAGTTCAAAGACTCTAACGCATGTATTGTCGAAGAACAAAATTTGCATACACTTTCTGAGGATCCTGAGTTTTCTACAGATAAATGCAGCAACCAAAATAAGCAATTGTGTTTTGATACAAGAAATGAGCTGTCGACGTTTGGAGAAGCGGAAAAAGAAAAAATCCTTCTCTTCAAATGGTACAAAATCATTTTCGCAAGGTCTGGAACACAATTACGTCGTTGAGCACACCAAATTAATCAAGGTGGTACAGAGAAATATCGAGAGATATCGAGAGAAAATTGCAAGAATTTGCGAATATACTTTAGAAAATTTTAACGCGGCTCTTGAATCTAGTTTTATAATTCATTATAATAATTTGAGAAGATGGGATTTATAAGCTCAAAAATTAATTGGAAATGAAAACTTAAGAAAGGCTTAAGCACAATGTAAGAAACCTCACAGGATTGTATCTAGAAAAATAAATAAATTTATAACAAAAAAAATATAGAAAATAGAAAAGAATTGAAAATAAAAAAGACAGATTTTTTGTCAAATGTCAAACAATTATTTAATCAAGTAGGTATTGAGAATACCTTTAATTTAAATCAGAGCGGTTTTCAATTAGAAATGCACTCTGGCTGCATCCTAGCAGTTAAAGGGAAGAAACAAGTACAATGTCTTGTACAATCTGTATCATCCACTATACATAGCTACACCGTGCAACTAACGATATCAGCAGACGGAGAACTATTATTACCGTCATTTTTAGTATTGCAAGAACGTACCGGAGATATTGGACCAACCTTATTACAAAATATTCACGCCTACAAACGTGCATGTTGCTGCTTCAAAATCTGGAAAACTGAATTGAAGTAAAATAATTTTTCATGTATTCTAATACGAAATATTGAAAGGAAATTTATAGGTCTCTTTAAAACATGGTTGAAAAAAGTATATTTTCCTTATGTGGGATCTACAACAATGCTATTAATTGATTCGTGGAGCTGTCACTGTCCAGTAGCTGTAGAGGAAGCTACGCCGCATGACAAAATGGTAGATCTGAAACAAATATCCACCGGAACTATTGGAAATATTCAGCCATTAGATGTTTTTGGATTCCGTACTTGAAAAAAATTTTCAGATAGTGTTAGTTATATCGACGATGAATTAGAGTTGCATAAGAGGAATAATATTATAAAATTACAATTGTTAGTCCATAATCAGTTTTCAATACCATGTTATAACAATCTATTCAAGTATGAATGGTACAAAAGTGGATACCTTGTAAATGAATCGATGGAATTTGATAACCACATAGATTTTAGTTTTGGAGATTCACGTGCAACGAATTGTAAAATTCATGGATGAAATAACGATGCTATTATTCGATGAGGATGGTGTAAAAAATCTTTGTGCTTGAAGCATTTTTTTGAAGAATACCATTACTATTCTATTTATAATCCATAAGATTCTGACGAATTTTGCAAATTCATAATTTTGTTACATCTTGATAGGTAAACTCTACTTATTTTGAGATCAGCGGCAATCAAGCAAGCTCAAAGTAGCAAAATAAGCACTAAAATGTATTACACCTTTACGAAATACAAAAATATCAAACTAATCAAACTCAGCTGAATTTCAACCCAAAAATCGAAATACTGACATACTAACTTCTTGATTACTCAACAAATCAATGTAGGCTAATGAGTCAATAAATAAAAGAGCGTACCGATTTCTTTAGGCAGTTGATTCGTGACGCACGACAATTCCATTGTATTAATTAAATTACTGCTCGCGGAGTGAATTATATTTATCAAATAAAGTGAGATTTCACCAGTAACCTTAAATATTGTGTTTTAAAATTCATTGCTACAACTTCCATGTGAGATATCCTCAATAATTACAAAATTAATTTAAAAGAAATAATATAATAAAAGGAGAAAAAAATATTTCCTATATTCATAGGAAGATATCCATCAACCAAAGCTGGTTTAAAACTCGAACCTCAAAAATGCGATTGGCTCAAAATAGAAGTATCTTGCTTAGGGCACATTATAACTAAATCCGGTAAAGTAAACCAGACAAAAAAAATATACAAGCCGTTGAAGCTCTTCCAACACCGAAAGTTACAAAAAACGTAAGAGAATTCCTCGGACTTTGCACTTATTATAGACGCTTTGTTTCGAATTTTGCTGAAATAACAAAACCGCTAACTATAATTTGGCAAAAAATGTTAAATTTTTCTGGAAAGTAGAACAACAACAGGCATTGGATAAACTGAAGAAATTACTTTGCAATGATCCCATTTTACAATATCCACAATTAGCCAAGCCTTATATTGCTAGAACAGATGCATCGAATCACAGTTTAGATGCGGTACTCTCTCAAGGAGAATTAGGTTACGACAGACCCATCGCATATGCATCCAGAGTTTTAAACAAAACAGAACAAAACTATATAACTTACGAAAGAGAAGCCCTTGGAATAATCTTCGCGATAGAAACATTCCAAATCTACTTGTTTGGTAACAAATTTACTATAGTAAATGATCACAAGCTTCTACTCTCATTTAAGTCAGCCGATAATAATAGCAGAGTGTAAAAATGCAAAAATTAGTCGATTACGACTAAAATTAGTTGTCTACGACTTCGACGTAATTTTATCGCCGAGGTAAAGAAAACGGCCCAGCTGATTGTTTATTGAGGAACTCTATAGAAGCTAAAACATGCGTGACGACGCAGGTACAGAAAGCAAAATTAAAAGATGAAATAATACCAACCCAAAGTAACAATAACAAAATAAAAATTATGAATAACAAAAAAATTCAAGAAAAGAATAAAGAAAAAAAAACCAACACGTATACTCGGCAGTACCAATAATATTTAAAACAGAAAGAATAAACTCATAAACAAGAACAGAATTATTAACACAAACTGTAGTAGCGCAAATATCGTTTATAGTAAAAATGCAATACAATTTCAAAATGATAATATAATTCACATAATCTCCGAAAAACATAAAGAATTAGATGAAAATACGAATAATATACTAATAAAAAAGAATATACAAATCAAGTAAAACTTGCCTATAAATGAAATAGAAACATTAATTTATAGGAAAAAGAAAATATTTATTTTATGTTTACAAGAGTCGTTTGAAAAGTCCGTGCAAAGTCAGAGAGATGGCGCTACTAGTGCGTATCAAGGTAATTTTCAGTTAGTAGCATATCTTGGAAGAGCACATACCAAGTTTCAGCCAGATCGGCCAATTACTTTGCGTTTTACATTCGTTTCAATCAAAGAAATCGAGTGGTTGTAAAAAAATGGACTAAAAAAAATTTCGTGTATTGATTAAACATTACTTTTTCAAAGGCAAAACGCCTCAGGAGATTAAACAGAAGCTTGATAATCATTATGGTGATTGTGCACCTTCGATTAGAATGGTTTATAAGTGGTTTCATAATTTTCGGAGTGGCCATATGAGCACAAAAGACGCTGAACGTTCTGGACGCCCTGTTGAGGTTACCACTTCAGAAATAATTGATAAAATCCATGATATGGTGATTTTATTTTATTTTATTAAATTTCTGATCTTAGGAGTTATCCCTGTGATCAGAAATTTAATAAAATAAAATCATCAAATATCAGGAGTGAAAACATAAGAATTTTTTATATCCATGATATGGTGATGACTGACAGAAGAGTGAAGGTGCGTGAAATTGCTAGTACTGTAGGCATCTCGAGCGAACGGGTACATAATATTTTGCACCAATATTTGGACATGAAAAAGCTATCCGCTAGATGGGTGCCGTGATTGCTCACGATTGACCAAAAACGAGATTATGTGAAGTGTTGCAAGAATGGTTTGCAGCTGTTCCAGCAAAATCCGCAAGACTTTAAGCGTCGTTTCATCACTGTAGATGAAACATGGATACATCACTACACTCCTGAGACCAAAGAATAGTCTAAACAATGGGTTACCAAGCGGGAATCTGCTCCGAAAAAGACGAAGACAATTCCTTCGGCCGAGAAGGTTATGGCGACTGTCTTTTGGGATTCGCAAGGAATAATCTTCATCGAGTATCTGGAAAAGGGTAAAACCATTACAGGCGAATATTATTCAGCGTTATTGGATCGTTTGAAAACCGAGTTGCTAGAGAAACGTCCACGATTGGCCCACAAAAAAGTCCTCTTCCACCACGACAATGCGCCAGCTCACGCCTCAGCAGTTGTGGCCGCAAAACTGATGGATGGAGGGTTCCAACTTGTTTCACATCCCCCTTATTCTCCAGACTTAGCTCCGTCGGACTACTATTTGTTCCCTAATATGAAAAAAATGGCTGCTGGGGAAAAGATTTTATTCAAACGAGGAGGTGATTGTAGAAACGAATGCCTATTTTACAGACTTGGACAAATCCTATTATTTGGAAGGGATTAACAAACTAGAGCAGCGTTGGATGAAGTGTATAAGCCTAAAAGGAGACTATGTTGAAAAATAAAAAAGATTTATTAAAAAAAATCAAGCAGTTTTTATTTTTGCACGGACTTTTCAAAAGACCCTCGTAAACACTGCTACATCAGCGGAAATTCAACAGTAAGCATTTCAAAAAATATCAACAATATGGTGATCAGAAATAGAAAACATAATCAAAACAACTTTCAAAGGAAGTAATATTAAAATCATCGTTTGCATGAATCATATCGAATATGTCAGTGAATTAGATCAGAGAAACAAATTTTTTTAAATATATGACACTTGTAAACTCGGAGGTTATTCAGGTATTAACCGAACTTACAATAAAATTAAAGAGAAATATTGCTGGAAAAATCTAAAGAAAGACATGCAAAGAAGAATTTTAATGTGCCAGCAATTTCAAACAAACAAATTAAAACGTAAACCAACGAGACAACCAATGACTTTGACTGACACACCCTTCAAACCATTCGATAAAGTCTCCATGGATATAATGGGACTATTCGAGATTACAAAGAATAATAATCGATACATACCTTCAATTCAAGACCAACTCTTAAAATTTATCACTCTAACAGCGTTAAAAGACCAATCCGCGGAAACAGTAAACGAAGCTTTTATAAAAAGATTCATTTGCATTTTCGGAACACCAAAAGTAGTATTAACAGATAAAGCTGAGAACTTTAAAAGCAAATTGCAAAACAAATAGCAAAAAGATTTCATTTTGAAAAAATTGAAATAACATCATTCTCCCCAGAATCCAATGGCTCTGTCGAGAGAGTAAATCACCCTCTTTGTGAATATATCAAACAATTCACATCGAAAAAATGTGAAGGGGACGAACTCTTAGAACTAGCACAATTTAATTATAACACCAGCATTCACCCTGGTCACAACTTTACGCCGCATGAACTTATTTTTGCCTTTCCAGCCAACTACCGTTCAGCGTATCTCTAAAAAAATCCGAACAATTACCAACCTTTAATATATATTTAGAGAATTTAATAAAAAATATGAACAAACTAGCACACATGGCTAGAGAAAATTTGATAATTTCAAAACAAAAATCAACACAATACTATGACCGATTTATAAATCCTGTAGAATCCAAAATCGGAGACAAAGTCTGCTTCATGAAAGAGAGAATATTAGAAAAAAATAAATATTTAGGACCTTTTAAAATATTAAAAATAACAGAAAAAGGCAGCGTCGTAATTAACGACAACAAAAAACCAAAAACAGTTCATGCGAATAAACTAAGTTTAGTTAAACAAATAGAGTAATATTTTTTTTTATTCTAGAAAACACAATGGAACGACATTCATTAGTTATATTAATACTAATCACTCTCCTTCAAGCAAGCAAAGGACTCATCGGGTTCAACTGCGACTCAACAAATCCGGCCATCACAATATACTCCCTTGTGGACACTGGAGAATTTGATTTCTACGAAACAAAAATAAATACAACACAATCTACAATAGAACTACTACAACAAACTTAATTCAGGTCAATAAAAGTTATCCAATATAAAATAGTAATACAACGTACAGTTTTCGATTGCGGCATGTTTAGCCATTTAGATCCAACAGAAAACGCACTCCAGAAATACGTCTACGATATATCACACGATGATTGTAATAACATCCACCAAACGGGTATTTTCAAATTGAAGATGGGAACAGAAATAAATTTTAACACAATCATTTCTCAATACTACAAAATTGGAAACCAATAGATAAATCTCACACCAACACCGAGGAAATCAACAACAACAATCCTAAAATTGAAACCAAACACTATAACACATAGCAACCGACAGAATTAGAGTCATTAGCAACTAGTGGCATTTATTTCCAAGAAGATTTGCAACAATTAGAAAACCATATACACTTTCCCATGGAGAAAGCAGCACTCCTCAACATAATTACAAGAGATATGCGACGAAAGCATGCAAGGAGGACTGATATCAAACTTGATATTTACGGAAAAAACTCTGACTGACATAGCAGAAAGCACCCGGAATAAAGTTATCAACAAACTCAATATATTCGGCTCTATAAGTACCGCCATTATAATGAGTGTTATCATATTACACATTAAAAGCCTATTTAATGTGATAATTAAAAGCTATACATTGCAGTCAATATATGGATTCTCGACATATTTGCTAGCAACAGTGTTTGGCTCAATCACACACATACTCGTAGCACTGAACAAGCCACTCGTCAAGCAAGAGTGCAAAAACGCAGCAAAAAACAACGAGTACGAATTGAATCAAATAATAATTGACCACCCATAAGACACCATACCAAAACCATCCTTATACTTCCAAACCACATCCAAACCCATACCTTCAACAGCGATTCCAAAGAAAATTTCCAAAATAAATAAACAAGATAATCCAATCTTCATATTAGACTTGCATTAATCATAACTAAAAAGATAATACTGATAAAGATCTAAAATGAAATCTACTATAATATTATGTTATTATTTACGTAACGTTATTATTATTAGTCTTACGACAAAATTTGTATAAAATTAAGCATAATTACCGAATATCTTAAAATTAACATAAATTTAACTATATCCTTTTTTCTTTTTTTTACGTTGCATATCGGTACGAGATGCAACTATCTAGTCACGGAGGTGTTACATCATGATAAATCTCGCACCGACTATTCTACTTATTTTGAGGTCAGCGGCAATCAAGCAAGCTCAAAGTAGCAAAGTAAGCACTAAAATATATTACATCTTTACGAAACACAAAATTGTCAAACTAACCGAACACAGCAGAATTCCAACCCAAAAATCGAAATATTAACTTCTTGATTATTCGACAAATCAATGTAGGCTAATAAGTCAATATATAAAAGAGCGTACCGATTTCTTTAGGTAAATGATTCGCGACGAGCGACAATTCCTTTGTATTAATTCAATTACCGCTCACGAAGTGAGTTCTATTTATCAAATAAAGTGAGATTTCACTAGTGTTTTTAAAATTCATTGCTACAACTTCCATGTGAGATATCCTCAATATTTAATAGTGTGACGGAGAATCTCGGCTAGGCCGATCTCCTCCGTTTGGCTCTCGCAAATGTCCGTGCGCCGCGCCAGGCTGAGAGTGTGTACGTTTGGCACACACACTCATGCTTGGACCTTTTGTTTGCGAGGTGCTGAACACGGGCTGAGCTGACGACTGGAGCGATGCAGACGGCGCAGAAGAAGAGAGAAGGAGAGAGAGAGAGAGAGCGCTCGAATTGCGGATCGCCGCGGAAAATTGGGAGTCTCTGCTAAGCTATGAGCAGAGGAAGTCGCGCGCGCGGATAAAACCGAAAGGTCACGGTTTTCCAAGTTGGCCTCGCGACCTCGTCGACGATCGTTTGTTTCGGAGACACGCCCGGTGCGCGGACGAGTATCGGAGTGTGAGGCTGGGTCGCGCCCAGCCATGTCCCGAAGTATACCCGGCACCGGTGCGTGTGAGTTATCGGCGAGGTGCGCGGGTGCGCGCGCGAGCAATCAGGACGTGCTGTCGTCCAGAACGATAAAGAGGCGGCGAAGACAACAGCAACAACAATTAACGAGCGGGTTGCGTTGAGGCAGCAATATTGTGGAGCAAGCGAGAGGACGAGCGAGAAGACAGATAGCGACGACAAAAGAAAATACCAGCGAGACGGTCAGCGAGGAGCACACCAGTGACGTCACGGTGTAGAGCGCTCCAGTCGTCGAAGAGGCTGAAGGTCGAGATCGGTGCCGTATTTTTCTCTTGTCTCTCTCTCTTGCATGTTTGGGCCTCAGTCTATGGCTGGTAGCACAGCAGACCTGCTGGCTACCCGTTGATAGTCTATCAGCGAAAAGTGTTTGTCGGGCATTTGTTATAATATTTAGTTCTTATAAGGGAATCGGCAGGCTGACCAGCCACCGATTCACGTTTGTTATTGTGCCGCTCGTAGTATGTAAGTCCGAGGTTACCGTATTGTAATCGTTTGTTTACAATTAAAAGACTAGCGTATTAATCCGCTGTTGTGTTTATTCGTCGCTGTATCACTCCTCATCCCGACTTCGAATCTGTGCGTTTAACGTGTTTATGCTCGACGCGTTATTCAGTCGTGGGAACGTCTTTTGCTTCCCGAATCCCTGAATAAATAATTTGTGCGGACGGTCGCGAGCAACCCAGACGGGTACGGCTGGAACTCTCCGTTACAATAGGAAGATATCCATCTGCAAGAGTGGTCAGCCTCCGTGCGCCTTGGGCTGGTCTCTGCTAATTTTTCTGGGTTCTTTCTCGGTAAAGAAAGCCGGCGCTGATTTTCACAGGCCGAAGTTCGCGCTGGTTGGGGATGGTTGATACAAAGAATCAGACACTTTAATTCAATTATATTACATATGGCGATCTCATTTATTGACGCCTTTTCACAAATATCGCTACAAGATTAACTTCGCCGCGGGGAGCGCGCTCGCTCAGCCTTTCCGCGACCAGAGTTCGCGGGATCACGCGGGTGAGATCGCTCAGCGTGCGCGAGAAAATCGGAATACGCTAATGTCCGTAATCGAGCGAGAGCTGGCGCGAGAGAGACAAACAGGCTTTAGACCCACCGGATGCCGACGGTCCGTCGACAGAGAGGTGACGCCGGCGAAAGCGTAGGCCCGCTGGAAACGACGCCCTGGCGACGACCGAGGTTGCTGCAGAAAAGGCCGCAACACGGCCTTTGCCCCGTGGACGGCGAATGGTCGCTGCTTGTCCGGGCTCAGCTTTGAACACCTGGTTCTCCTGGCAAGTGGCAGTCGCACTCCTGGCAGTAGTTCCTCTCTGGCCGAAATATCATCTCGTCCAGTCTCTCCTTAGGCGGCCCTAATTACTCGAGAGCTCGCGCCTAACTGCCCTTCTTCTCTCTTAATTTCTAAGCCTCGCGCCGCCGCGCTCCTACTTCTTTCGCCGTCAAAAATCAGTCAAAATCGCTCTCTCTCTCTCTTTCTCTCTCGCTCTTCTCGCTCTCACTCGCACTCACGGCGACACCTCGCCGATCGTCGCGCTCCTCTCTCCAGATCCTGCAACGACACAAGTATGTAGTCGCTATATAGCGTACACTTGGTCGCTGCGTTCACGCGAGGAGAGTGCCGCACACAGGGCCTGCGAGCAACGCCATAACCCTGTCACACATCAACGAAAATAAAAGTTGGATAAAAATAATATTCTTTTGATAACGAACAACTCAGTCCTGCCATCACACAAACACACACACACACACACACACACACACATATATTCGTGTATTCGCTTTTACGTTTGATGATTTCGTTTCAGTGTCTTCTTTCCAACCGAGGTGACTTGTGACACTCGATCTATCTTCAGTATGAATGTGTTAATGCCTAATCCGCATAAACCCCTAGACGAAATCAGAATAAGATTTAAGCCTTTTTAGATCTATTAAGATAATAGGAAACGAAATGACGTAAACGGCGAATAAAATTAACAAAGTTTAATTAACAAAAACTACAGGCGTTTATGGGCCGAAAGACTAACGCACGTGAATAGGATTTATAATTTTTTACTATAATTTGGTGAGAGAGAGATTTGATTTGATTTGATTAATCTTTATTAAACCATGGGGTAGAACCCCGTGTGGTTGGAAGAAATACAGCATTGACAATATATAATAGTGGTAGTAACAATATTAGTATTGTAAGCGTATAAACGGCATGTTTTTGTTTAGCAAGCGGTTTTTGCATGACAGTAGTCGAATCTTGTTGATACATAGAAGTGCAAGGCAGCGCAAATGTACGTGTAAAGACTCAAGCTAATTGTATAATCTAAGAATTACAAATAAGAAAACCTCAGAGAGGTGCGCACGAGCTTAATATAGAAACTTAATTTAACGCAGGGGGGGGGTGTTTTTACAGTTTTGATTGGAGGGAGAGATTTGGTCCATCGGTCAGGAATCGATAATGCAAATATCTGCCGCCTACCAGTAGATATGAGGGATTAGGAGCGAACGCAGAGACATTATACGGGCGTGAGATGTGGGGTAGGTAAGCAAGGGAGGCTGTACCTGTCATATTCTCCTGGGCAACCCGGATAGAGAATCTGTCTATTTCAAGGAGTAAAAGAGGATCAAATAACCAGTATTTGAATTCAGTGAGTCGTTCCAAGAAAAAAGTGGTCACTGCAAGCTGATTTAGGAGATCCATACCTCTAATTGCGAATGATCTCTTCCAGGACTTATTGCGTGGAGCGCGAAAATGGAAGGCCGCGGGTACATTGCGGGTAGAGCGTCGAGCGATAGTAAGTTGGTTCAGTAGTGATAAGTGGCCAGTCAGATACGACGGACCATTGTTGCAAATGACCTTATAAAATAATTTTGCGAGGGCGAGTTGACGTGTCGATGAGAGTGTGAGCCAGCGTAGTTTCAGGTGGTGGAACGTAACGTGAGAGGTGAGGTCGTTATTTGGTAGGAATGGGATATTACCAGAGACGAATCGGACACAGGCGTTTTGCGCCACCTGGAGGTCATGAGTACGTGTCTTGTCAAGATCCATGAAGACGGTGGACGAGAAGTTTAGTAGTGAGAGTACCAGTGACTCAACCAGAGTCTTGCGGAGAGTGAACGACAAAGAACGGCGATAGAACTTAAGAGAGCTAAGAGAGCCGTAAACCTTCCTCACTACGTCTGAGGTGTGTGACTTCCATTGGAGCGTAGGAGAGAGGGTGACCCCAAGGCTCTTTGCCGCCATCACGAAGGGGATCATATGTCCGTTGACGGTGATGCAGGGCAAGGTGGTGAAGTCAAGGGCAGTCACATACAATTCGCTGCCCAAGATCATAGCCTTCGTTTTAGCAAGGTTGAGATCAAGGTCATTCCCCAAGGCCCAGTCAGCCACGGCCTGTGCATCTCGCTGGGCCTCCGCGATGCCACGCTCAATGTCCAGCGGTGAACAATGCACATATATCTGCGTGTCATCCACATAGATGATATACTTGGCAGATAACAGGACCATCGGGAGGTCGTTGATGTAGATGGCAAAGAGTAGGGGGCCAAGGACACTCCCCTGCGGGACACCGGTATCAGCGCGGAGCCATTCGGAGACAACGCCTCCCTCATCTACTACCGCTTGTAGGCGATCCGCCAAATAGTTGAAAAACCATTTGAGGGCTTTGTCGGAAAGGTTTATGTTGCGCAGCTTGGTGATCAATCGCAAGTGGCAGATACGATCAAAGGCTTTTGAGAAGTCAAAAAGCACAAGGATGGTGAGAAGCCTATTTTCGGTAGCGAACCGAATATCGTCGAGAAGACCAAGGAGCGCGGTCTCGGTAGAATGTCCCTTCCTAAACCCAGCTTGGCGGGAGTCAAGTAGGTGATGCTGCTGAAGGTAGGCTGACAGTTGACGATGGACGAGGCGCTCGAAGAGCTTCGAGGGCTCACATAGCTTAGCGATAGGTCGCGTGTCTGAAAGGGAGGTCGGATACTTCACTTTGGAGAGCGGAACGATTTCCGTGCGCTTCCAGAGCGTGGGGTAAAGTGAGTTGGCAATTGAGTGGTTAAAAAGCATGGTGTAGTACGGAAGAATAGTTTGCGAAACCATCGAGAGTATTCTCAGCGAGATCCCGTCCTCTCCTTTTGACTTTGAGTGGGCATCCGCAAGAACAGCCTCTACGTCCTTGACCGACACCGGGTTTAGGTTGAATTGAGGAAATGAGAATGAGCGAGAGAGTGGCATCGATGTCAGATTGTCGTAGCAGGAAAGAGTAATAGGCGGAAGCTGGTTGACGATTTTGGCGAAGTGACAATTTAACGCTGTCGGTGAGAAAAATGATAGTGGAGACGGCATGGATTTTTGGGCAATGCCGAGACAGCGAAGCTCTCTCCATTTGGTCTTGGGATCTATGGCAGATGCAAGTTTAGCCGAGATATGATTATTTTGTGCAGTGTCAAGCTCGTTTGAAACGCGGTTTCGAAGGTCTTTGTACCTCCGAATGTCACCTGGAAGCGCAGTTATTTTTGCTCGCTTGTACGCCGCCGTGCGAGTACGCATGAGGATGCGAATGTCAGCTGATACCCACGGCTTCGCCTTCGCAGACAGATTTGTCTGGCGAACCGGGGCGAGGGTGTCGAAGGCTTTCAGCACGGCGTTTGAGAGGAGGCGCTCGAGTGAATCCAGGGACCTTCGAGTTTGCGAGTGAAGGTTTTCATGGCTGAGGGGGGAACCGTGGCATAGATAGACAGCTCGATAAGGTAGTGACAATCAATAAAAGGGGCTGGCGTTTTTGAAAAGGAGTGGATATCTGTGTCGTTTTTAATTAAGAAGAGGTCCAGCAGAGTGTGAGAAGCTTGACCATCCTGGAATCGATAACAAGTAGGCAGCATGGAGACGACTTTTAGGGCGTAGCGCTCAATTTGTTCTCGGAGCACATTGACATAGTGTTGTGTGTGCGATAAGAGATTGCAGTTGAAATCCCCAAAAATTATCATATCATGATAGTTTGGGAGAAGAGGGACAATGATTTGGAAAAAATTCAGTGGAGCCAATGCAGACGGGCGACGATAGACTACCGCAAGTAGAAGTTTTGCATGTTGTTGTCGTAATTCCACCACCAAAAATTCTGACGCATTATAGTTACCAGGATGAAATTTGGCGATTGTGCGAACGGAGAAACTGTCACGTATGTAGAGAGCAACACCACCACCTTCCATGGCTGAGCGATCATGTCGAAATAGGTTGAATCCAGGCAGTGATAGGTGAGAGTCAGCCACAGTATCCTTTAGGAACGTTTCTGTGATGGCAACAGCGTCATAGTGTGAAAAGGGATACTCTGTCCTCAAGGAGGGTGAAATGGCCGCCGTGGTTCAGGCGGTTCACATTTGCATGTGCTACACAGAGAATGGGAGGGGGGGGCAACGGTAGTGTGTTGACCTTGAGGGTTAATCGATGGTAGGTGGATTGCCCGTAGTGCTTTCAGCGGGGAGGGATGCATCATCTGCGACGTGGGAAGGTGGACAGTAGTTTGTCCCACTTGAGAGTGATGGCTCCGCCGTATCCATTACAAGTGAGGACATTTGAGGGGCAACTGCGGGACTGATGCGCGGAATGTTTTCAAGTGAGGGTTGGCTAGTGTGAGAAGTGGAGGATGCTGTAACAGCGAGTGAGGGATGGGCAGGCAGAAGAGGGAGCAGATGCAGACCAGAGGTTTGCGCCGGTTTTCGGCCACGATTTTTCTGCAAGCATTTTTGGGAAGTTGGCAGGCGTGCGTTTTGCGGTAGTTTAGTTGCACACTGTGGGGCGTTTGCCTGTGTGAGCGGCCCGGTTGTAGAAAGCGGCAAAAGTGGGTGTTGAAGATTTTGCAGGGTTGGTGGAAGCGGTTGATTATGATGTTTTTAGTTGTGGGTTAGAAGACTCTGCGGGGGCGTCAACATTTTGTTGCGCATTTTGGTAGCGGTTTGGCTGATACCATTCACGAGTGGCCTTGATAGCAGGCATGTCATGGCCATGGCCAAAACCAAGGGCGCTTAGTATGTAGCGAGCGGCATCATACAGTGAGCCATTAAACTGCGAGGGGAGCCCGCGAACCATAACCTCTGGAGTATCAATGTGTGCAGCAAGTTTATTGTTGAGATCATTTTGTTTGACGGAATGCTGGAGAGTGGAGCTAATAGAGTTGATATAATTTCTGAGGTCTTGGAATTCCTCGAGGAAGCCAACAAACCAAGTAGGTGGTTTTTCAGACATGATGGGCTCAGATGTAGGTTCTACCTGTATAGTCTGGTGAGGTGCAGTAGAGCAGTTCTCCAACGATGTAGGCGAGGATCTGTCTAAACTAATTGAATTGCGGCGTAGCAATGGAGGACCCTGGCAACGGAGCTTCGGAGCGTGTAAACTAGACAGAGTGGCCGAGGCTAGCCGCTTCTTGAAGAGATATGGTAAGAGGCACGCGCCAGAGGCCAGTGGAACTACTGATGAAGACTGGGGAAGAGCCTCGACGACAGACGCCAACAACGAATCGCTGCTACTTGTATGTTGATGACTCCTGCAGACGAATGGTTCAGATCCCCTGGGGCGCAGTGACGGCGACACACAGTCGATGTGAAGGAGCGCGTTGCATTCAGTGCATAACAAAGTATTGTCGATACGGCGCAAGGGAAACAGGCATTTAGCGCATTGACTGGACATAGAAGCAGGCCGGTGTGGACAGACAGGGGAAAGCTACATGAGCGAGAGATGCTGGCAGAGGCAAAAGTTGATTGTCCGACCGTAGAGAGTTTGACGAAGTCAAGAAAGAGCGGAGACGCCACGGGCAGATTTCAAATTTTGAATTTCGCGGGTGATTGCGTGCCAAAAAGACTCTAGCTAGTATATTTTCCCAGCTGAATAGGTAAACAAACGAACAGATAAAATGTAAACATAAACACAATATTTGGAAACTCGGCAATACTTATAATATCGTGTTATATGAAAATGCACGATAACGCAAGGGAATACAATAGCCCAAATTTATGCAACGCATACAAGGATGCAGATAGGCATGCACGAGATTTGGGATTTTTCTCTCTCTCTCACCAACATACAGGTAGAGTGCAGGCGAGGACAGCTACGGCGAGTTGGAGCAAAGCCGAGTGTGTTGAAGAGGTGCAGCAGCAACGAGATGCAGCTGATGCAGTGGACGCAGATGAGAGCGTAGTGTGTATTAGCGCAGATGAGAGCGTGGTGTGTAGAAGCGCAGGTGTGCAGAAGCGTGTGTGTGTAAGGCATTGTTGTTTATGTTTGTAGGTTATGTTGTGTAGCCGGGTATTTAATCGCCTCTGCAGCTCGAAAAAGGCAATAAAAATTGCGATTTATTGCCCAGGCATGAGAGCCGCAGTCGGCGAATACCCTGCAATGTGAGTTTTCACTCCGAGAAGGAAAACAAGGTGAGTAAGGCAGAGTATCAACAGAGCGAAAAAAGGAGGTGTTGTACGTACCACGGAGAGAGAGAGAGAGAGAAAGAGAGAGAGAGAGAGAGAGAGTGAGAGAAAAATTGCCGCGAAATCTAACGCTCGGCGCGAATACAAAAAATACGCTCACGATTAACAAAATACTTTCGAAAGTATTTTGTCACGCAATAATAAAGGGTGGTGCACCTACCCTGCGGTGCAATTACGGTGATCAGCCGTAATTGTTGTTGAGAATCAACGGTCGATGCTCCTCGAATATCAGTTGCGCTGTCTCGCTCAAAATTCTGCTGCTGCTTGCTGCTTTAGATGCTACTGCTGTTATGATCCCTATTTCCACTCACATGTATTTTACAGTCCCAGGAAAACTTTCAACATAAAACGGTGAAACACAGTGCAAAAACTAATCACGTCGATACTATCGCGAAAGCAGCTGAGGCTTAACTGAATACTCAAACCCTCGTGCGCCCCCTCTCTTAGTCGTTCGAACTAACATCGCGAGTGAACGAATCGGGAACGGATCGATTAATAGAGTCGACTACCGCAATACATGTCACGACATAAAAATTTACGACAAAATTATAATATATTATGATAATAAAATTATAATATAATATCAACATACAAAACTTTTAATAAATAGATACAATGTAAACCAATAAACATACATTTGAATAATGAAAGAAACAAAAGATAATTTTAATTTATCAAAATAATAATAATTCTCTACAGGAATCATTTGTTACCATGGCTCGAATTCAACTGGATCGTATACTGAAATTGTTGAATTTTCAGGTCGATAGAATACTAATAATAATAAAAGCAGAGTAAAAATTCAAAAAATATCACACAAGGATATAAAAAATCAGATTTCACGAACGTACTACTATAACTATTTACAAACATTAACATTAGGGTAGTTTTTAGTCCAAGAAACAGTTTATTCATATAAAAACAGATAAATTTTAGTCAAAAGTTTTGACCTTCTATAATATATTACTATATCACATAAATCAGATAACTAGGTCATTTCGTTTCAATGAAAATTAAGGGTAGTTTATGCATACTAGTCTACTTTAGTATACGGTTTTTATCAATAAACTTAACGAGTAGATTTTATTCTTCTAGAAAATTAATCATTACACGTTAAACACGTCAGTACTTTTTGTCCTTCTATAATATATCAATATATCATATAAATCAGTAATCTACGGCATTTTGTTCCAATGAAAATTAAGGTTAGCTTATACAGTGTTGCATTATTTGCAACTCCTCAGGAAAGCCATCTTCGTCCCTTGCCGCCCCGTAACCAGTCGTATAATGCGAACCCAGACGAGCCCTAAAACAAACACCCTTTTTTTATGTCCCAACAATAACACCGGAGAAATTCACAAAGCAAGCCAAATGAACGCAATCCAACGGACACTCAAAAATGAAGCGCACTAAGAAATAAGAGAGCGCACGCACATACTCACTCACGACTACGTGTTCCCGACCGGAGAAAAAGTATGGAAAATTTAACTGGAAAATGCAACGGAAATGCATGTTGATGACACATGCAGGTGCGTTACACTCCCAGACACTAACACTAACACTTGTGGAACGCTGGCACACCTAGGGCGAGCAGAAAATCGCTGATGAAGTGGCAGCCGGCAATCAGCTGTGTCGGGCTGCCGCACACCATCGGCGACATCCTGAGCGCCATACATTCACACTGATGATAACCACTAGTGACACCAGGAAACACAAACACTCGAAAACACATCACCTGACCGAAACAGGAGCGCTCCAGGAGGTGCTCCATAAACCGGTATCGGAACACGAGGTGCACGCGCGAGAGAGCGAGCGACCATTTTGAAGTGCCGAGACAAACTGAACATGAGTGAGCGAGACAGACTAAGTGGGAGCGAGCGAGATAAATCAAACAAGAGCGAGCGTGATGGACTAAATAAGAGCGAGCGAGATAGACTATATGAAATGAGCGAAATAATAAATAGAATTAAATGTAAATGCGCAGATGAGGGCGCTACGAATGAAATGACTTTAATTATTTTATTACTCGCAATTAATTAAAGTTGAAATTAAAAATGAAAAATGGAAAAATACCGAATTAGGAAAATTCGTATGCGACCGACACATCTCTTTATTGTAATGACGAGTGACAAACATTCCGTCAAATTAAATTGATAAATTAACCGACGAAATTTGATTTTCTGACGAAACTCGCTGGTGACGTCACGACCAAAAAGCAAATTAGAATAACATTTGATTTCCGTCCGCATCGAAAAATAGATAAGAGTAGGGGTAGATCTTTCTGATTAATCAATGCGAACCGACTTAGTGGGGGGGGGGGGGGTTGAGAGAGGGTAAATAGCGACAAAAGTAGGAGATAAAATGAGGTCGCTGTATCTCTCTAATTTACATACTGACCAATGATGAAAAATTTGACGGGAGCTACCGATATCCGAATTAGCATATCGGCCAATAATAGAGTTTCTTCTCGGAAAGAGGAGAAGAAGAGTGATCTTTTACCGCGAAAAGCCGATTCTCGTCCATTTTGCCGCTATCTCTCGAGCTATGAGTGACCTGTGACAAGCAGCTTAGATTTTCGTTCACCGAATCTTCCACCGAAATCGTAAATAGGTAAATTGTCACTCATATTTGGTAATTGCGGAGTGATGGCGTGAGTTTCTCGACCTAACAGGTCGTTACGACGCGTGGATCCGTTGACGTCGATCTCTTGAGTACGTAAGGTGATTCGCACTGATCATTCCGCTATTTGCTAGAATTGACGGGATTAAAAGAAGGATCAAAGAAGAAGTCAGTGATTTAGATAATTCGCGATGACCTTCGCTATCTACCCGAATCAAGACGTGAGTGTTATAATCGAAGATGTAGGAATTCAGAGTTTAATTCATTCGTGCTGACCTTCCGCCGTTATTTGAATTTAACGCGCGTGATAGAGTTAGGCGCGAAGAAGATTAGCTCATTCGTGCTGACTTTTCGCCTTTATCCGAATTTAGTGCGAGTGTTAAATTAATCAGAAGTTAGTTAGTATTTGAGTTAGGTCACGCTAACTAATTGTTTGGTTATTAGGACGTAGTTGAAAATTAAGCCTAATTAAACCAGGTAGTAATTCTTCGATTACGTCGCGCTGATCATTCCGCCATTTTCGTTTAATCAAAGACTAACTGAAAGAAGTTTAGTCTCTCTATTAGTTCGTGTCCTTGCTGTTACGTAGAATTGTGCTGAATTATACTGACCTTTAATTAATTAGACCACGTGTGTATGTAAAGTGAAATAAAATTTAATAAAGAGTGATCAATTTTTCTTTATAAATTTTGCTTCTTGTTGCCCTACCTTCTTTTAACTACTAAATCATATTAAATTTTAATGTGCAAATTTTTTTTGTTCATTATATTGTAAATGTTAATTATTATAATAAAGCGGATACTCTAAATTCAAGATGACTATCTAAGAAACATGAGTAAGAATTCCTTTGATAACAGCTTAGTTATTACTGTTATCAATAAATAAACAATTAATAATTTATTTAAACTAATAATTGTATATGAATCGAAAACGTTAATTTTTTACACAACAACGACATCTTTATAATTTATTAATTTTAATTAAAGGATTTATTATTTGCACTATAAGATTTTATAAAATACCGTTACAAATATGAAAATTGATTTTAATTCAAATGTTATTAACTAATATAAGTAGTTCTTTTTAGGAATTATTTCTACTAATGATAAACTATTGATATAAAAAAATTAATATATAAAAAAATTGTCTTTCGACAATATACAACTTCTATTTGTATGTTCTATATGTATGTTTGGTGTTGTTTCCTTCTCCGCATAGTCAACAGCTACTGTTGGGTCTACGTCCTTTTTGGTTGAGGTACTCTCCAAAACACCCATGTTCGCTGAGTACTTGTCTCAGTCGGTAGTAGTCCATCTTGTGCTCCGAAAACACGCATTCATTAACGCAAGGTATAAGAATGTAAGTCCATCGCCCTTTTTTTAATGCATCTCACTTTTTTTCCATTTTTTAAATAGCGCTTCTCTTACTTTTGCTTTTATGTGAGATTTCTCACCTTTGTTAGGTCGCCTTCTTATCGCCGTTGATCCTTCTATCTACGCTAAGCCTTGCTTCTTTCAAGAGCCGATAACTGAAGCGCTCCTGCTAGGACATTTACTAACTTTCTTGACAACGTTCGTCGTCCGCTAATTATGTGCAAGTTCATCTTACAGTGGATTGCGTTCATGTACTTATTGACTGTTGTTGGCCAAACTATAGTAGCTCACATTGGTGCGCTGTATAATTGGAACGAGACTACAACTTGTTGCTAACAACTTCCTACTTGCTTCGTTTCTCGCTCTTTGATATGGTGATAGAACAACCATTTCTTATCTAGCCACACCCCTAAAAACTAGAGCAAGATAGTCTGCAAATTCTGATAACTAATCTCCATCATTTCAGCTTGAGCAGATCGTTATGCATGAAGATCTAAAGGAATTGATTCTTGATAGAACTTACTGATACCACTGCAGTTCGGAGATTTCTATTTAGCCGTCTTTAGTGATTATCACTTATTACCTCCCGTAAGGTAACTGTTCAATATATTAGGCAAATATTTGGGCATCTTCTCTTATTCAAGAGATCTTCAAAGTTGCCAAATCAGTTCTTCTTAAATATGTGATGGGAAAAACTGCTTAGTAGCAATTTTCCTGTTGCCCCTAGCATCTCGCTGTCTATGCGCGCTATCGCTAAGCTGGGCACTGATATGATTGTGTTAGCGCACATGTCTGGCTTAATTATTTGATATGTGAATTCGCGGCTTAGAAGCTGAGGATAAATGAACTATGCGACTGACGGCAGGTCAGCAATAGGAGCAACTGAGTATCCGCGCCATGGATAGCTGCAGAACATTGTTGGTTTCTATCCAATTTGGTTTGGATACATTGGTGATAGATTTGGCGAGCCGGGTTGTCCATGGCCTTTGCAGCATATCCGGCAGCTGGGGGCAAATAAGAACAGCTTGAACTTTCTTCTCTCTTGCTCTCTCTTTCTTGTCTTTTCGTTTCATCACCGGTATGCACATGACGACCGTGATGTCGCGAACTAAGGTCGGTCTGATGCTCCGTGGTGAGCAGAAATACAACCGCTCATTGACCTTTGGTCGTCCAAATCTACCGGAGACATTCACCACAGCATGTCATGCAGAAATGCCAATTTGCAGCGGTTGAGCGGCTCCCCGTGAACACCACTTCGCCCTGAGCAATTCTCCGGGCAGGACACGTCCACGAAAGATTTTAGGTGTTTTTGTTATTATTTTATTTAAGATCTTTAATTTTTGCTTTTATATGATCATTGTAATTTTCTGTTTTACTTTCTATGATTTGGTTTGCTTTTTTTTGCAACTAAATAAAGTTATGCGCTGTAATTTGTAAACATGGGTTTGGATTTAATTTTGACTTCCTACTTTCATCTCAAGCTCTCTCGCGCGCGAACATTGTATCCTGCCCACTCGACAGGTTGCTCAGTAGCCGAAGCATTTTGCCTTTCAAATTCCTGCGTAAATAATTTAATAAATACAATCGCAAGCAAACATTAATTAAAAAACGACTCTCTCTTTACATGGCATGCCTTCTGGGGATTGCTACGGGTCGCGTTTGTAGCTCTGTAACAACGAGTGCGCGTAAACCGGCGTGGAGCAGTTTAGCACATCGATACCTGACAGCAGTTTTTCAAGCAGTGACATTAATGACTAAAAGATTTTGTAAAGAATTTGTTAAGAATTGAGTTAAAAAATACGTATAAACATTGGTACTTTTCGTAAAAGTTACTAGATTGCAGTAGATTTTTTAAAATAACCTAAAAAGCCATTTTTTCATACTTATGTTAAATTACACAGGACCACAAATGGGAACCGGAAAAAGTCCTTCGGCAAAATTGATACCCTATATGTATTTCGACGCGCTGATTCCAAATCCGAGGTCCACATAACCCCAGCACGTCGTGTTCAAGGACATTTGAAGGTCAAACGCATTTACTACGGGAAAACATAAAATCTGACCACGGATTCGGAAAGAGCGGGAAATTTTACGTCCAAATATGTATTTTCTATTTTTTCCAACATGACCCTCCAAGGTCATCTGAGGGTCAAATGACTCACCGATGGATCAAATTCGTATTTCCCACATACATCATCACAACTAAAGACATGCGTACAAATGAGTCAGGTATCTTTAGGTTTCTCGATGCGCTGAATCCAAATCCGAGGTCCACATAACCCCAGCACGTCGTGTTCAAGGACATTTGAAGGTCAAACGCATTTACTACGGAAAAACATAAAATCTGACCACGGATTCGGAAAGAGCGGGAAATTTTACGTCCAAATATGTATTTTCTATTTTTTCCAACATGACCCTCCAAGGTCATCTGAGGGTCAAATGACTCACCGATCGATAAAATTCATGTATTCCATATACATCATTACACTACAGATTTTTAACTATAATTTGGTCACGTATCTTGAGGTATTTCGACGCGCTCAATCAAAATCTGAGGATCCTCGGTCTCAAATTCAAATATGAGTTACGGTGAGAACTTAGTTCATGGTTGTGTTAGCTCTCTTTATGGTTTTCTCGCGCGGATATTGCCAATCGATTCCAGCAATTAAAATTCACCTAGCTTGATATATAGACTTGATTTCAGATAGTGATGTCGATCAAAAAGATTTACGAATGACGCGTTCTTTTATTAGCAAACGATCTGCGGAGCGCTTTTCTTTTGTGTGGAGTAGTAGTGTCTTTTTTAAGAGACCAACAATAGTCTGACATCATGTTCACATCCCAATAGCCTTGATATCTTCTTTCGATGTCTTTGAAGTCTTGGTGGAATCTCTCTCCTTGCTCCTCGCTAAAGTCTCCTAAATTTTCAGGAAAGTAATCAAGATGAGAATGAAGAAAATGAATTTTCAAATTCATCAAACAACCCATTATTTTGTAATTACCCAACATCTCATTTACTATATCTTCGTAATCGTCGTCTTTATTATTTCCTAAAAATTTATGCTGAACTTCTCTAAAGCTTTGCCACGCGTTGCGTTCCTTTATCGTCATTCTTCTTTCAAATTCTTCATCTCGTAATAGTTCTCTTATTTGTGGACCATCAAAGACTCCTTCGTTGATCTTTGCTTCCGAAAGTTTTGGAAATTTCTCGAAGAGATACATAAAAGCGTTGCTTTCGTCTTGTGAATTTTTCATTGCTTTAATGAACTGTTTGACCAAACCAAGCTTAATATGCAAGGGTGGGAGGATGACTTTATTTGCAGATATAAGACTTTCGTGTAAAACATTTTTATTACCTGGGGTCAAATTTTGTCGAAGTGGCCATTCTTTTCTCACATAGTGTTGATCTCGGGCACGGCTATCCCATTCACAAATGAAACATGGATATTTCGTGAAGCCACTTTGTTGACCCAACAAAATTGTTGTTATTTTCAAATCTCCAACCAACTGCCACCCGTGAGTATCATAATGCAATTTCTGTAGCAGTAAATCGAGATTACTTTATTCCTCTTTCAAGACAATGGAATGACCAATTGGTATAGGGGCGTATATGTTACCGTTATGGAGTAAAACTGCTTTCAAGCTTCTCGTAGAAGAATCAATAAACAGACGCCAATCAATAGCTTCATACTCTACGTTTCCAAATTCATTTATCAGTCCTGCAACGTCGTTGCAATAAACTAAATCGCATTCTTTCGAAAAAAATTTTCTAAATTGTTGATCACGATTTCGGTAAAATGTGATGGAAGTACCAGGAGCCAGACAATTTTTTTCTTTCAATCTAGTTGCTAATAGTTCCGAAAGTTCTTTTGAAAGTCCCATGTCTCGAACTAAATCACTCAGCTCTTCTTGATTAAACCCATTAAATGTCTGGTCTTGCTCATCATCTTCTGTATCTTCCATTTTATCAGTGCAACCTCTTCTACTTGAACCCTCTCCCATTGATTCTTCTGTTTGCATTTCTAAAATCTCAGGTTCTTCAGCATCCAAGGTGGCGAGAACAGGAAGAGTTACAGACGTAACGAATGGATAACGTAATTGGGATACATTTTTACGATTATATCCACGTGTATCAGTCAAACAGAAGTAACAGTCTGTATTATGATCTGTCGGATTACGCCAAATCATTGGCGAGATGTATTGCGATATTTTCTGGTGCAGTTGTATCTTACGTTTTAAACATATAGTTTTTGGAGTCCAACAGTTGTTTATTTGTTCAGTGATTAAAGGGAAAACTATTTTATAATTTTCTAGCAGTTTATCAGTGAAAGATTCTCTTTGAGTTTTAAAACAAAATTTACCACAAACAACACAAAAGTTGTCAATACGCTCTTTGCATGGTGCCAATTCTATTCTTGTAGCAGTAGATCCTACACAGGCCAAGTTATCCACCAGTGTAGAACTGGAACTGCGGTCGCATGATGACGACGATTGCGGGCCCGCTTGCTCACCCCGACCAACCGCCGATACTGGGCATCCGAAACCCTGCATCGTACTCTTTCGTGTGCCGACCATGATGGCATAATGCCTTCACCCCAGGGCTTTGCCGGAAAACAAAAAAGACAAAAAAAGCCGTTACCCGCCGCCACCACGAGGAGGTGCCCTGGGTTTCGGCACACGAATACAATGTCCTCGCCACCTTGGATGCTAAAGAACCTGAGATTTCGATCAGTAGAAATGTGTCCGATGTAGGTGCTGAGAATATAGAAATGCAAACAGAAGAATCAACGAGAGAGGGGCCAAGTAGAAGAGGTTGCACTGATGGAATGGAAGATATAGAAGATGATGAGCAAGACCAGACATTTCATGGGTTTAATCATTCTTAGTTCGAGACACAGGACTTTCAAAAGAACTTTCGGAACTATTAGCAACTAGATTGAAAGAAAAAAATTGTCTGGCTCCTGGTACTTCTATCACATTTTACCGAAATCGTGATCAACAATTTAGAAAATTTTTTTCGAAAGAATGCGATTTAGTTTATTGCAACGACGTTGCAGGACTGATAAATGAATTTGGAAACGTAGAGTATGAAGCTGTTGATTGGCGTCTGTTTATTGATTCTTCTACGAGAAGCTTGAAAGCAGTTTTACACCATAACGGTAACATATACGCCCCTATACCAATTGGTCATTCCATTGTCTTGAAAGAGGAATAAAGTAATCTCGATTTACTGCTACAGAAATTGCATTATGATACTCACGGGTGGCAGTTGGTTGGAGATTTGAAAATAACAACAATTTTGTTGGGTCAACAAAGTGGCTTCACGAAATATCCATGTTTCATTTATGAATGGGATAGCCGTGTCCGAGATCAACACTATGTGAGAAAAGAATGGCCACTTCGACAAAATTTGACCCCAGGTAATAAAAATGTTTTACACGAAAGTCTTATACCTGCAAATAAAGTCATCCTCCCACCCTTGCATATTAAGCTTGGTTTGGTCAAACAGTTCATTAAAGCAATGAAAAATTCACAAGACGAAAGCAACGCTTTTATGTATCTCTTCGAGAAATTTCCAAAACTTTCGGAAGCAAAGATCAACGAAGGAGTCTTTGATGGTCCACAAATAAGAGAACTATTACGAGATGAAGAATTTGAAAGAAGAATGACGATAAAGGAACGCAACGCGTGGCAAAGCTTTAGAGAAGTTCAGCATAAATTTTTAGGAAATAATAAAGACGACGATTACGAAGATATAGTAAATGAGATGTTGGGTAATTACAAAATAATGGGTTGCTTGATGAATTTGAAAATTCATTTTCTTCATTCTCATCTTGATTACTTTCCTGAAAATTTAGGAGACTTTAGCGAGGAGCAAGGAGAGAGATTCCACCAAGACTTCAAAGACATCGAAAGAAGATATCAAGGCTATTGGGATGTGAACATGATGTCAGACTATTGTTGGTCTCTTAAAAAAGACACTACTACTCCACACAAAAGAAAAGCGCTCCGCAGATCGTTTGCTAATAAAAGAACGCGTCATTCGTAAATCTTTTTGATCGACATCACTATCTGAAATCAAGTCTATATATCAAGCTAGGTGAATTTTAATTGCTGGAATCGATTGGCAATATCCGCGCGAGAAAACCATAAAGAGAGCTAACACAACCATGAACTAAGTTCTCACCGTAACTCATATTTGAATTTGAGACCGAGGATCCTCAGATTTTGATTGAGCGCGTCGAAATACCTCAAGATACGTGACCAAATTATAGTTAAAAATCTGTAGTGTAATGATGTATATGGAATACATGAATTTTATCGATCGGTGAGTCATTTGACCCTCAGATGACCTTGGAGGGTCATGTTGGAAAAAATAGAAAATACATATTTGGACGTAAAATTTCCCGCTCTTTCCGAATCCGTGGTCAGATTTTATGTTTTTCCGTAGTAAATGCGTTTGACCTTCAAATGTCCTTGAACACGACGTGCTGGGGTTATGTGGACCTCGGATTTGGATTCAGCGCATCGAGAAACCTAAAGATACCTGACTCATTTGTACGCATGTCTTTAGTTGTGATGATGTATGTGGGAAATACGAATTTGATCCATCGGTGAGTCATTTGACCCTCAGATGACCTTGGAGGGTCATGTTGGAAAAAATAGAAAATACATATTTGGACGTAAAATTTCCCGCTCTTTCCGAATCCGTGGTCAGATTTTATGTTTTCCCGTAGTAAATGCGTTTGACCTTCAAATGTCCTTGAACACGACGTGCTGGGGTTATGTGGACCTCGGATTTGGAATCAGCGCGTCGAAATACATATAGGGTATCAATTTTGCCGAAGGACTTTTTCCGGTTCCCATTTGTGGTCCTGTGTTATTATTGAAGATTAAAAAAATTTTGTTTTTTTCAATAACCAATGAATAGGTTTTGTAGGGAATTTAATCTAGTTTTTAAATTTATCTATTTATATACTGTAAGATTATTGGTTGTTGAGATATAGGCAATTGAAGGAAAAAGAATGATTTTTCATTTAAATTTCGATAACTTAGTGACAAATGCACATAAACAGATGAAGAAAAAACGAAATTGAAACTGAATAAATAAAATAACTGAAATTTAAATTCGTATGAACAAAAAAAATTTGCTGATGTCTATTGTTACAGAAGTGCGTGGTGACTCTTTTTTGTCACACACGTTCTGTGCCTGACAAGGGAACAACCACCCAAACCCGACCTCATCGATTTGAATGATTTTAGAATATGTTGTAGTACTTGAAAAAAAATTAGATACGTGTTTTTTTATCGGCCCATAAGGGCTTTTAAGGGGTGAAATCCACCCTGAAAATCAACCCCTAAAATCAGTTTTTTTAATATTTCTCAGCATCAAATGAATATTTTTCAGTAAACTCAACGTTAAAAAATTTCTTATAAAAAGGCGCTTTTAAGGATATAACACTTATACCGAAGGATTGCAACCCCCTTTTTAATAGGGGTAAATACACTATTTTTTGTACTGTTTTACGACATGTAATATAGTAATTCAGCTCGAGTGATTTAAAAATCGCACTGATAATGAGAAAATACCAAAATTAAATTGACGAATTTCCGGATTTAAAAAAAAATATATTTAAGGGGTGTTTCAGCCCCTAGAAACCACCCCCGTCAAAAAGGGGGAAAAGCAACTTTAGTCGTTTCTTATTTCTTGAAATAATTGAATTTTCCACCATAAGCGAGTTATCCCAGCTGAATCACATACCTCTTATCCATCTACCCCGAACCTATCTAACTCCCACCCTTATAAACCACCCTTACCGAATCACATGCGGGCTAACCTTACATAAATAGCGAAAAATAAATGTATTTCTTGAATAACGATCATGTTGCATAACAATATGTCCCAAGTATTACAAATTTTATGTAATAATTATTATTTTGTTTTCATTATAAATACAAAAAAGAAAAAAATAATTAATAACAGCTTATAAATATAAGATTTGAGACTCAAATAAATTATAAATAATTATTAACTATTTTTTTTTCGAAATTAATCATAACTGTTATAGTATCAGTTTTTTTTAATATTATTTGCATTGTATTACATATAGCTGTGTATAAAAGAGTAATAATAATAGTTATTATTTTTTAAACGTAAAGTTAATTCAAAATAAAGAAAAATAACAAGTAATAACAGTTAAAAATTATTAATTACAAAAGTGGAAGCTTAATATAGTTATTATTTCTTTTTTAATCATTTACAATTTGTCAATGAGAAAAGAAATTATAACAAATAATTGATTATGTTAATAGTTATAAATAGTTATTATAGTCTCAATTCCTATACTTATAAACTGTTTACTTTTTTCAATTTTCACTTGTAGTTTAATTTACTTTTTGTTGGTACTTTGCTATGCTGTACACTTTATCTTATTTACAATTTTATCTTATCAATGGTTCGAAGAAGATAAGTTATATCAAATCTACGCCCCTTACGATAATAAGACATCCGATACATATTTCATTATTCATAGTAGTTGAAGAAAAGTCAAGTATTTAAAAAGTTAAAGTTTTTTTATAGTGCTGGATTTATAAATAAACTTATTTCTATATTTACATACAAATTTCCCGAATACGAAAATATAGTACATAACAAGAAGAAAAGTTTTTGTCTACTACGTAAGTATTTGTCACTTATCATATATAATTTTATTCAAATATTTTGATTTGTAAACATGTGAAATATAACTGTTAAAAACATATGATCGAATTCTATCTATAGACTAGGTTTTCTTTTGTCTTTTGTAAAATTATTCAACTGCAAAAAAGAGTATTTATATCTTGATTTTGTTTTAGATTAAAACATGAAGATCAATCCTTTGAACGTAGTCAATTTATTATTAGCATATTTTCAGAGTTTACAAATACCAGATAGCGAGATTAATTTCAAAGAAATTAAATTGTCAGAAAAGTTGAAAGAAATATTAATAGATGCCGTGTATGAGATTAATGATATTGATATGATTGTTGAAGAGACGTTAGATTTTCATGAAGATTATAAAGATACTGATGCTAAAATAATCGAAGATGAAGTTCAACATCACTTTCCTGATCCTGATTTTGCACCAACAAATCAGTGCACAAATGATGATGAAGAAATTACATTTGATTATAAACAAAGAGCCGTAGAATTTTGGAGGAGCGGAAAAAACAAAAACTTAAAACTGGATACTGTACAACATAGATTCAAAAAAGTTTCATCTATAAGTCAATTTAAACGTTAGGCGAAAATAATTAATAAAAATGGAACTTACCGAGAAAAAATTGCGCAAATTTTCCAGTACACGTTTGATAATTTAAAAACCGCTATTTCAGCTGGTACGATAGTGCATGATGGAGATATACGGAAATGAGCATTGCAAGCTCAACAAATTGTTGGCCATGAATATATAAGATTTAAGGCTACTCAAAATTGGTTACTAAAATTTAAAAAAGCTCATAGAATAGTATCTAGAAAAATAAATAAATTTATCACCAAAAATTATTAGAAAGTAAAGAAGAACTACAAACTAATGCTGATGCTTTTGTAGCTGATGTTAAATCACGTATACCAGAAATCGGGATTGCAAACTTTTATAATTCAGATCAGAGTGGTTCCCAATTAGAAATGCACTCGGGAAGAACATTAGCAGTTGAACGAGAAAAGCAGGTGCAATGTCTGGTACAGTCGGTTTCATTGACAACGCACAGTTATACAATTCAGCCAACTATATTAGCAACCGGAAAACTTTTATCACCACTTTTTATAGTATTAAAAGAAAAAAGTGGTCACTTCGGTCCCATAGTGGAATCTCCATTATTTAGACCAGAAAATGTGCATGTGGAAGCATCTAAATCTGGAAAATTAACGATAAGTTAGTGTATTTTTGTTTATACAATGACATAAAAAAATTTTGACATTTTTTTACTTTAGATCATTTTCAAATTTGGTTAAAAGAAGTTTTTTACCCAAATGTTGGACCTCAATCTGTACTTTTACTCGACTCTTGGAGTGAACATTGCGATAAAGCTGTAAGGGAAATGATGCCGACAAACAAAATTGTTAATATAAAAAAAATTCCCACAGGAACGACAGGGAACATCCAACCACTCGATGTTTATGGATTTCGTATCTGGAAAAACTTCGTTCGACGTTTATCAGATCAAGTAATTTTGATGGATTATGAAATGAATCTACATTTAAGAAATAACATCATAAAAATGCAGTCTCTTGTCCATAACCAGCTTTCTTCACCAAGATATACAAATATTTTTAAATACGCTTGGTATAAAAGTGGCTACATTGCTGAAAAACCAGCGAAACAGATAATCCTCTTGATTTTAGTTTTGGAGATTCTTGCAATATACATTGCGAAGTAGAAGCATGTAAAAATGTTACTATAATGTGGTTGGTGTAAAAGATCATTATGTTTCAAACACTTTTTCGATGATTATCATTTCTGTAAGGAATTCGTTGAATGATACATTTTAATTTACCAATAAATAAAAAAAAGAAAAAGATGAAAATTATTATGGAAAATCAAAATACGAGTATATGTAGTATCGAGTACGATGGCTCTTACGTAAATATATTTATGTATCTACATACGAATATAAATATATATGTATAGATCTATAAATGATAATTAGACCTCGTGTTATTCTCCTATTTATTTTTAAGAGATATTTCTCGCTATTTTGGTACTATTAAAATAAAATGTATTAATCATATTTTTATTTGTCATAAATTATGTTTAAGCTACAGATATATTTTATCAAAAAAAAAATGGGATACCCCACGTACGGTGTAGAAATCAATTATTTTAAGAAAAAACCACTGATAAACTCAATTCTCCCAAAGTTAGGTCTATTAGCCTACATTTGGTTGGGTAAGGGTGGTTTATGGGGGTTTGGTGGGTTAGAGGCAGGTTGGTTAGTTGAGGTAGCTCGCTCAGGCGTAGGAATAAATGATTTCAGGAAATAACAAACGACTTAACTCGTGTTTCCCAGGGTTAGGAGGTTAAGCATGCTGATAGTTTGACGGGGGTGGTTTCTATAGGGTGTAACACCCCTTAAATATATTTTCTTTTAAATCCGGAAACACGTCAATTTAATTTTGGTATTTTCTCATTATCAGTGCGATTTTTAAATCACTCGAGCTGATTTACTATATTACATGTTGTAAAACAGTACAAAAAATAGTGTATTTACCCCTATTAAAAAGGGGGTTGCAACCCTTCGGTATAAATGTTATGTCCTTAAAAGTGCCTTTTTATAAGAAATTGTTTAACGTTGAGTTTATTGAAAAATATTCATTTGATGCTGAGAAATATTAAAAAACTGATTTTAGGGGTTGATTTTCAGGGTGGATTTCACCTCTTGAAAGCCCTTATGGGCCGATAAAAAAAATCACGTATCTAATTTTTTTTGAAGTACTACAACATATCCCAAAATCATTCAAATCGGTGAGTTCGGGTTGGGATGGTTCCCTTGTGAGAGGCAGTGAATACTGGAAGTAGTGGGAAGTGAGGAGGGAGGAGAATTATTATTTATTTCTTGAATAACAAATCCACTTTGGCCTCTACTGTAACTTGCGACGTCCAAATTTACCAGTCAGCTTCACTTTGCAGCTTTTATATTTTCTTTGTGGGCGTCAGTTCCTCGCGTTAGAAGGACGGATAGTGCTGTAAAGTGGCTGATGTGGGTCGTCATGTTCGTCGCTTTGCTGGAATTAGGATCCGCGACTTCGTAGGCTTGCACTTTGTTGGCCACCTGTATAGATGAGAAAAATGGAGCGATAGTAGCCTATTTGACGTACGAACGAACGAGGGCGATCGGCTAGTCAGTATTCTACGGTGCATGAGAATTCTTACTCAGAAACGGATACCCTGAGTGGCTCCTTACAAGGTCACCCTATCAGAGAGTAGTATAAGTGATTAGCGGGAAGAATCGATTTGGCGACGGTACTCAAAATGGCGTTGGTGTCTCGATGCGTTCTAGCCAGCCCAACGCAGCACGATTGTGGAAGCTACGGAGGATGAGGAAAGTTACAAGGCGAGTCAAGACAAGAACAAGATATCAGTTCAAAAAAATCTCACTTTATTACCTAAGAAAAATTCCTTTCCTTTCCTTTCAGATTCAGCTCATGATCAGCCATTACTTTGTCCGTCGGTTCTATCTCTGCCTACATACTCGTAAGTCTATTCATTACAACCCAAAATCTAATCTGCTATTGGCCTAAATCAGTTCAATTAACTATTCGCGTAATTTACTTGCATTCAACTCTTTAGATTCACGAAGCTATTCTGCCGTCTACGGAACAAAAACTATCAACGCTATTCGGTGCACCACGAAACGATTTCGATCCGTCTCCGCGAAAGGTCCAGTCGATCGACTACATGAGGCAATACGTAACGACATAGGTTTTACACACTCCTAAACTCTCGCGGGTCAATTCGGTCAGCGTCGCGAAGCTCGTGGGCTCGAGCAGTCATACGGCACGCTCCCGGTCGCGCAACGAAAAGAAACTCCTTCAGAACTCATCGTCGGTCAGACTTCTGAGAGAGAGAGAGAGAGAAACAATTTCTGTTGGCGTCTACCCGGCTCGACAGCTCCAAACTTCCCTCCTTAGCCTCGTGTGATCATTTGTCGCACGCGTCTCTGGAGAAGCGTCCCTTTGGTCCTGTCACTCACGTTCGTCTCCGTTGAAGGCTCTTATATAACAGGTCGCGGCTAGCGCGGCTTCGCATCGAGTCTCTCTCGGTTACCTCTTCTTCTTTTCCGCGAATTTTTATCCTATTAACTCGTAGTGTCGTCATTTTAGTCATCAGCACCGTCTATTTTAGCATCTTATCCTGTTTAATCTCGCTACTGGTCAATAAGTTAGTGTCATTTTGTTATATTTATTGACTTACTCCTCTCTCCGTTATAATTGGCTAATCGGGAGTGCGCACTCCAGTCGACCTAGCGTTGTCTGTCGCGTCCCATCTCCGCTCTTCGTGACTACCTCTTGGTGTTTGGAAGGTCGATCAGTGTGTGCGTGTATGCGGATGCGTTGGCTGTCCTTCGGGTGTGTTGATTGGATGGCAAGCGGTGTTAGTCTGCGTGTGCTTCTCGCGAAGTCAGCTACCAGGATCAGCTGATCTCAGCTGCGAACTTTCTCGTCGTCTAGTTTCCTGGGGGGAGCCTCGATCTGGGTTCCTGAGTTTGAGAGTGTATATGCGGAAGTGTAAGGGTGGTGCGCTCGGGCGGGTCCTGAGAGGTCATAATTTGCGAGATCTTGAAGCGCTATATATAGGCGTATGTGAGCTAGTGGGATCAGCTGATCGGTCAGTCGCGTTCTTTTAAGTGTATTAAGCGTAAGTCGGGAGCTGTGTATAAAATAGCGAGCACACGATTTTCTTGTGATAACACATTAATACACTATAGATTTGAAAAACAAAAAAATTTGAAAAATTTTTTTCTCACTCTTATTCTCAGAGTTGTGTAGTAACTATAACAGATGAAAAATTTTGAATGAAAAATTCTTCAAAATTCGTTTTTTCATCTTAATACGATCATTCTTCACGACAATACAAACCCTTAAAAATCGTCGAAAAATTTGGGAATTCTTTCAGTTCTCTTAATTTTTAATAGTGTAGATAGAATAAGCTAATAAAACTTCTTTTTGCAAAATTGTGACAGGGCCCAGCTGGAATGGCCGGCCCTGTCTGACTTGCTATCTTTCTTTCTCTCTCTTTCACTGTTACCTCGCTCTTTCGCTGTTATCCTGGCGAGCGTGGGGGAAATCAAAAACCGATACCGATGCTCGTACCAATTTATTTCAGGGCCAATATCTGTGCCGGGCATCGTCATTGGAAGCAAATTTGGTGCGAGAACGGCTACGGCAAAAAGAAGAGAGAGAGATTGATGCGTCGCGCGTAGCGAGTAAGCGAGTGCGAGCGACCCGCGGCGATCGGCTCACGAGCGGTTGGAGAAAGAGTTATTGAGCCGAGATATTGAGAGAGAAAGATCGGTTGTGACGGCAGAGCGCGCGCGCGATATAAACCCGAATAGCATAGCAGAGAGACAAAGGAGCGATACGATGCCGAGCAGAATGTGCGGCCAGAAGAGAATTCCCAGTGACGTCCAAGGCATTGAGGACTTCATCTGAACCTGTCCTCAACCTACCTGCAGCACCAGCAGCCTTCGTCAGGTCAGGTCGTCTCTCTCTTTTTCTCTCTGTATTCGCGAGTGCGCGACGCGTCGGCGAGGTGCTCGTGATCATCCGCGAGCACAGCGGAAAAAGGCGAGATCGGCGAGACCCTCCTTTGAGTTCCTCTCAAATTATTGTACCGTGCGTTCGTCCGCACGAGCGAAGGCACGCGGCTGCAGAGGACGACGCGTAAATCCGCGTCGCCGCTCTTTATATTGTGAAAGTGTTGAGAATAAATATTGTTAAAGGTTATTGAGAGTGATCATTATGTGCGCCCGCCATTCCCTTCCTCTTCCTTTAACGCCCAGGACGCCAACTTCTTGACGAGGCACATCGTCAGCGCGACAGAGGAGCGAAAGAGCCTTTAAATAATTTGTGACACGACGCTTGGGCACGAGCCCATTGCATGGCTCGTGGTAGTTATTAAAAAGATAATTTCCCAAAACGCGCTAATTAAATTAGTCATTAGTGTCATAAAATTAAAAAATATAACATATTTTCCTAGATATATTGATTATTGACGAAAAGGATGCTTTTGAAAGTTAGTTAAATCTCGGCCGTAAATCTTACAGAAACGATTAACAAGTGTTTTGTTCCTAAACAGTAGTACCACTATATTATTGAATATGAGGGTCGTTCAATAAGTCCGTGACTTTAAATGAAAAAACATTATTTATTTAAATAATTCTAATTCATTTTTCAACATAATCCGTTCTTAAACCTATATATTTATTATAGTGATTTTTAAGCTATTTTTATGCCCTCTGAAAAGAAATTTTTATCAAACTCTTCAAAATACTCATATGTCGCAGCATTTACCTCTTCGTTAGATAAAAATCTTTTACCCGCAAGCCAAATTTTCATGTCAGGAAACAAAAAATCATCGAAAGGCGCCAAATTTGCAGAATAAGGTGGATGGGGAATTGGTATCGTAAATCAAATAATTTGGTATTATCTTGGTAGAAAAGAATTTTTTTTCGCCAGATAGGGCCGCTTTATCTACGGTATGTCATGAAATTGATCTAATAAAGAGACATAATATTCTTCTGTAATAGTTTTTCCACTCTCTAGGTTATCCTAAAAAATTATATCCATGACTTCGGCTGATTGTGAAGGTCTTCCCTTTCTTCGGCGCAGATTAACCTGATTCACTCTACATTTTCAACTAATTTTTCGTATCTGACGTATAATAATGAATCCATGTTTCATCAACAGTAAAATAGCGTTGCAAAAACTTCTTTGGATTACATTAAAACATGCTTAAAAATTGTTCAGACGTAACCACACGAGCTCACTAGTTATCAGCTGTAAGTGCAGCATCCATCTTGCATACAACTTTCTTATGACCAAACATTCATGTAAAATGTTCCATGTATATCCTACTAAAATGTTAAGAGCCTCACTAATCTCGTGCACTTTCAGTTGACGTGAATTGGTGAGTACATCATGAACTTTATCGATTATGAAAAACTAAATTCAAATAACTATAAAAAATTTCCAAACCAACACACTAACTTGAACCTTTGTATATACGAGGTGTGTTCAAAAAATAACGAGAATTTTCGTTTTATGAAAAAAATATTTATTTATTCATCTACATTAATGTTGTCGCCTTCAAAGTAGTCCCCTTCGGATACAATACACTTATGCCAACGCTTTTTCCAATCCTCGAAACACTTTTGAAACTCAATCTTTGTAATAGCTTTTAGCTCTTTCAGCGATTCGCTTTTAATGTCATCTATGCTTGTAAAACGACGGCCTTTTAATGTTCTCTTTATTTTTGGAAATAGAAAAAAGTCACATGGAGCCATATCTGGCGAATATGGAGGCTGAGGCATCGTTACAGTTTCGTTTTTGGCCAAAAATTCACGAACAAGCAATGAAGTGTGAGCAGGCGCATTATCGTGGTGCAAAAGCCATGAATTGTTTTGCCACAAATCCGGGCGTTTTTTTCGGATTGCTTCACGCAAACGACGTTGAACTTGTAGGTAGTACTGCTTATTGATTGTTTGACCTTGTGGCAAGAATTCATAATGCACTATGCCATTAAAATCGAAGAACACAGTGAGCATAACCTTCACATTCGACCGTACTTGTCGAGTCTTTTTCGGTCTTGGCGATCCAGAATGCCTCCACTGGGACGATTGAGCCTTAGTTTCGACATCATATCCGTAAACCCATGTTTCGTCACCTGTTATTACACGTTTTAGTAGTTCTGCATCGTTATTGACTTCATTTAGCGACTCCTGAGCAACTTCCATTCGCCGCTGTTTTTCTTCGAAATTCAACAATTTTGGAACGAATTTTGCTGCCACACGTTTCATACCCAAAACATTCGAAAAAATTTGATGGCATGAGCCAACTGATATGCCAACATCATCAGCGACTTCTCTGATTGTGATTCGGCGATCGTTCATAATCATTTCTTTCACTTTTTTCACGTTTGCATCGGTTGTTGATGTGCTTGGGCGTCCGGGTCGTTCGTCATCTTCAACGTTTTCGTGGCCATCTTGGAAACGCTTATACCACTCATAAATCCTTGCTTTACTCATAGCAGACTCACTATATGCCTTTGTTAACATTTGACAAACTTTACTACACTTTATTTCATTTTTTACGCAAAATTTAATACAAATTCGTTGATCCATTTTTTTTCACAAACGAAAGTCGCCGAGCTCGAAAAATACGTCTAACGTTAGCGGCTGCCACTTAAAAAGTAAGCAATGAATATTGCTGAAAATTTTATCGTACTTCAGGGGCATGTGTACCAACATAATAAAAAAAAATTTTATACAAGCGGACTCTCCAAACCCGCGAAATTTAAAAATTCTCGTTACTTTTTGAACACACCTCGTATATACTTATACTAGATGTGACTCTCTTACAATGTAAAATATGTTATGATAACACCACCATCTTCCAAGAAGTCACAGACTTATTGAGCGACCCTCGTATTTATTAAAAATTCGTTAATTTCAAAGTAAAAATAATAAAATAAAAGCAGTTATGCATTTTTTAGGTATGTTTTTTGCAAATAACTTTTCCAATATACACATCATAAAATTGACAGCTATAGAAATGAATTATTGAGATTATTTCGCGCATAAAAAAAAAAAAAAATAAAATAATACTGTACCAAAAAAAAAATATTACCTCCCGAAGTAATTATTATTTTCTTTTTTAATATACAGAACGTAGTCTTTACTTTACAACATTGCGTTTGCTGGACGTTGATAATAAATAAATAAATATTCAGGAAAAAAAACTACAAGCTTTATTTATTTGTAGAGCTCATTACTGACAAATAAAATTGGGTGTTGGGCGCAGAATGTGTCTTGTAGAGCAAAGGGTGAGGGAAGACGACGCGCGCTCTTTCGGAAAACTAATGCATACTTCCTTAAATACGCGTTTGCAAAATTTGTAATATCTCGGATTTTTTAACACTTACAAAAATCGTTTTGTACTTAATCTAGGCTAGCTTAATATAGTAAACTCTAATATTGTAATTGTTCATGCCTTATGATCAAAGTAGTTTAACTTTTAATTAGTTCATTTAATTTTTTCACTTTTATAGTTATTACAGTAATAATTATTTATCATTACAACAATATTTTATGTGATACCTCTACTCTTTTATTGAATTGCTGTAGTATACTTTTGGCTGATTATTGATATTTATTGTCTTTTATTAAGAAATAAATTAATTTCAACTTTTAAATTAATACAAGATTCAAGTATTCATTGGAAATATATTTACAAGCGTATTTATTACCGAGTCGCTTTCTCGGCTCTCAATTTCATAAGCTGTAAAGAATAAAAATAAATATAACTGACGGCTTCTAAAATTTGAAAGAATAATGAAAATAATTGGTACTTGATAATTTATAGGTCATCTTATTTGTATGACTATACCAACTACAGTCTAATCTCTCTCTCTCTCTCTATATATATATATATATATATATATTGTGACGGTAAACATCTTATTAGCGCTAGCAGCCCGACCATGCGGCTGCCTGCGAGGGCAGCACCTACCGGTTGGGGAAAATGTGTAATGAAGGAATTCGGCACGAGACGAGACAGAACGCGCGCGTATGAAAATGAACGAGTCGAGGATTAGCTATCGATATCTCCAGCCGTAGTTCAGAAGAACGAGAGTTTCCGAGTGCTGAAGCGAACCAGCTGAAAAATCTCCTGAACCGAGAGCTGTACTTTTGTCGTCGTTGGGGTAGCGAGTGTGTGTGTGAGTGAGTGTGAGTGGAGGTTTTGCCATCGAGGGCGAAACCAAGAACAGCCTGTTCCTGTCAAAGACTGACACTACCTGACTTGTTTCCTTTTTCCATTGCGAGAAGTGCGCTCGATAATAAGGTAAGCTGGCCAGCTTAATTTCGCGATTGCTATATCATTGCCAATAACTAATCTCTCGTACTCCATAAGAAGCGTGCATGTATTAATCCGGCGATCAGAGAGCGGCGAGCGATCCGACACTGCATGTTATTGCCGCGCGCGCGCTTTGTAAACATAAACACGTGGGCCGAATACATTGTAGAAAGAAGAGGTAATAAACGATATCGCATGTGATATTGACCTTAATTCTGATATTATTATTTCTCGCTAGTAGAAAGCTGATTGACTGATTCCGTTCCCTCCTGCTCTCCGGTTTTTGAATTTGAACGTGTAGATAATCCCGCGCGCGCTTCGACGTGATCGCGCGCATAAATAATACGATGATTACCAACCCCGTTACATGGCGCCTAACGTAAAAGAACCTACAGCGTTTATGATTGTTCAAAACGCCGGTTTTAAACATTGACCTTGCGCTCAGTCAACCAGCGACTTAGGTGGCAATCAAAGTGTTGTTGTGCACACTTTGAGTTAAAAGCCACATAGTTAACATCGCCTCTCTGTTAGTTAGCTTGCGAAGGCCCGCCGCGACGATAATTTGTAAACAGTCGTTGTAAACGCGTGCGAGTGCGACCGAATGACTCTTTAGCCAAAGTGTAAACACCAATAGGTTTTGAAAGTTGCCGCAAATCAATAATATTGTATCCGTTGGCCCGGGGAAAACTAACACCGACAACATTCAAACAAAAGAAACTCAAATTAATAGTTTTATTTGATATAGTGTTGTCATAACGTAAATATATTTTTTTTAAATATTGCTAGCTACGGGTATTGATGACTACGCATATAGACGCTCGTTATAATATTTTAGATACTAACCAACGCAGCCGCGCTAACAAACAGTTAGTGCGCCTGATAGGCAGGATCATTATACACACAGCATCCGAACAAGAAGGTGAACATCCGCTACCCCAGCTAATGCAAAGTGCAGAGGTAATATCGCGGATTCAGGAAACGGCGATAAATATCACAAACATACTGGATGACGGCGAGAGTACTAGCAATAATAAGTATATTACTATAACGGCTAATGATGGTAGCCAGTTTCAACTCCCGCCGGCATTTGCGGTAATGATCCAAGACCTCATTTTCCGATCCAGAGAAAATGAGAAGAAGCTCGAGCTGCTAGACTCGTTAAGAGTAAACGTGTCGAGTCTACCGAAAGTATTAGACCAGATATACAACAACTGCAGCAATGTTAAGAGCCAACTGGACGACCTATCGGCCAGAATGAGCGCATTGGAAAATGCCGAAAACAGGAATGTAAGGCAAGATAATGCGACTAATTCTAGCGAAATGCGACAACAAGAAAACACGCGTAGGAGCGTAGCATTCCAAGATACCTTCACCTATCATCACGACACCAGGTTACCTCACAGTACTCCAGCTGGACCCGGACAGAGGCCCACGGGGGCCACCGGCAGGATCCCCCGTCGGACGCTCCCTTTCGGTGCGGGTGGAGAGCATCAACTCAGCATCAAGCTGGAATGCTGAAGTGAATAACCACCCACCGAGCACGTGGTCATCTCAGCAGACAACAAACCCTTGGTCGACTACAAGGGATGTTGGTCGCATTGACCGAGGATGGAAACTGAGGTTTTCAAGAGAAGGCAATGCGAGTATTGACACCTTCCTGTCTAGGCTGGACAACTTAAGGAACGGCGCGGGACTCACGGAAGACGAGATGCTCCTAACGGTATCGGAGCAACTCGTCGATCCCGCCCTCACTGGTACGAGGCGATGAAGGAGGAATGGCTCTCCTACGCCGAATTCGAGATGAACGCAAGGGAATGGTTTGGGACCAGTGTGCAGCAGCAACAGCGTCTGATGAGGAAAATTCAGAGCCGATATTAGGGCCCCGACGAACCCGCGAATGTTTACATCGCCAACATGATGGGCCTGATGAAGCGGCTGAACCTTCAAATGACGCCTGATTGCCAACTGGACTTGCTGCACGCCAACCTTCTCCCGGACATTCAGGGCCAGGTGCGGAGATCCGAAGTGAATTCCATATGAACCCTGAATGCGCTGGCCACGGCGGCACAGAACAGCTTGCACCAGAGAAAGGCAGAACGGGTGGTACCTGATCCACAAGCAACTCTGTACCCGGAGTTAGCGTACCACCCTCGCACCGATGGAAGCAAGGACCGCAAGGGCAAGGTGGCATCAATGCCCAGTGATAAGCTGGAGGTCAGCGATAGGTTGGACCGTATGGAGAAAGTGCTCGAGAAGGTGACGCACCAGGTCGTCTACACACCGACGCCATCGGGGGCGACACCTAGTCCGAGCCTAGAGGTAGTTGATGGCGAAAAGAAGGCTCCACCCGCCGATCTGCTGAGCCAAGTGCTATTATCTCTCAAGGAGATATCTGAAGGGATGAAGCACAACCTCGTTGGAAAAAACTTGACCTCGGAAAACCGCACTAGGAAGCCGGAAGCTCCTCGAAGACGGGCGAGAGACTTCTCCAAGCCACTCAAGTGCATCGAGTGCGGGTTACTGAGGTACAGCAAAAAGTACTGTCCCCAATGCAACAAGGGAAACGAGGAAAGGAGGGGTTAGGTGGGGTTGACCCCACTCCTTCATCCTCTAAAATAAACCCCCTAAAAGAAATCTCGCGGCCTTCGCCAGCACAGTCAGCACCGATAGTAGCGAGCGTGTTGAGCGACGAGAGCGAGAACTCCCTTGGTGGCGCCAATGATGAACGTGGCGGTAAAGTGAACGCGGAGAGAGAGGGTATTGACGTTAGTAAAGCCCAAGACTCTAGACCGGCCGAGGTGGTGGCGAATAAACCGTCAAAGGATAACCCCATGGAAACTTCGATCGTCTGAACCGAGGTGGTTCAAACGACAAGTGGCATCACTTTACCACGCGAGAGCACAGTGGCTAGCGCTATGGTATGCAAAGAGCAAGGCTGTGGAGCCGCCGAATCTGTTTCGCAATATACCCCGGAACAGGAAGAGCGCTGGTGGCTACCGGTGAAAATAGGAGACTTCCAGATACGGGCTCTCTATGATCCGGGAGCTTGCACCACAGCAATGGGTAGTAATGCTCTACAAATAGCGTCTGTACTAGGCGTCAGGTTGGATACCACCCACGCGGGTACGGCAGGACTACCGGATGGTCGTAAGTTAACGATCGTTGGTCACGCCATGTTGCCGTTCACCGTGGGGAATATGACAATGCCGACGAGGGTAGCTATCCTCCCTACCCTCGTCGATGAATGTATTCTAGGAGTGAATTTTGTTAGACTGTTTAGAGCGGTACTTGACCCCGACGATAATACGTTGCTGTTCAAGAAATCACAAACCAAGATGAAGCTAGAGCTTAGAGGCTGGTCCGAGATTAGCTACGATCGGACTAGCCGAGGTGACAGCCTCTCACGGACGATATTGCAGAGGACTATCGTCGAGGCCTTATCGCAGGCCCCCGTGGGACTGGGATGTGCGGCAGGCATTGAACACGAGATTCTGGTTGGTAATACGAAATCGATCAAGCAGCGCTACTATACAGTATCACACAAGGTCGAGCAAGAAATGCATAGATTGGTAAGGGACATGTTAGATCAAAGGGTGATCGAGCCAACGGATAGCGGCTGGTCGAGCCCAGTGGTTGTGATACGCAAGAAGGATGGCTCATATCGATTCTGTATAGACTTCAGGAAGGTCAACAAGGTCACCGAGCCAAACGCGTATCCCCTACCGTTTATGCAAGATATATTGAGGCGCTTACGAAACACGCGCTATATCTCCACACTCGATCTCAGTAGTGCATATCACCAAATACCACTCAAACCCGAATCTCGACCTATCACTGCCTTTACCGTGCCCGGATTGGGGCATTTCCAGTTCGTATGAATGCTATTCTGTCTCTTGTACGCTGGCGCCACCTTCCAACGGTAAATAGATAGCGTGATCTGACCTGAGCTTGGCGATTTCGCCTTCGCCTATTTGGATGATATCATCGTAGTATCGTCCAAATTCGAAGATCACCTACAACATCTTAAGTTCGTATTGGATAGGTTATGTCGAGCCGGACTCTCGTTTAATCGAGAGAAGAGCGTCTTCTGCAAGCCTGAGGCTAAATATCTAGGTTTGTCGATTAACCTCGAGGGTATTAGGCCAGACCCTGAAAAGGTGCGCTCTATCGTGGAGTACCCTCGACCAGGAAACGTGCGATATCCGCATCGTGCCTCGGGTTACCGGAGCCCGACGGGCAGTACGTGTTGGAAACAGACGCTAGCGCTACGGGAATCGGCGCTGTCCTGATTCAGAAAGTAAAGGACGAAGACCGAATCATAGAGTACGCTAGCAGAGTCCTTAACCCGGCGGATCAAAATTACTCTGCCACGGAGAGCAAGTGTTTGGCGGTCGTATGGGCTTTACAGAAGTTCCGCCCATACATAGAGGCGTACCGATTCAAGGTGGTAACGGACCATAACAGTCTGAAATGGCTATACAATCTGAAGAACCCGATAGGACGTCTAGCCCGATGGGCCTTGCAACTCCAAGGCCATACCTTCGATATCGAGTATCGAAAGGAGGCTGACAACGTTTTGCCCGACGCGTTATCACGCGCTTTTGAGCCCACGAAGGCTGAGGTTAGTGCAATGGACCAGCCGAAAGAAGGGAACAACGCCTGGTACGCGGAACAGTTCTGGCGTGTCGAGGACCACCCCGAAGACTACCCGGACTGGAAAATAGTTGGCAAGGTGATGTATCACCAAAAGACGAGCTGTGACTACCAAGGCGGAGATGGGTACGAGGACACTTGGAAGCTTGTCGTACAGCCGGAAGACCGAAAGACGGTCCTGTTCGAGAATCACGACCTTGAGACCGCGGGACATTTGGGACGCGAGAAGACCTTCGCCCGCATCGCCCATCCTATTATTGGCCAGGGAGGTACGCGGACGTTAAAGGTTTCGTCCAAAAGTGTCAGGTTTGTCAGCAGTGTAAGGTCGAACAGCGATTGCCGCGCGGACTCATGAGGGATCAGATGTTGTCCACACCTTGGCAAGTGGTAGCGGGCGACATCGCCGGACCCTTTCCAAGAAGCCCTCGAGGGCACGAATAAGTATTAGTGTTCATCGACTTATTCACGCGATGGATCGAGTGCATATCTATACGTAGTGCCAATGGTAAGACGATCGCGAACGAGTGATCCTGCGCTTCGGTGCGCCTAAGGTCTTCCTGTCCGATAATGGTACCGAATTCCGTAACCAGCTGGTAGACGGGTACCTGAGAGACCAAGGGATAAAACGGACCTTTACCCCGACCTATACCCCACAGGCTAACCCTACCGAAAGAGTTAACAGAATTTTGAAGACCATGAATACCTCGTACCTGCGCGGGAATCACAAAGAATGGGACCGAGTGTTACCTGAACTCGCGTTGGCGTTGAACACTGCTGTCCACAGTTCCACGGGAACCAGCCCTGCCATGCTCAACTACGGCAGGCAACCTGAAGCCCCGAACACCCTTCGGAGACAAATGGACGAGCTTGAGCACGGGAGGAAAGTTTGCTCCGAATCGGACAATGGAATGGAAAGAATAACCGATTCGTTATTCAACGAGCTCGTGAAATGGCTTCGGATGAGTCCCTGAGGCAGGCGAAATATTATAACGCCAAGCACAGGACCATCGGATTTAAAGAAGAGGACTGGGTATGGAAGAAAAATCACGTATTGTCCAGCGCGACGCAGGGTATTTCCGCAAAGTTAGCGCCAAAATTCATAGGCCCCTTTATTGTCATGAAAGTACTTGGAGTCAACTCGTACCGCCTGACCAACCAAAAAGAAGAGGTCAGAGAATTGGTTCACGCCAAAGACCTCAAACCCTACTATGGACAGGAGGATAACTTGCCGGAAGATGAAACCCGACGGCGAGATGACGATGATACACCTACCACCGAGGGAACCGAGGCGACGAACATCCCGCCTACTACGAGCGATGCGATAACGCGCGGAAACGGGCGCGCCATTACTACAGATAACGCAATCCGGAATGATAACGCGATAACTTCAAACCAACCTCGTCACGCCCTTTCCGATCCTTCCAGTAAGATCCTGATAACCACCCCTCCAACTAATACAGCAAAGCACCCACGAGGGAGATCTCGTAAGAACGCGCAAACCACCCAAACTATACCGTATCGATAGAATCTACACATCTCCCCTCCCATCGTCGGGAAAAGGAAGAGGGGTAGACTGCTGAGAACACAGACCATGGATGCATAAGGCCCTGCGAACGAAGGACCTGGAAGACCGACGCAAAGGTCCCCACCTTCAATCCCGGCGACGAAGGCCCTGGGCAGCCGAACAGGCACCCACCTTCGATACCCGAGGAAAGGGTTATAGATTCTGACACGTGTGACTGTTGCAGGATGAAGATCACCTTCGATCAATTCGAAGAAGCGGCAGCCGCCCTCATTAGGCTGGACCTAGGTTCCGCCGTCGAAGGAGTCGTGCAAGCCGCCCTGCACCTCCTCAGAGAGAAGAAAGAGGATGAAGAGCAAACACGGATGCGAGCTCACGCGAGCTCGTCATCCGTGATTATCGAGGAGGTCGCGGGCAAAGAATCACTGCGCCCCTCGACAGTGCAGGGCGTCGTGCGCGAAGAGTCTACCACGCTACCCACAGCACCAGCGGAAGCAATCTCCATGAGGGCCCCACCAACAGGCAGACGGAGGGAGCCTTCGACGATGCGACCTGGCGTCCCAGGTTCACTAGCCAGGCATCCTCGCCTGGCGAACGAACCTGGGAGGAGATAGTGGAGGGTTTGAGGGAGGTCGAACAAGGCTGGACTACCCTCAATACCCTCCAACGAGCCGTATACGCGGAATACGACGCGTATATGGCTGCGGGACACCGCCCCAGTGATATGGATTACTGGAGTAAGGTGGTGTCCCGCCGGCGCCAGTTTGCACAAGCGCTGAAAAAGGTTCAGCGTCGTCACCGCCAGGCCCTCGAGGGCCCTGTCGGTGACGCACCTGCTGGCCCCACCCGGCCTCCAGCTTGTCGGATCCAGACCAGCGGCTTCAGAGGACAGGTCGGAGGCCACGACGCATCGGGGTCCGCGGACGTGCGGGGTAAACCTCGTGGTAAACGTACATGGCAGCAACGGGGGTCAAGCAACTGGACCCATCCACATAAACCTTGTGGTGGGGTCCGTGGGTGAGGACCACACGGCCGAAAGACCGTTGTGGACCGCCCCGAACCGACATGACGGGTTGCCGCTGACCCCCAGGGAGCGAGACCTCCCTTGTCTGGCTTGTTGCCCCCGTGTCTGGCAACATTCCGACCTGTCCAAGAGAGGCTGGGATGGGAGGCACGCGAACGCCTCCTATTGGACGAGGAAGGCCGGGAGATGATCCAGTGACCAGCCAGGTGAAAGGTCCCTGCCCCCGTGAGCAGGGCCGCACCCCGTTTGTAGTTCATAAAAACGGGAAATATCACAGAGAACATGACCTTTTATTATCCTTTACCCTCTTAACCTCCAAAGGAATAGCGCTAATAATCCTATCGTCAAGGACCCTATAGGTCCAGACTGGAAGGGGGTTGTGACGGTAAACGTCTTATTAGCGTTAGCAGCCCGACCATGCGGCTGCCTGCGAGTGCAGCACCTACCGGTTAGGGAAAATGTAATGAGGAATTTCGGCATGAGACGAGACGGAATGCGCGCGTATGAAAATGAACGAGTCGAGGATTAGCTATCGATATCTCCAGCCGTAGTTCAGAAGAACGAGAGTTTCCGAGTGCTGAAGCGAACCAGCTGAAAAATCTCCTGAACCGAGAGCTGTACTTTTGTCGTCGTTGGGGTAGCGAGTGTGTGTGTGAGTGAGTGTGAGTGGAGGTTTTGCCATCGAGGGCGAAACCAAGAACAGCCTGTTCCTGTCAAAGACTGACACTACCTGACTTGTTTCCTTTTTCCATTGCGAGAAGTGCGCTCGATAATAAGGTAAGCTGGCCAGCTTAATTTCGCGATTGCTATATCATTGCCAATAACTAATCTCTCGTACTCCATAAGAAGCGTGCATGTATTAATCCGGCGATCAGAGAGCGGCGAGCGATCCGACACTGCATGTTATTGCCGCACGCGCGCTTTGTAAACATAAACACGTGGGCCGAATACATTGTAGAAAGAAGAGGTAATAAACGATATCGCATGTGATATTGACCTTAATTCTGATATTATTATTTCTCGCTAGTAGAAAGCTGATTGACTGATTCCGTTCCCTCCTGCTCTCCGGTTTTCGAATTTGAACGTGTAGATAATCCCGCGCGCGCTTCGACGTGATCGCGCGCATAAATAATACGACGGTTACCAACCCCGTTACAATATATATATATATATACTTGCCTTCTCGGGGCCGTGACATTTTTTCTCCATAATCCCCAAATATTTTCTCAATTATCTAAAAAAATAATTGTTGATCGAAAAAATTATAAAAGTTGTTTGAAAAAATCATAAAAATTATAAAAGACAAAAGTTGTTTGAAATTAAAAAATATACAACTTTTATTTGAAAATAAAAAAAAATTAATATTTTCCAAGTTGTGGCGAAAAAACTTGTTTTTGCAATAAAAGTTTTTATAACAAATAGAAGGATTGGGAAATTTGCAATTTTTGAAAAAGATTGCAACTTTCTATCTTATTGGGAAGGAGTCGAATATTTGCGTCACTCACTCACTTAATCATCGCTCATCCGGGTGTATATTTTATGAATTGTATTTATTTAAATCCGTGTACTTTAAAATGAATTTTAGAAAGTTTTGAAAAGGACAGCTGTATGTCATTTCTGCGTTTAAGTGAGAATAATGACCAGAATCTCATGACTTATCTTAATTAATTTAGTCTATGTATTTCCGGATCGTCTGTGCTCCACGTGATGCTATGCTCTTCATCCGTTTTTGAACGTTTTTGAAGCGTAGTTTCTGTTCGTTCATGAAGAAGAGCACATACCAGGAAGTCTCAAGTTTTCTATAAGTAATCTATAATTTAAAACCACGTATATTTTCTCAATAATTAACATCATAGTTATAACAGTTAACAGTCAACATTAACATTGATATTAACAATTTGATAGTAAAATGACAGTTGAACACTTGAAGAGCTTGGAGTAAAAGTGGCTATTTATTTATTGTAACTATCATACATCTCTTTGCATTAGACGGTGCGTATTAGTAGATTACGACCGAAGCCGATAACACGTATAAAAGCTAGTAAAGAAGTTGTTGGAAATAGAAAATACTTAAAAAGGGAGATTTAGTTATATTGAATGGTCACAAAAATTATAAAACTTTATACACTTCACCTTCTAACATTCAAAGTAAGAAAAATATTTTTTCAGATAAATTGATGACAAATGTGGAGATTTTATAAGAAAGCTCCGAACTTTAATTTTAGTCCACAGTTTTTTCTTTTATTTTGATGCAGCAATGGATAGTTTGTAACACGTACGTTAATAATTTTGATATCCGCATGAGAAATAAGCCCGAACAACGTTGCGTCACAAATTATTTTAAGGGGGAAGGCTCGGAAGGCGTATTCGCTTCGTCGCGGAAAATTAACGAGGGCTTATGTCGTCCGGTAGTGTCGATAATCGCGATTTACCTACTTACTCGAGAGACAGGTTGCACAAAGAAACTCATCATTTCGGATATTTATTGACACTTTATTGAAACAGCAATTTACAATGCGGCGTTTGACGTGTGCGTCGGCCAAGTCCGGGCTAGTACATTCCGTGCGAATTATCGCACAGGAGACAGAACATCGCCTTACAACTGTCCCGCGAGTCCCCGCGAGTGCGATGCAAATTCACGCACGGAGCCACTCGTCAGCGTCCGGCCAATACGATGCTTAGAAAGAGAAATCAAGGCGCGCACCGAGAAACGAAAAGGGGTAACTGACCTTAGGAGGAAGCGCTGCTGTGGAAGTCCACATCCGCTGGACCAACTACGTAGCCCTTAACAGCCCTTAACAGGTGGATGACTATTTAGATTCTGCTGGTCTTCCTCTGCGATGCTGTTCACTAGGTATCAATTCATTAATCACGCACTTCTTAGTCGCGAGGCTTAACTAGCTCGAAATTAGTTGCTGGTCAAAGCCATACTAACGCCGCGATCTCGCGCTTTTTGCGACGTCTTACGCACCCCTCTCTATAGGTACCCAATCGGCCGAACGCCGCCGGCTACGCACACATGTGCGACTCGTGCTGGCAACACTATTTCTCTCTCTCTTCCTCTGCTTCCCGCTCTCGCTCCATCCCTCCAATGCCAGGTATCTCCGCCGATCAGGAATCAAACCTGCAACAAAGCCACATCGTGCATCGATACTCGGTTTTCATCAACCGAGACCGATGTGGCAGCAACTCAAGGGAAGGCACGCGGAAGAGAGAGAGAGGCGAACATGGCGAGCAAACTCAACGGTCGATTCGCTCGTTACCAGTTATAAAAAATCGAATAAATTAGTTTCCAGCAGTTGTACTAAAAGAATTGCTATCACGGTCGGATGATGATAATTTTAATAATAAATCGAAACTGCTCTTACAATTTTCTACTAATCTACAGAAAAAACAGACTCGTTACCACGCTAAATATATGCAGTTATTTTATCCTACTAAGATAGTTAACCGTCTAATGAATGCAAACATGTTAGCGGTGGTGCACCATATTTTTCATTATATTCGTAAGAATGTTGATGATTCTTAGTTTTCTTTAAAAGATATATTACAAGGCTTCCGTAATAATTTGCCACGTATTATTCATATTATATATACATGTGTATATATATATATATATATATATATACAGGGTGGCCCATTTTAAGTGATCCACTCAGATATCTAGATTGGAGTAAGTTTTATCGAAAAAAGTTTCAGACAAAAGTTACTCAACTTTGAGGGGGCCATGTTTCTATGACCTTGGATTTGACCTTGGAGGTCATGTTCAAGGTCATTTCAAGGTCAACTTTGTTTTTTTAAATAGGAACCCCCATTTTTGACCCCGGATTCGGAAAGAGCGGGAAATTTTACGTCCAAAACGGTATTGTTAAATTTTTTTTCATGGCCTTGAGAAGGTCGATTTAAGGTCAACTGCTTGAAAAACTGCATAAAAGCGTTTTTTTAATTTTTAAGATATCGAAAAATGACCTCTACAAAATTTGTTCAGAACAGAGTGGGCCACCCAATGCACCAAAAACCTTTGACCTTTAACCTCATTTTGAAGGTCATTTCAAGGTCGAAGTGTTTTTTGTAATGGAAATCCCTCTTTTTAACCCCGGATACGCACATAGCGCGAAATCCGACGTTTGGATAAGGTATTGTGTTGAGTTTCGCGCTATGTGCGAATCCGGGGTCAAAAAGAAAATTTAAAATTTTTTAATTGTTAATAACTTTTTAAATAATTAATATATTGACCTAAAAATTTGTACGGATATTGTTCTTCATATAAACAATCATCCTACCAAGTTTCATGAAAATCGATGACATATAGGTCTGGAGGCATTCGCCGTAAGCGAGAATGGGCCATATACAGGGTGTCCCATTTTAACTTTCGGATGAAGATTACTCGGAGATTTCATGGGTATCGGAAAAAATGTTTCAGATAAATTTTTCTCAACTTTGAGGAGGCCATATTATGGTGACCTTTTCATGACCTTGAAAGCCATTTTTAAGGTCATTTCAAGGTTAAATTCATTTTTTTAAATGGCAACCCCTATTTTTGACACCGAATTCGGAAAGAGCGGTAAAATTTACGTCTAAAACGATAGTTTTTAATTTTATTCATGACCTTGAGAAGGTCGATTTAAGGTCAATTACTTGATAAACTGGCTACGGGTGATTTTTTTTAATATTTAAGATATCGGAAAATGACCTCTACAAAATTTGTACATAAAAGAGTTGGGCCCCTAAGGGTATCAACAACTTTGACCTTGAACTTTATCTAGAAGGTCAGTTCAAGGTCAAAGTGTTTTTTTAATGGGGACCCCTATTTTTGACATTGAATTTGAAAAAAGCGAAAAGTTTTAAATATAACTCACATTTTAAACTTTTTACAATTACCGTTAGAAGATCAAATCAAGGGTAAATAATGAAAATTCGCTAAAAATCGTTTACTTTAAGCTTTTAAAGTTTATGAACGAGTAAATATTAAGATGAACTCGTGAACCAATGACCTTGAGTATTTTGCTCTTGAATGCAGTTTTCAAGATTATTTTAAGATCAAAGTAATATTTTTTGTGGCAACGCCTATCTCTGATACCGGATTACCAGGATTGGAAACAATAATAATTTTTAGGCTCTAAATAACTAAATTATTATTTTTAAATTGTATCAAAATAACGTAAAATTGAACATGAAATAATTGTCAAAAAATAATGATCTATGGCTATTAATTAATATTCCTAAACTAATATTTTAAAATTATAAATTTGACTCGAGTGTAGTTCAATGTGTTTACGACGGTACGTGTTTATTTTCACTGTCAGTGCTTTTCGTTAATAATAATTTTTACTCAATCAACTGTCAAGAATTGAGTTGGCATCCCTTATTAGAAAATTTGCTATGACTAGTATTGTTATGTGCGCTTCATGCAATCTTTCTGAGGAAGCATGATTCTTTCGGCGTGTCTTAGTTTCTACGATACTATTTTGTTCCTCATTATTAAAATAATATGACTTCCGCAAGTTTATGAATTTGCGATATTTTGAAAAAATATTGCAAACTATTCAGCAAATGAATGCGTTGAAATACTACTGATTCTTGGAGAATGCCGTCGTTATTATACTGCTGCTGCTCGGCTGTATGCCGAACGTTTTCCCAACCAGCGTCATCCGAGCGATGTGCAAATAAGAAATATTGAAAGACGCTGTCGTACAAATGAGCTACATCGACAGAGACGTAGACAAAGAAATTTAAATAGTAATGATGGAAGACTTATTACCGTATTGGCTATGGTTCATTTAAACCCTCATATAAGTACAAGAACAATTGAACGTCTAATCGGAATTCCTCATTCTACAGCTCATCGTATGTTAAGATCAGTGCGTTACCACCCATATCATATTACACTGCAACAGGAGTTGAATGAAAACGACTATTTAATCAGAATGGATTTCTGTAGATGGGCGCTCAATCAACTAAATGAGGATCCCGGTTTTTTTTGGAATGTTTGTTTTGGTGATGAGGCTACCTTTAACAGTGATGGTACCCTTAATAGACATAATTCGCACTACTGGTCTCCTGTTAATCCACATTGGCATCGAGAAGTAATTAATCAACATCGCTGGAACGTTAATGTTTGGGTCGGAATCTGTAATGGTCAGATCGTTGGCCCGCATTTTTTTAATGGCACTGTCAACGCTAATAGATATATCGACTTTCTGGAAAATGATCTACCTGGATATTTGGAAAACATTCCACTGAATGTTCGACAGCAAATGTGGTGGCTACAAGATGGTGCTCCAGCTCATTTTGAAAGAAACGTAAGAGCATTTATAAATAATCCATTCCCAAATCGTTGGATAGGTCGTGCTGGACCAGTTCCTTGACCATCAAGGTCACCGGACCTTAATCCATTAGATAGTTATTTCTAGGGATACTGTAAAAATGTTGTTTACGAAGACACGCCTACGACTAGATTAGATATGATCGCGAGGACCAGAAGAGCTTGTGCAGCAGTCACTCCCGAAATACTTGAAAATGTTATAAATAATTACACAAGCCGACAAGGAAAAAAACCCAGAAACCAGACAGTACGTTCCCAAACGTTTTTGGTGCGCTGAAACCGAATCTGACCTCAGAATTGCTCCATCACCCTAGGTTTTCGAGAAATCCTAACCTAAAAGTTCAAAAAACACGATTTTTCACTATATTTCGCGTAGTATTACGTCATAAGCCAATTTTATATTAAAAAACGAGTAATGCTATCTCAAAGTACTACTCTTACCCTTCAAAACTCTTTTTTCAGATTTAAAAAATCTTTTTTTTCCATCGAGATATCGTAGATTGAATTTGAGTGATTTAGCGATTTCGTTACAGCACGAAATAGTAGAGAATTTCCGAATAAGGAGTTATAGTGTAATTATATGTTTTTTGGGTCACTGAATCCAAATTTAACGTCAGAATGACTCTATAATCTCAATTCCCTTAACCCTAGAGCCCCATAACCTGCGACGCTGTAACCCCTGACCAACATACCCCAATTTCCTTAACCCTCGAGTCCTTTAAACTGCTGCGGTATAACCCCCGACCCTCACACCCTAATTTCCTTAACCCTCGAGCCCTTTAACCGTCTGCGGTATAGCCCCCGACCCTCATACCCCAATTTCCTCAACCCTCGAGCCTTTAACCTGCGAAGCTATAACCCCCGACCCTCACACTCCAATTTCCTCAACCATTGAACCCCATTACCGCGACGCTGTAACCCCCAACCCTCATACCGAAATTCGCTACGCAGAATACCTCAAGCTTCCAAATTATATTCAACCCCCGAGCCCTCCAAGTCTGCAACCTCAGACTCCTTTGCCAGAATTTCCAATCAACACTTCAAGCTGCTATCGTATAACCGTACGTCTCTACATTTCAATACCTTCAATATCCAAGCCTTGTATTCTATGCAGCTTTCAATTACGCGTTTTAAATCTCATTTATTCAGTTTGTGAGTGTTGCATCTGAATATCTGCAACCCTACAGTTTTTCACTTCTTTTTTTTATGAAAACGCTGTCGTTTATCTTGAAATGAACGTTTAAGAGATTTGCGTCTATGATGATCTGTCAATGTATCGTGTCGGTGTAGAGCCCAGCAATAGTCAGCCATCATGCTCTCATTCCATCTACCTTGATAATGTTCCTCTTTGTTTCTGAAATCTTGATGAAATCTTTCACACATTTCTTCACTGAACGCCCCAACATTGTCCGGAAAGTATTCCAAATGTGAAAACAAAAAGTGTATTTTCAGGCTCATCAAACACCCTAATTTTTCAAAATTCTGTAGCATTGTCGACACAATAGTTTTGTATTTAGGGTCCCGGTGGTTTCCGAGAAAATTCTCGGTGACACTTTTGAAACTTATCCAAGCATTTCTCTCATTAGTCGTCATTGTCAAGAGGAATTCATCATCATTCATCAGTGCTCGAATATCTGTCCCTACAAATATGCCTTCCTTAATTTTCGCTTCAGACAATTTAGGAAATTTGCCCTGAAGATACTTGTAACATTCGCCTTCCTTATCTAGTGCCTTGACGAATTGCTTCATCAAGCCCAGCTTTATATGGAGTGGAGGTAACAAGATATGTTTAGTATCAACAAGGTTCTCATGGACGACATTGTGTGATCCAACAACCATTCCGATTCGTCCATTCTTTCCGAACCCAATGTTCTTCTCGTGCACGACTGTCCCAGAGACACAAAAAATAGGGGTGCTTCGTATTTCCAGATTGCAAGCCAACTAATATATTGATCATCTTGAAATCGCCACAAACGAGCCATTTGTGTTCATTGTAATTGATTTTCTCAAGAAGGAATCGAAAGTTATCGTGAGACTCTTTCATCACAGTGGAATGAGCAATGGGAATAGCTGCATACTCATTCCCATTGTCCAGAAGTACTGCCTTGAGACTTTGTACAGATGCATCCATGAAGAGTCGCTAGTTCTCTGGATTATAATCTCCTTGCACTTTATATAAACTGATGAGATGCTTTATATCGTTGCAGTAAACAAGGTTATCCACGCAAGGAAAATATGGCCGAAATTTAATATCTCTCTTCCTGTAAATAGAAACTTTTGTCTCAGGTAATAAAAGATTTCTTTCTTTTAGTCTTGAAGTTAAGAGTTCTGAAGAATCATTCGGAAGATTCAAATCACGGATCAGATCATCCAAAGAATTTTGGTCTAAAAGTTTGGGCTTTTCTGAGTCAGAAAAATCTTCTTCATCACTACTGCTGCTTTTGTCCGTTACCGGAACTTCTATTGGTTGAAGTTTTTTTGGCTCAGAATCAGAATTTTTTTTTCTTTTTATTTTTCCATACTGAGCTGCTGTTACACTAGAAACGTTTAGATAAAGGAGAGAAGCTTTGTTATTATGATTAAAACCTAAAGTATCACATTTACAAAAGTAACAGTCATCATGGTGATTTTTAGGTTCACGCCATATTGTTGGTTGGAGAACAACTTCGATTTTAGTTTTATTCCAGTTTTTCAAACTTCGGCGACAGTCTTCACAAATATATTTAGGAACCCATGGTTTGTCTAAATTCTTCATAGGTGTCTCGTAACATTCTTCAAACTAATCTTTAATGATATCAGTGATTGATCGACGAAGTCGAGCTACCTCAAATTTACCGCAGATATTACAAAAGGAACCGATTTTTCCTTTGCATGGAATTATACATGCCGACATCTTCAATAACTTATAAGTTAATTGGAAATCACGAGTAATATTATAAACTTATTCTAATAACGAAATGGGTAAATATAATTAAGTTTCTAAAAGACAAAGTAATAATAAAGATCAGTAAAAGTACTGCACGCAGTGTTATATGAGAAATAATAGAAAGTATTTAATTCCAGTGACTTCTCCGTTAGCCTGCCGCTCAAACACGATCTCTAACACGGATGAAGAGTAGAACACAAAAACTTGGAGTTTTCGAGCAGTGTTAAAACACGAATAATATTATAAACTTATTCTAATACCGGAATGGGGTAATGATAAAATTTCTGAAAAATGAAGTTATAATAAAAATCAATGAAAGTACTGCACGCAGTGTTGTATGAGAAATAATACCAAAAATTCAATTCCAGTGACTTATCTGTTAGTCTGTCGCTCAAACACGATCCCTAACACGGATGAAGAACGAAGCATAAAAATTTGTAGTTTTTGAGCAATGTCATACATGGTTATCCTCAAGTAAGGAAATGTAGGCCCTAAGTGAATCCGATATCTGCTAACGTAGATACTTTCTTCATCGTTAGTAGACCAGAAAAATGTAAGATTAAAAATCCTAGCTGATCGATTTCGCAAGTTATAGACACTTGTAAGTAAACGTAAATTGTACTTGTATACGTAAGTTGGATATGAATTTTCCTATCACAGACACAAATTCTTCTACCTTCTTTTACCGCACAAATGACGTCTATAGTTGTTCCATTGACCTAGCGGTATTCCCCGTCCACCAAACCCGAATTTCTTTAACCCTCGATAGGGCCGGGGGTTATAGCTTCGCAGGTTAAAGGCTCGAGGATTAAGGAAATTGGGGTGTGAAGGTCGGGGGTTATGCCGCAGCAGGTTAAAGGGTTCGAGAGTTAAGGACTTTGGGGTATGTCGGTCAGGGGTTACAGCGTCGCAGGTTATGGGGCTCTAGGGTTAAGGGAATTGAGATTATAGTCATTCTGACGTTAAATTTGGATTCAGTGACCCCAAAAACATAATTACACTGTGACAGGGCTGATAGCGATGTTCGCTGGCCCTGTGTGCGGCACTCTCCTCGCACGGATGTAGCGGCCGAGCGTGGCTATGGTTGACATAGCATTCACGCTCTCGTGTCGTTGCAGGGCCTGGAGAGGGGAGAACGCGACTGGCGGAGAAGACGGTGCGAGAAGGAGCGAGAGCGCGAAGAGCGTGAGAGAGAGCGAGAGAGGAAGAAGAATGGGCAAGAACGCGGAAAGCGCGGCTCGCGCCGCGAGAATTATGAGAGCGGGAGAGATTGAGGACAGTTGGAGAGTGACCGTACGTTAATGAGGTCACGGCGCGAGAGAAGTCAGACGACGCGCCAGGAGAGAGAAACCCCTGGACGAGAGAAGTCTTCGTGTGGCGAGTCTCCTCGATCATCATAAAACGATCGAGGAGTCGATCCCGGCCGCCAGTTGCCAACCAGCCGCCGCCGGTGATCCAGCGAGCCCCGCTGCCAGCCGGACTGCGATTTCGCCGTCGCCGGCTTTCCACCAGCGAGCCGCGGGAGGAGCCACCCGGTGGGTTTGTTGCCTCACTATTTCGCGGATCTCTCTCTCACGTACCAGCTCTCGCCCGGTGCAACGCCGCGAATTGAGTTGTCGCGATTATTAGTTGAGCGAATCCGCTCCTAAATATTATACATTTGTCGCGTATGATAGTTGAGCGATCACGCTCCTAATTGCCGCCTGCTGTCACGTTCTGGGGATTGAGCGAGCGCGCTCACCATTGCGTTTGTAAGAAACCGTAGCTGTAACTTTTGTTGGCGTAAATAAAAGGGATCGCCTCTTTGTACTCATTTCGATTCTGTCTGTTCACCTTTCCCGTCATCGCGGTAGGTTTGCTCCTGTGGAAGTCAGCGCCGGCTTCCTTCACCGGAAAAGGACCCTTTAATAACTCGCAGAGGGCATAGCAGTGGCGCACTTAGCTATGTTTCGAGGATAAATTTTTCCCCCCCTTTGCAACACTATAACTCCTTATTCGGAAATTCTCTACTATTTCGTGCTGTAACGAAATCGCTAAATCACTCAAATTCAATCTACGATATCTCGATGGAAAAAAAAGATTTTTTAAATCTGAAAAAAAAGTTTTGAAGGGTAAGAGTAGTACTTTGAGATAGCATTACTCGTTTTTTAAAATAAAATTGGCTTATGACGTAATACTACGCGAAATATAGTGAAAAATCGTGTTTTTTGAACTTTTAGGTTAGGATTTCTCGAAAACCTAGGGTGATGGAGCAATTCTGAGGTCAGATTCGGTTTCAGCGCACCAAAAACGTTTGGGAACGTACTGTCTGGTTTCTGGGTTTTTCCATTTTTTAAATTTTGTCGGCCTGTGTTATCGACGTAGACTGGAAATTTGTTTAGCGAACAATGGAGGACCATTTGAGCATCTTATGTAATTAAATTTTTCAAATATTATTAGTTCATTTAATTCTAATTGAAAATTTTTTTGTCGATTTGGAAAATATTGTTTAGTTAAATAATTATCATTATTCGTTGATGAAATCGTTATCGTAATTTTAAGTTTTTTAAGAAACCAAAATTACTGTAAATTTAATAAAGTTACCTTATTCTAAAATCTCTATCAACATTTATTTTTCTCTACCCATCCAACTTTTCCAATTACGAAATCAGAAATTAAAAAGATCGTTTTATGCAATAAGAACCTAAGTGATAGCATTATGATTTGAAGAATTTTCACGCAAATAAAATAACACAATAATTTACCTTAAAAGGTTAAATATTCCCAGAGTAAAATTTATAATTTTATAATATTAGTTTAGTAATATTAAAAGACCTTGGCCTTGAAATGACCTTGAAGATGAAGTTCAAGGTCAAAGTTGTTGATACCCTCAGGGGCCCGACTCTATTATGTACAACATTTTGTATAGGTCATTTTCCGATATCTTAAATATTAAAAAAAATCACCCGTAGGCAATTTATCAAGTAATTGACCTCAAATCGACCTTCTCAAGGTCATGAAATAAATTTTGAAATACCGTTTTGGACGTAAAATTTCTCGCTCTGTCCGAATCCGGTGTCAAAAATAGGGGTTGCCATTTAAAAAAATGAATTTAACCTTGAAATGACCTTAAAAATAGTCTTCAAGGTCACGAAAAGGTCACCATAATATGGCCCCCTCAAAGTTGAGAAACATTCAACTGAAACATTTTTTCCGATACCCATGAAATCTCCGAGAAATCTTCATCCGAAAGTTAAAATGGGACACCCTGTATATACATACTATATATATATAGTATATAGTACATTACAGTAGTATAATGTATAGCATAGTATATAATGTATAGTGTATATATATATATTGGAACGGAGAATTAGCGACCGTTCCCGTCTGGGTAGCTCGTGGCCGTCCGCACAAATGATGTATTCGGGGATTCGGGAAGCAGAAGACGTTCCCACGACTGAATAACGCGTCGAGCATAAACACGTTAAACGCACAGATTCGAAGTCGGGATGAGAAGTGATACAGCAGCGAATAAACACAACAGCGGATTAACACACTAATCTTTTACTTGTCAACAATCGATTATAATACAGCGATCTTACGTGTATACACTAACGCGAACGCGAAGGTGACTCTCTTTTTTTTCATTTGAAAAAAAATCAGAGAATAACGTCCTTACTTGAACAAAAAAAAATGCCTCTATCTTCAAGACAAGAGTTCACACGTGTGCAGTTTCGATGGCAAAAATTAACGATTTAAAGTTCGAATTAATTGACCATCCACCATATTCGCCTGATTTGGCTCCCAGTGACTTTTTCTTATTTCCTAACCTCAAAAAATGGCTTGCCGGACAACGATTCACGTCGAATGAAGAAGTCATCGCCGAAACAAATACCTATTTTGAGGATTTTCAGAAATCATATATTTCTGATGGCTTAAAAAACCTGGAAGGCCGTTTAATAAAATGTATCGACCTTCAAGTAGATTATGTTAAAAAATAAAAAAAATTATATACGAATAACTTTTTTATCCTTCTTTTTGTAAAGACTTACTGACCCCCCCCCCCCCCCCCTCATCAATGATTAGAAAAATCTAATACCGTTTGACGTGTACCATTAGATAAATCTTCATTTATACTTATATTTCTAATTAACATTATAATACAGTTTTTTTCTTAATTGCAATTCCTGCGGTGATAAGCTGTAAGCATTTAATGAATTTAAATATTCCGGTAAAAGTACTTCATCAAATTCACTATTGTCACAATTCTCGCTGCTATCAATGCTAGCATAAATATATTCTGTAGTTATATCTAGTAAGTCAATAACTAATTTATTAGTTTATTATTTATTAGTTCATCGACATTCGTATTTCGCATGAACAAAATAGAACAATTACTAATTAAACCGAATTGTTTTTCTGTGATCAATTTTTGAAATGCACTACGAACAATATCATCATTCTTGTTAAGAATACAATGGTCAAGTAAAGTTAAATTGTCATACTAGTCATTTAGAATTCCGTCACCAATTTATAATAAAAACTTAGCGAAATCGATTTCATTAGGTAAGACTCTCATATTTGTAGTAAGATTGTACGTCTTATAATGTCGCCATAATTCGCTGTTTTTAATAGAAAGATTCAACGTTTCAGTACATGTTCCATTAATTTTAATTGGTAGAAGTTGCGTAAAATCATCGCCTAAAGCCATAACTTTACTACCAAAAGGTAAATTATTATTCATCATATGTTGCAGCATTCTGTTTATTTCTAATGCATATCTTAAGAGGATGGTCAAGTGTTTTGTGTACTGTTTTTTCTTTAGAAAGTAATACTGTCACAATCCCAATGAAAGCCATTGAAGATACTTTAATATTTTTTGAGCACAATAAATTGTTGTATAAATAAACCTTTTTCCAGATTCCTCTGGTCCATTAATATACAAACCATTATTGTCGTGATTACCAGTATTAATAACTCTATCCAAAATAACATCAACAATTTCTTTTTGTTGCTCATTCAATAGCTTATAACTTGTTTTCCGCCAATTTCTGCAAATTCTCTTCGTAATCATTCATTATCATTTTCTGATGATATATGAGTAATTACTGTTTGATCTATGGACGGAAAATCAGAAAAACTTTTACCTTTATAATTTAATAAATTATTTATCTTAGTATGTACCATTTGATAGCTTATAGCAGTATTATGTATCCGTGAAAAAACTTCAGATAATGCATCTTTGAATTTGTTCCATAATTCTTCTTATTGGCTGGCAGTGTATTAGGATTCGAGTAAATAATTGTCGAAGTTTACCTGGCATCATCCATATTGTTGCTTCTTTCATTGTTTTGGCCCATTCTTGATAATCTTCTACGAGTCCGAGTTCTAAGCAAGCTGCAGTAAACGTAGGTTATAGTAAGCCATTAACAGTTTTTAATGCATCAAAGCTTATAGCTCCTCTTACATGCAACAATAACAATCGTAAGTGGAATAATTCTACTTGTGTAGAGCTGACAGAAAACATTCGAACAATACAGTTAAAATGTTTTTTACGTGTAGTCCATTCCGGTACCGTAATTCCGTTGATTTTTTTATAAGCACAAAACGATGGAATATCATTGTATAAATACTTACGTGTATTTTCATTTTCAATGTTTAATTTAAAATAATTGCGTAACTTACTACTTGATTCAAGTTTTGTATAATTTCATTTGTATCACTGGAAATTATTACGTACTGTCGATTTGGTATATATATATATATACATATATATCAAATATAATGAACGCGATGACAAAGGTTGATTTTTCAAAAATCTCTAAGTCAAACGTAGTTTTAGACGCCATATTAGATTTTACCACGAACGGAAATTTTTTCGAAATATTGTTTTTGAAAATAGAGCTTACGACCTTTCATTTGTAATGTTATAGCTAAATCAGTTTCATAATGTTGATTTTATTATCAATTTAATAAATAAAAAAGTAGAGTAACGTGGTTTTGGCGGCCATATTTGATTAGATGTGAACTTTCAGGGAAAGGGTAACTGGAATTTCAAAAGTAGACTTCAAAATCTTTCGAACGGTCCTATTTATGAGCTATTTATTAGATCACTTAATTACCGCAACCAGTCTAACGCATCTATCTGTTTATTCAAATCAATACATTAAGCGGCGCTACCTCACTGTTTACTCGATTGTATTCATATAAGAGTCGAATTTCATAATCAAAATAAATAGCGTGACGTCACAAAGTAATACGAGGGTGGTCCGATAAGTACTTAGCCTCACCGCCCGATGGGGCCACTCTCGCAAAAGAAATATTCTATCACGTAGTACAACCTTCTCGATGGTTACTGTCAAGATTTAAGCCGAATCGGAGTTGTAGTTTATTTTTGAGAGCAAGTGTCATCCAATTTTGATGATTGTCACGGCAAGTTTTACACGCTACGGTAGCGATGGTCGAGTTATAAGGCGCGTGTGGGTACTTGCAGGAATCTAGGCGTCGAAGTCGGCCGTTATATAATAATACTTTTTATTATAAAGTGACAGAGCTCCAGAGAGATGTCTTTACAAGGCGATATCGTGTACAGGACTGACTGCGCTTGTCCCTCTCGGGGGCTCACAAACTTAAGATAAGTCCCTACCACTTCCTTCAGGAATAAGTATATCCTGGGAACCGAGAGAGTCACATAGCTTAATTGTTTATTTAGGTTTGCAGCTGTCTATGTTCTATTTCATTTCTGGTCTATCATGTATTTACCGCGTACAGTTTGTTTGTTTCGGCCTATCTTATGTCTTCTACTTCACTCGGCCCGCGTGTGCAACGAATACGCGTGTATGACATATGTTCTTAGCTACAGGAGATAACTATATTATTTTATTATTAGTTCGCATGACAATCCCTTCCTTAAGCTGATTCTTGTCCTCAAGAATCTCACAATATGTTCGCAACCTGTGGTGGCACTTTGTGCAACATAAAAGAGTTACAGATAATATCATTATTAATCGGATCGACAACAGCTTTAACGTTAGAGCAACGAGTGTAGGTAACTATATCTGAAGTGGATGCACGATTATGACAACAACAATGTCCTGTAAGACGTCTAAAAATATATCGTAAAAATACAGCTATGGCACTAAACAACCCTATCTTATAACTAATATAAATTGCTATAAGTGCGAGCGCAATGTATCCAGCGTAGTGCAGGTAATCTACGGCGGTAGCAATATAGGAGTGATGACGTTGTTCCCTTGATAATAATTCAAGCTCCTCCTCTATTTGTTTTAAATTTGACGCTTTTGTGTGTAAATTCTCTAAGTGATGCGTTTGTAAGGTTAATGTAGGAATCACGGATGAGGTATTTTGTGGAAGTGATGGAATGTCTATTTTTGGGTAGGTTTCAGTGTGAGTACGTACGTCATGTGTGATTTCGAGTCTGTAATCAACATTAGTAAGAAAACATCCGTCAGATAGTTGTACAACAGTTGGTTGCTCTATTTGTAAATCCTTTATATAAGAACGACAGAAGAGACTAAACTGCATCAAAGCGGTAGGTAGTATGTAAAAGCTGGTGTTGTTTAATCTTTGTATGAAGGGTTGCGATAATGCAAAGTACTTTGGCGGGCATTTCGTTACATCGTCAAAGAGAAGTCTTTCACAATTATCTAGTGACTGCAGGCGTTTTGGAAAGAACTGAATTGGGCATAGTCTTCCTTGATCATTGCGTGAGCATGTGTTAACGTCATCAATAGTCGTGTATTTAGTGTTATCCTTTGATACGAGTATGTATTGCTGTGTTATATCGAACAATCCAAGTACGTTTAAGCGACTTTCAAAAGGTAGTGCTAGTAACTTTAAAATTTCATAAGGATCTGCATGTGCAATGGGGTATTTAGTAACTATTGTAAGTCCTGCTTTGGATATGTATGATGAAAATGTCATGGACTGTATAATAGAGAAATAATTATTTATGTGAGGTGGTAAAAGTATGTCGTTATATACATTTTGTTCATATGCTTTACGTAGACCTTGTATGAGTGTTTCTGGCTTCATAAGTGCTGGTGATAATAAGCCGTTTCGAGCAATGTTTATAGCCGTAAATAACTCTGTAATATAATTATCGTATTCTTCAATCGCTACGTCGATTTCTTCAAGTGATAGATGTATCATTGTGTTTGCCTGATAGTCTGTAAATACAGATTTCATTTTCCTACTCCAATTTAACAATTCCTGCTCGTTATTTTTGAATGGATGAAATTCTTTTGAAAATTCATTAAAAGTATCCTGCATAAATATTGTTTGATTTCTTACTGCTAGCAGGGCTTTCCCTGTATGGTTATATAGTTTGTCGATTTCTTGATTATAGTACTCTGCGTCATTTGCGTCCATTGTACCAAAAAGAAATTTGTTGACTGATCCGACAAAGTTAAATAAGCCTCTTTATTTCCTGTTTTTGGCTTCTACAGGGTGTGGCTGAAAAAGCGATAACTTCTGCGTTAGACTGCGTAATCGGCGTTTCTGGTGTGCAATGAAATCTTTAGCTTGACACTTGTAGCCACTACACGTGGTAGTTATGAGATCTAAGTGCTGTTCAATTTCTCTTCAGTTAAGTAGGTGTACAGTCAAGTTAATATGATTGACTATGGTCCAAGTATCTTCGTAAAGAAAAGCAGTGCCGAAATTCTGTCTCAGCAATGGTACAGATTGATGTGTTATACTGATTTTTCCTTGTACATTAATGAATATGTTGAGTAGCACAAAGAGTTCCCTCATCTGAAATGAAACGTCAGGCAATGGCTTTAATTGATTGAAATGTCGTCTAAATAAAGCATTATTATATAATATCTGTGTGGTATTAGCATTTCGATTTATTGTAAGTATTGTTCCCGGCCCTTGATATTCGTTCCCTAACTTGAACATCACTTGTTACTGTAATTCTGGTTTGAATTTTAATGCTTGTCGTGAGTCCACTAATTTTTTATTTCTCTGTTTATTTTTATCGATCTTTACTTTTGCGGTGATTTTATCTCGATTGGCTTTGTGGAATCTTCCTTCGATAATATCTCGTAGCAGAGGAACGGTTATCATTTCACGTGGTGCACGGGCATAAAAGAGTTCGTAAGGTGAAAATCCTGTGCTTGGGTGTATTGTATTGTTGTAGCTCATTACTGTAGATATGTGTGATCGGTTGTTTTCTAGCGCTCGAGTAACTTTATTTTTGAGTGTGCCAATAACTCTCTCGCAAATTCCATTCGATTGAGGGTGTAGAGGTGTAACTGGATAGTAGCTTACTCCATATTGTTCTAATAGCTTTTGAAATGACTTTGAATGAAATGTTGAGCCGTTATCGGATATTATCTTTTTAGGCGTCCCCCATTCGCAGAATAGGTTTTTAAGGGCATCTGTAGTTTCATCGAAACTATTTAGAATTATGACCTTTACATATCTTGATAGTGCTTCGATTACAAATAAATATTTCTTTGGTTGCGCATGGTCTATGTACCAGATTTCGTTGATATCGGAGGGTGCTTCAATGAGTGTGCCTGGCGCTCGGAATCGTTTCTTTATCTCCTCGTTACGACAGTGTTCACACGAATCGATCCAATTTCTTATATCCTCTGTTTTTGTTTCCCAACAGTATTTTCTAAGTTCAATTGTCATTTTATCTTGCTTCCAGTGTGTTTCACCGTGTGCCCTACCTAGTAGTGTTTTTTGTGTAGCTTCATTATTTACGTGTTGCTGCTCTGTGCTTTTAATGTAGAGAGTTGGCCGCCTCATTTTCCTGGCCATTTCAGCAAATTTCTGAATTAATTTTTGAGATGTACTGTGATCGATTTTTCTGAATTCTAGAGTTTCATCAGCTTTGAGTTTATTAAGAATGTCTATTACTACGGGCAGTGGATTAGTTATAAGCTCTTCAGAAGGTTCCAAAATTACGTCTCCTTTACATTTATTATTCATAATAACTTGCGACTTTATTTTTGGCCTTCCTCGCTGGCGAGGTAGTTGTTGTTTCAAAGGCAGATCTGAATCTTCAACATCGTTTGTTATTGGCGATAACGGTCTTGCCGTAGTTTTAGGTTGCTCACTAGCTATATCCGGGTCAGCTAGGGGAGCAGACTTGATAGTTTTGTTTGCATCAACTGGTTTTTCATAACGATGTTTTCTTTTTATGTAGAGCCGATTAATGCCGTTTGATGTTGCTACCATTCTTAGGAGGTTGATCGAAGTCTCATCTTCCTGTAGTGTAAAATCTTCACTAAATTCTAACGCTTTAGTCCCCTTTTCGGTTGACTCCTTCAATAATTTTGTTGCTGGCGTCTATTGCCATTTGTCCTTTGTGATAGTGAGAGCAGGGTAACTGTCTCGCGTCCATACAATGCTGCAAAGAGTTTCAGTGCAAAATGCTCGGCTAAGTGCGTCGGCGCGGCGTTCGTATTTAATCTACCCTTTTTATATTCAACCATTGGTTAAAAGTCAGCTATTTTAAGAAGTAGTTTAAATATTCTCGATCCGATTTCGGGTGACTTTGTCTTGATTAGTCCGGCCAAAGGTGCATGGTCGGTTATGAGAATAAATGGCTTTCCATATAAAAAGTGTCTAAAATGCCTTATAGCCCAGACGGCTCCGAGCAATTCTTTCTCAGTGGTCGAGTAGTTTTTCTCTGCGCTATTAAGTGCTCGTGATGCGTATGCACAAGGTAAATCTTTTCCCTTTTTATAATCTCCTTGACTTAATATTGCTCCGAGTCCTTCGTTACTTGCATCGGTTGTGAGTATAAATAATTCTTCGAGGTTTGGGTAACGTAATATAGGCGCTGAGGTTAATTTTTCTTTCAATATTTTGAAGGCTTCTTGACATTCATGAGTAAATTCAAACTTTTGGTCCTTACACATGAGCTTATTTAAAAGTACGATTATTTTACCGTAGTTTTTGATGAATTTTCTATAATATCCGCATAGACCTAATAGCTGGCGTACTTCCTTTTGATTAACGGGTTGTTTGTAGTTCCTTATACAGTCTATCTTACTTTGGTTCGGTAAAACTCCTTCTTTTGTAATTAAGTGTCCAAGGTATTCTAATTCTGCCTTTACGTATTCGCATTTATCTGGTTGTAGTTTTAATCTTGTCTTCCTCAGTCGTTGAAATAAAGTTTGTAAATTTTGCAGGTGCTCTTCAAATGTTTTTGAATATACTATGATATCGTCTAGATATACAAAGCATATTGTGCCAATCAATCCTTGCAATTTTAAATTCATTATGCGCTGAAAGGTCGCGGGTGCATTTTTGAGTCCCATTGGCATCTGTTTAAATTCCCAATGTCCTTTGTGGGTGCTGAATGCTGTTCGTTCGCGGTGCTCTGGTAATACAGGGATCTGATAAAAACCGCTAAAGAGATCAAACGCGCTAAAGTATCTTGTTTCTCCTAATTGATCTAAGATTTCATCTATTGAGGGTAGCGGATAGTTGTCGTGGAGTGTATATTCATTTAATTTCCGAAAGTCAATTACTACTCTATACTTCTGTACCCCTGAGGCATCCATTTTCTTAGGTACACACCATACGGGCGAAAGGAAGGGCGAATTTGACTTCACTATTACTCCTCTTTCTTCAAGGTCCGTTATTTGTTTATCAATTTCTTTATGCAATGCCATCGGGTGTCGATATAGTTTTGAACTGATAGGCTGAGCTGTATTTAAATCTATTCGGTGATATACGTCATCGAGTGAAGGGGCGGCATCTCCTTCAAGTTGAAATATATCCAAGAAAGCTCTAACAAGTGTTAAGATAGCATTGGCTTGTTCTTGCGGCAGGTGTGAAACCCGTGTATTTTCAGTAATAAGTTTGTCCCTATCCTGCGTTGCATAGATATTACTCTCTTGAGAATAGATCTGTTGTAGAAGCGCTTTCCTCTGGTCGTTAGGAATTTTATTGTTTAATATTGAAATGTTTTCTTTGAATTGTTCTATGTGTAAGTCAGTGTATATATTGACTTGTTTCTTTGAATGATTTATGCAACTTAATTTCGCTTTTCCATCCCTTACGTTATAAATTGCAGGCGTTACTACGTTTTTTTGATCTGTAATGATATAATCTCCGTCCGGCTCATTAATTTTGACAGTAAGAATATTTATTCCAGGTTGAAGCGGTGTGAGTTCTCTATTAAACTTAAAACTTAATATGTTTTTGTGTTCGTCTTTGATTTCTATTATTTCGTCTGTAGTATTTATTATAGCCTGATAGTTTTTGAGCCAATCTCTGCCTAAAAGTCCGTCGGCGTCAAGTGGAAATGAGTCTGCAGCTACATTGTAAATAAAGTCCTTTCCGAAAGTTTTGAGTTTGCATTGGCCGTACATTGTATGTGGTGCATTCACTATTTGAATTGTTTTTCTCTCATGCATCGGCTGTTTACTGGGATTACAAGTTTTTTTATCCAGTACTGAGTCTTTGATTATTGAGAGGCCTGCTCCGGTGTCTACTAAAAATTTTAATATTCGTCTTCTTGTGCCTGTTGGCTTAAGCCATAGGTGCCAGTGTCGTCCATTTGAGGGATATATTGCGTCTGCATGTCGTTCCAAAAGCATTGTGCCGGGTCGTCCTCGGTCCATGAGGCGTTCTCTTCTTTCATCAAATGTTGACTTGAGGCTGGTCTCGGAACATTTTTGCCTTGTACATTTTTTAATCTATAACAATTAGATTTATCATGGCCATATACTCCACAGTGTGAGCACGTGGGCTTTGGAGGCGTTCTATCGCGAGATTGGTAGCGGTCTGTTGACTGTTCTCGTGAGCTACTATGATGATTATCTTCCCTTTTATCACTATAATATCTTTCCCTTGGTGCTGAGTCGTATCTATCCTTGGAGTAGTGTTTATTTGGGCGCGCATACCTATCTTTAGGCCGACTTTCTCTTTTCTCTCAATCTTTTCTTTGATCGGCGTATTCGTACGTAGCATCGATACGATTTTTAGCGCGTAGCCTATCATCTTCATTTCTCCGTTATTCTTCATACATGGCTTGTTGATATGCTATAGGAAAAGTGTGCGGATTTTTTTGTTGGACGACGAGTCGTAATCCCTCTGTGTATAATCCACGTACAAATTTTTCTCTCGCTTTGTTGGACTCATAAACGCGATGCATTTCTTTATAATCGCCACCTTCTCCGTCTATCGCAACTTGTATTCGCATGTTTATATTATTATAGCGATATACATAATTTTTTACAGGCTCGCCGGATTTTTGCCTCATAGCATTTCTGATTTCAGACAGTTGATCATATTCAAGCTCTAACTTGCCAAAGTGTGTTTCTAAGCATTCTTTCAGTTGCACGGCAGTGGTTACGTGGTGTCTTTCTACTACCTGCTGGGCTCTTCCTTTTAATTTTGATGCACAAACTTTCCTAATTAGTGCAGAAATTGCTGGATCAGAGTCTAATTGCCTACTTGTTCTTATAATTTGATCTATAAATGCAGATACGTCAGTTGATTCGTCGTACTCTCTTATTTCAGTCAACAATTCACGAATAAATTGATGATCTTCCCGTCGAAGCATTCCCGTGTAAACATGTAGTCGCGTGGACGTATCTTGCCCCGTAGAAATATTATTTGAAGGCAAATGTGGCTCAGCTGCTGAATTTCCCTGCTGTCTTCGCGCTGCCGGTATTATTACTTCATCCTTCCGTATACTTTGCATAAGCTCGTTGAGTTGTTTCGATAGATTGTCAATTTGCACCTGCTGTCGTTCATTTTTTTCACGTTGTAACAAAAGCTCCTTCCTCAGCTGTGATTCTTTATCTGATTCGGTGATATCTTCGCTTGAGCTTATTTTCTTCGTAAATTTACTAAGAGCATCCATTTTTGAAGGTCGTAAGTAAATGTTTGAATGTCGCTGATTATCGTGTGAGTGGTCAGTTACGTCTGCTAAGGATTGTGTTCCGGAAGTTTTGTCAGAGTCTGTACTCTCGTTATCGACAGTTCGATAGTTACAAAAAGTATCGCGACCTAGCATATAAGTCTAACCTATTTTTCAAGCGCGAGTGTAGTGATGTTAATGTACACGTGTGAAAGCTTATTAATTACGGTTGCTTTTATGATTGAAAGGTAAATAACCTCACTGATACGACAGACAAAGTGGGGCCAACTTTCTCTGTAATATCTCAATCATAGACTTCAGTTTACAAAATATAACGCGGCGCAATAAGTTCTTTACTTTTTGAACTTATTAAAGTTTATTTTTGCGTACCTTGAGTCCTTTGGACCTCCCTGTTGGGCCGTAAAAACGGTAGCACTGAATATATTCGTGAGCACAACGTGCGCTGAAGTTGAGCTGCTCCCCTGGCAACTGCGAGACTCCTAAATCAGCAACGATTTGTGCGTGTAGGCTGATGAACGATGTCGGCTGCTTCTCTGAGAACTGCTGCACCAATCAATATCAGCCGAGAATCTGCGTTCGGACTGTCCTCTTCTCTGGGAACTGAGTGATAATCCTGAGTCGAGCGATCTCTATGCTGCCTCTTGACTAAACGGTCCGATTATACTACTGGTAGTTTTTTTCTAACCGTTTTTTCTTTATTCCACCCTTGCTGCCACCAAATCTTATCCAATTTTGATGATTGTCACGGCAAGTTTTACACGCTACGGTAGCGATGGTCGAGTTATAAGGCGCGTGTGGGTACTTGCAGGAATCTAGGCGTCGAAGTCGGCCGTTATATAATAATACTTTTTATTATAAAGTGACAGAGCTCCAGAGAGATGTCTTTACAAGGCGAGATCGTGTACAGGACTGACTGCGCTTGTCCCTCTCGGGGGCTCACAAACTTAAGATAAGTCCCTACCACTTCCTTCAGGAATAAGTATATCCTGGGAACCGAGAGAGTCACATAGCTTAATTGTTTATTTAGGTTTGCAGCTGTCTATGTTCTATTTCATTTCTGGTCTATCATGTATTTACCGCGTACAGTTTGTTTGTTTCGGCCTATCTTATGTCTTCTACTTCAATCGGCCCGCGTGTGCAACGAATACGCGTGTATGACATATGTTCTTAGCTACAGGAGATAACTATATTATTTTATTATTAGTTCGCATGACAGCAAGTGTGTCCGTCGATTTTTGAAAAATGGAAAAAGAGCAGTATCGGTCGGTGATTCGATTCTTGTTTTTGGAAGGGAAATCGCGCAGCGAAATCAAAAAGCGCTTGGATGCTGTGTATGATGACTCTTCTCCTTCGATGGCGACCGTCAAAAATTGGTTTAACGAGTTTTCAACGTGGACGCACGTCGATTTTTGAAGAGCTACGTCCAGGTGCTCCGAAAACGGCTACCATGGAGGATAACGTGACAAAAATTCACGATTTCGTATTGGCAGATCGACGATTGAAGGTGCGCGAGATAGCTAAGATTGTAGGCATCTCTAAAGACCGCGTGGGTCATGTCCTGCATGAAATTTTGGGCATGAGAAAGCTGTCGGCGCGATGGATGCCGCGTTTGCTCACTCCGGACAACAAGCGCAACCGTGAGATAACTTCAGAGCAATGTCTGGGATTCACAAGTTGTGATCTACATCGACTACCTGGAAAGGGGCAAAACGGTCACAGGGCTGTACTATGCCGAATTATTGGGCCGATTCGACGTCGAATTGCAGAAAAAACGGCCTCATTTGGCGAAGAAAAAAGTGCTCTTTCACCATGATAACGCACCGGCTCACACCTCCGCCGTCGCCATGGCCAAATTGGTCGAATTAGGCTACGAACTACTGTCCCATCCACCGTATTCTCTAGATTTAGCCCCGTGCGACTTTTTTTTGTTTCCAAACTTGAAAAAGTCACTCGCCGGGCAGAAATTTGAGTCGAATGAGGAGGTAATCGCTGTTACGGAAGCCTACTTTTCAGACCTCGAGGAAACGTATTTTTTAGACGGATTAAAGAAGTTGGAGCATCGCTGGGCCAAGTGTATCGAACTAAAAGGAGACTATGTTGAAAAATAAAACGCCACTTTTCCAAAATTTTCGTTTTTCTTTTGTAGGCTAAGTACTTATCGGACCACTCTCGTAGATATAGATATAGTGATTTTTGGTATTAAGAAAAATATGTTAATTAGAGATAATTTTAATATAACAAAGCATTTATTACATAGATTTTAGTACGTAGATTCAGAATATAATAACACAAATTGTATTTAATTATTGAATAATAATGAATTTCAATATGCAAAGTTAATTTATTTATTACGCTAAAAATATGAATTATTAGAAAAATGTAAATAATCCATATGCAAAATGAATAAGTATAAAACATGAGTAAGAATTGGTTTCATTAATAACAGCTGAATAATAACTGTTATTAATAAATAAACAATTAATAATTTATTTAAACAATAAGTTGTATATAAAACAAAAGCATTAATTTTATACTTAATAATGATAACTTTATGAATTATGAATCTTAGATAATTAATCTAATAATTGCGTTATAAAATTAGGAAAAAAACCGTTACAAATATGAAAATTGGTTATAATTCAAATGTTATTAACTAATTTAAATATATCTTTTTAGAAAATACTTTCGGAATTAATCAACTATAAAGTTATATAAAAATTTAATAATTTTCTATTGTAAATATTGTAAGATCACGTTAATTAACTTTATTATTTAATAACTTTTGACGATACTTTTTGCGATAATTGTATATTGTATAAAATCAACAAATAACAAATTCTGTATAGTTGACATGTGTTAAAATCTTACTATTAATGGTTATATACTTGTAAATTAAGAAAACTCATTTCCCAAAATTCGCGAATGTCTCTCGAATATTCGATGAAATCTCTCCTGCAAAAATAAGCGGGAAAATCTTTGTATAAATACGCCCACCTTTGCACAGACTAGCATTCACTTCTAGCCTTGCAAGGTGAGCGCATGAGTCTGAATAAACTTGGCTAATACCTAAGTTCTTTTTCTCATTGTTATTAACTGAGCAAGACTGTTCCTTCCTTATAATTCGAGCTCGACTTATAGAACATTTCGCGCTATAAGAAACTTGGGCCGAATTATATCCTATCCAAGAAAGACTTTAGCTCTGCTTATGGGACAACTCGCACCATAATAAACTAGGGCATCGTTTGACTTTCCCTGAAACATTGTACTTATTTATATATATTTTATTTATTTATTATTATTAGAGTACATTTGATTTATCTATTTATTTTATCGACAAGTAGAGTAAAATTATTAGAAACAAATTCTTACTCATTAGCTAGATACGAGAGTTCGAATTATTATTATAAGTGATACGAACATCACACCTTCTCATTGACTACCTAAAGAAATTTGATAAACAAAATGATTTTTAGCTTGTAGGGGGTCATTCGCTGAGAAAGAATGACTTATATATATATATATATATATATATATATATATATTACTACCTGCTCATAAGACAAAAACAATGTGACGGTAAAGGTCTTGTTTGCGCTACCGTCTCAATCACGCGGCTACCTGCGAGGGCAGCACCTACCGGTTGGGGAAAATAGAAAAAGAGAACTCGGTACGAGACGGGACGGAACGCGCGCGAATATGAAAGAACCAGTCGAGGATTAGCAATCCGAGCATACAGCTGCATACTATAGTATTACGAGTTTTCCAAGTTTTCCGAGATGCAGATGTGATCCAGCTGACAGTTACCAAAACTTATACTTTTGTCGCCACCGTTACGAGTGTGTGTGGGTGAGGAGTTTCGCCACCGTTACGAGTATGTGTGGGTGAGGAGTTTCGCCATCGTAGGCGATACCGAGGGTGCGAATCCCCTTCTTCAAAAAAAAAAACTGAGATACCGGAAGCGGCAATACGATCCTGTCCCCCCCCTGATAGTGCGACCGTATACTAAGGTAAGCTGGCCAGTTTAGTACCGCGATTTTTTAATGTATGACTGCGCTTAATTAATTGCTATCCCTTCGAACCGGCGACTCTGTAAAAATCGGTAGCGTGCATGTAAACTAACTTTGCGAACAAAGAACTGCGGACGATCTGGCGATGCATGTTATTGTCGCGCGCGCCACATAAACATAAATACGCGGGCCAAGCGTCTTGTAGAGTATCGGAAAATAAACTAATTCACGTTTGATTGAAACGATAATTTTTCTGTTGTCATTATTAGCTAGTAGTAAGTTGGTTGACTGACTCCCGTTCCCTCCTGCTCTCCGATTAATAAACGCGAATATTTCGATTTCACCGCGCACATTCCGGTATGATTGCGTGTCGAGTGAAATAACGAAACAGAACGGATTAACCACCCCGTTACAACAATTATAATATTAGAGTTTACCATATCAAGCTATCCCAGATTAAGTACTAAACGATTTTTTTAAGTATTAAAATACCGGAGATATTACAGATTTTGCAAGCACGCAGAATTAAGGAGGTGTAACGCTTGTGCCTTGGTTCCCATTCTGTGAAAGTGCCTGTATGTAGACAATCTGCTATACTACAAGCTATTTAACTATACGTACTTATTTCTTTGCTTCCTAATGAGCTGTACTCGTATAAGTATACTATTTCCCTATATTTCTTGAAAAACAATATATTATAATTAATTATCAAAAGATTCGTCAGTCAAATTTGTAGAATAAGGCTTCCACTTCACGAATATGTGTTATTTTTCATAAATTATCTATTTATTATTACGATTTTTTAATTGCAAACATTTATTTACTCATTATGAACAAATAACAATAATTGTCATGAAACAAACATCATGGAAAGAAATTATGCGATTCAATATACATTTCCATAGAAAGTTGAGTTAAAGTTAATTAATAACATAAAAATTATTAATAAATAAAAAAATCAACAACTATTTAAGCAAAACTAATTTTACATAATGAATAAGCGGTTATCAAGTAGGTAAATAAAATTTGAATTAAGTTGAAAGGTTAGCTAAAGCCGAGATATCGTAATTTGTTAACAAACTGAAAAGTGAAAAAACTCCATAATTCATAATCAATAGTAATTTTTGACATTCTGTTTTGACAAATGGGTTCATTTTATTATAAGCTACAAGTACATATGAATTTCTACCATAATTACAGTTTATTAACTCTAGATGTCATTATTTATAAATTTAAGCCAATATATAAAATACACCAACATTGTTATAATATAATCTGTACTCACATGAAATTAAAGCGTAAACAAAAATATATTTTAATGAAAAAAGCAGAGTTCTAATGTAAATATTTAATGTTTTACAACTCAATTTGTAAAATTATAAAATCAAAAAGAGCGTAGAAAGGGCGTTTGAGTGTAATAGGTTCCAGTGGTTATAACGAATATAACAGGAGGAGCTGAAATCAGTCTAGCTCTAGCTATAGTCCAGTAAGGTCGAGCAAATGTTGTCCTTAATAAATCAGCCTAAACACCTGATCGTTGAGTTGAATGCGTTGCTCCCTACTGAAAGTCCTTACCTCCCTGTGAGTCGTTCCTCTGGGCTTACTGGCCCCACAAATACTTGATAGCAGTGGAATATTCTTGTTCTAAAATTTCCTTATTTCCTTCATTAGGAGTAGCGTGATAACTGTGATAGAAATCTCTACAGCACCACCAGGCACCTCGCCTTCCCGTCCCGACTGCGTTGATGCCGTAGCGAGCTTCTATATATAGAATTCTCACTCAAATTATCGTAATATTTAGTTTTAGAGACCAACGCTTTTCTGATGGATAAATTCTTCTTTCGTCATAATACTAAAAACACACTTCAACTCAGCTACCTATTCAATCACATGTGAGGTCCCAATCTAAAGAAAAAATTGTACTTTGTAATAAAGAACACAATTACTATGTTACAGGGATATGTATTAGTTTTCCGAAATAGCACACATCATATTCCCTCACTCTCTCGCTCTAAAAGAAACATTTCGCACCAAACGCCCAATTTTACCTGTTATGAGCTCTACAAATAAACGAAGGCTTATTAATTTATTATCAACGTTTAGCGAACCGAACGCTGTAAAATACTAACTGCATCCTGTATATTTAAAGAAAAAAAACTTGGCTATAGAAGATCGTAGCAAAACACTATTTTTTATTCAGTTCGTAAAATAATCGTAACAATCTATCTATATAGATGTTATTTTAATAATACGTATATTGGAAAAGTTTTTTATCAAAAAACATACCTTAAAATGCGCGATTTCTAAAATGTTATTGTTTATACTTTGAAATTAATAAATTTTTAATAAATATTTAACAATATAGTAGTACCACAGTTTATGAACAAAACACGTTGTTAATCTTTTCTGTAGGATAATACGCGGCTGAGATTTAACAAATTTTCGAAAGGATTTTTTTCATCAATAATCTATTTGAAAAAATAATTTGTATTTTTGAATTTTGCAAAAAGGGATTTTATTAGCTGACCGTCATCTATAAGTATGAATTACAGCAATAAAACCGTTAACAAGTTACAAATGTCTATTTTTAATTTGGATATATCTCAAAAAGCAGTAAAGTAATTGATATTATTAAGAAATGTAGTCGATAGATCTTTTTATAACGTATGACTTTCTTATTTAAAGTTTTTTTATAGAAGCAATATTATTTTAATTATTTGAAAACTGATTTTGTAACTTTATAAACTGTTTTGCGTATGTTTGTCCTCTAGTACCGACTTCCTCGAAATAAAAACTTTATTTAAAATTTCATTTCGTACACGGTAATATTTTTTTTCTACGTAATAATTTTGAAAAATTCAACGTTATGCCGTGAAATATTACTTGAACTATTTATTACACACTCAGTTCTGTTAGCTCTTTGTTCCACCAGTACGCTAGTTTCTGGTGATTGTTTGACGACTTGCGTGGTAACTACGTATCATAAGTGTCGGTTATAACTTGCATGAGTATTTCTATAATCTGTTCTACAAGATTGTATACCTTTCAGGATTACTGATGCACTAATTTTCAGTAGGAAGACCTCTCTATTCATCTTTAGAAGGCACCAGTTTCTTTCTGTTTGGTACCTCCTCTTTTCGCTTCTGCTCCGTGCAATCTTGGGGAGTACATAATGGTGATCGCTAAGTGATTCTTTTTCCAAAACTCCAGATCCCATAATGCCCTCCACTGCTTCTGAAGATACAAATTTACGCCCAGCACAAACGTAGAGTTTCCTTTTTTATAAATGTACTTTCCTGATGTATTGACTGTTGTCAGGTTATATGTGATAATTTATTTTAGAAGGTCTTCTTTTTAGACTTGAGAAAGTTTTGTTCATGTTCTAACTTTGGTGTTAAAATCGCCAACGATGGTGTATCCTTTCCACTAGCCCATTTCCCGCATTAGTACAGCAATATCTACCTTTATCAACGCGTCTGCAGCATTTGGAGAAAATTAACGGCTATGTATAACCAGCTGTTCTAACGCCATGCCTATAAAGCCGTTTCCAGTTGACAGTTCTCTAGCGTCATACAATTGATTATCAGAGACGTGTAATGGGGATTTCTGAATACGCTATTTCAGCTCATCCCTTCCGTCCATGTGTTATCGCTGTGAGAGTGTGTTTGTTTCTCACACACTCAAGCTTGGTTTTCTATTCTGTTGAAGTATCAACTACCATCCTGCCCCTCCTAGATGATCTGGCGGAAAAAGATAGAGACGAATTTGAACGTAGAAAGAGATACGTAGAGTGGAAAAGTTACTTGGGAGGGGGCGTCTGGTGAAGTAAACAATCGACAGAAAGGTAGATATCAGCAGTTGAGACGAAGGCATAACACCCGCAGTAGGACGTCTCTTGCTTGAGGAAGTTTGTGTTCACTAGGAAAATTGTTGCGCGCGACAACAGCAGCAACAACAACACCAACAGCAATGAGAATGAACAGCAGCAACTACAAAGAAACAGCAATAACAGTCACAGCAACCATTACAGCAACAACTTAATGTTAGGAGAGAGAGGACATGTAAAGATGAAGCACTTCGGCATGTGGCTGTCACAAGTTCCCGAAGGACGCAGAGGAGCAGCTGTTCGAGGATTTCCCGAGAGCATTGGGCCGATGGTTAGTGTGAAGCTTACTCTCTCTCTCTGTTTTCGCGTCCGAGTGTGCGATCTGCAATCGAGTCTGTGTTAACGTAACGAGCCGTGCAATTTTTGAGCAAAATAGTGCGTGGTTGGCTTGATGTCGCGGCTTTGTTTTATCAAGTAGGCCGTTTGCGTTACGAGCCTTCACGTGGCGTGCAAGTATAATGCGTCGACGTGCTCGTTGTTTAGTTTCCTTGTTGTGTTGTTATTGCGGAATGAAATGTTATTGTTAAAAGTGCCCGTGTGAATTATTTAATCTTTTCTCAATCTTAAGTCAAACCATCTAATATCTTTGTGGAATCCAGTTGCCCATCCAGATTTAAGGTGGAATGTATTCGCGCACTCCGAACAATCTCCCTTAATTCAATTTTATGAGCAGTTTTTGATTTGCTGAGCGGTCGAAAATCACGTAATTCGAAAATACCGTTAGAGTCGTATATTGTTACATCTTCTATCTCGAAATCAGATGGCATCATTCTGCTCCAAGATGATGATTATACCTGGTTCTCCGTTCATCATAGTGTGAATGACTATGTCTTGTGCCGATTGTACTCACATCGCTCGCACTCTATATCGCACATATATATGTATACGGCTACGTATATACGAATGTACCTAACATCAACCGAAATAGAAAATTATGAATCAGTTTTGTATACAAATAGTACTTAATTTAATTAAACTGCAATTACTTTTTACAAATAACACTGATCTCTTTCAGTCATACGGGGATGTCTATTTTTGAATTTTTGTTAGTTTTTTCACGGAGGGTGACAAGTTAGCTATAAAAAGCTATCAAAATGCGTTCAAAAGCTTACAAACGCGTGCTTTAATTGAACATAGATGATTCGTACTGTAAGAATGGAACAAAATAAAACTGATAGTTTTTGCCGTTCGAAATACACTATCGGAGCAGCTAAAGCACTCGATTAAAAGGAGGGCTACTTTGGCGTATCCTGGTTTGGCTAGATATTATAAAATCAATTATACTATGTTTTATTTCGGTTATTTTTATTAGGTGTCAAACGAGTTATTATGCGGTAACCAACACATTTTGTATCGAAAGTTTCAACATTTGTGCATTCTTGTATCGAATTAGATTTACATACCTCATATAGACATCAACTTAAAATGTATAATCTATAAAGATGAAAAGGCCGGTACATATATTTTAATAAAGAGAGGAAGATAACTTATGCAGCACTAAACTAGTGCGATGGTGCAAAGCCAAGTGTAGCGCTTGAAAACTCAGTAAGCCGTTAGACCTCGTAGTCCGAGCATTGTGGGTGAATAGCTTTATTCGTGACCAAGTATATTGGGTATAAAGGGATCGTAGGTGAGAAGGATGAGAGTTAGACATGAGTAAATAGAACGGAGAAATACAAATGAAAGTTTATATAATGGATCAGTAAGCTTACATAGAGTAACAGCACAGTGCTAGAAAGAGAGAGAAGTAAAGCTAAGTAGAGAGATATCAGGGATCGAGTCGGTACTTATAATAATTGTAAGGCTCTCCTAATATGCCAGGATTATCGTGCACCGATGACTAGACTTAAACGCTGCCTTGTGGTGGTACTCGAAGTAATGGCTACGAGTAAGTTTCTCGGAGTAAAGTTTACTCTTACGTTACTATAGCACGCATCGACGTTGATATTGAGCAAGTCGATTTTCTCTGAAGAAAGACAAATATCCACGGGTATTTGAAAATGCCTTAAGACGCAACAGAAGAACACGTATAGACGACACACTGTCAGCCAGCTAATTTCCGTGGGGAGCGTTCCCACTTTCTCTACTCTCGCAAAAACGGCATAGATCTCGTCCTATAGGAACGATTCGCGAGACACGCACACTATGTGTATACGCTCTCATAGATTCTCGCACATGCAACTCTCTTTGCCTATAGGCCCTCGATGATACAATATAACGCTGTATATCTCTCATTCTTACCTGGTGTCATCGTATCGGCTGCTTATACATAGATGTATAAATTAGAATAGAAATAGAACTATACTTCAAAATATAAGTATGAATAGAGAAAAGAGAGAGACATAACAAGTTTAACATTAAACTCGTTATAAAGCCTACATACGGATTAGGCAACACCATAATACCATATTATTGATACCCCATGCAACCGATGGGTTATTGTTATTGCATTTACAATATAACAGTCCTTCTGGATTTTATATGGGTAATAACAAAACAGAATAACCTTGTGTACTAAAAGCTTATGAGCCGTTGATATTATGTATTTTTTTCTATCTCATCCTATCGTACATTGTCAGAAACTTATAGATGGTTTTAGCATGCATATATGTGCACATGTTCTCGCAATTTCATTAATGTGCCTCATTAAAAGATACTCCTAGTTCTAATAATCGTGATTTAGATTCTTGTAATGACTATTTAATTAAGATAATTTACGGTATAAAAGATTTTAAAAAAACGATGAAACTAATGATATGAATGTCAAGAGTTTATTTTCTTATTGGGATTTCTGTAATATGAATAAATATAAAACTGACATATAATTAATAAATTTTTCAAAAGATTTTGAAAGAATTTCAAGTGTAAAGTTAATCAAGAGCCATGCCTTCGTCATCATCATCTTTCTTAGGTTCTGATGAAGAACCGGAGATTTGAGAGGATTGCTGATGCTGTTGTGATTTGTCTTGATTTTCTTCTTGAACAGATTTTGAAGAATTCTTACGATGGCTTTCACCTCCATCTTCAAGGGCAATTATAAATTGTAGAATGTTACCGGTTGTTGCAGCTTTGACTACTTCTGAACTCAAACCAAATTGTTGAATTACAGGAGCGGCTTGTCCAGATTCCAAAGCAGTCCAAAACAAAGATAAAGCTTGAGAAAACTGAGGTGAAGATAATGTTGTCGAAAGATTGTCTCCAGGTGGTAGATATTTACTTGTAATTTTTTCAAGATTTTCATTTACCACAAAAGCTGCCGAAATAACTGTGCTTAGCTCGTTGGGCATGCCTCCCTATGAAAAAATTATCCCGTGGTGAATTGAGTGTCAAAATTAAGAGAAGCATAATATAAAATGAAAAACAAAATATATTTAGCATCAACATATAGAAAATAAAAGTTCATCGAATATTAAAAATAATAAAATTTATTATGTGTGAAAACAAGGATAACTATGTTAACCGGTGTGGATAAAATTTAATGCCTCAATCGTTATGACAGCGATTGGAGGATACATGTAACACTATTATAACGTTTATGGTCGCAAATTGACGAATTTTGGATTAATGTATATATTTTTCATTTTGACGATTTATATACTACATATTTGAGGTGTAGTTTTATTGAATGAAGGGTGCTTATTAATAAATATAAAAATATATTTAGATTAAATTCTTAATTCAATATTTTGTGTAGAAATGAGATGAATGAGGATTAATAAAATTTAATAAAATACAATTTTTTAATATTCAATACGGTTTTAAGGTTAGAAAAAACAAAAATCATCGCTAATGAATTTAAAAGTCATTCGTATAAAATGATAATCTGATTAATTACACAGGTAGATATCCAAAAAATTCCAGAAACGTAATAGTATATATACAAAGGTATTCGATGCTTTCAATTTGAATCTGACTTCGTAATTAATCCATCACCTAAGGTTCTTGAGATATCTTAACCTAAAAGCGTAAAACTCACGATTATTTGCTATGTTCAAAATTATCTAACACCATGAATATATTATTTTCCAAAAACAAGTAGAGTCATGACAGAGAAGCTCTCTTACCTATTAAAACTCATATTTCGGATTAGAATTTTTTTTTTTTTCATCGACATATTATTGATTGATGTTGAGTATGTTAACAAGTTTGTAACAACATTAAAATCACAGTTTACATGAGTGTGGAGGGTTAATGGAATTGGCGTTCAGGAGTCTGAGGCTATATCATCACAGGTTACAGGGATCGGGGGTTAAGGCAATCGAGATTCAAAAGTACTTAACTTCAATCAATGATATCATGATGAAGAAAAGAAATAACTCTAATAAAAAATATAGGTGTTAATGGGCAAGAATGTTGCTTTGTCATAACTCTACTTGGTTTTAGAAAAAGAATTTATTCAAATGTCTTCAAAATATTGTAATTTTCACGATTTTAGGTTATGATATCTCAAGAATCTTAGGTGATGGACCTATTCTGAAGCCGCATTCCGATTCAGTATTTCGAAAACTTACAAGAATATAATATTACATTCCACTGTAAAATCTTGTCGGTTTATGTTATGATTACTTGACTAATTAATTATAATGAATTATGATAAAATGATAATTTGATTAATTTTGATTACTTGAGATGTGAAACAAGCTTTTAATAATTGAAATTTATATTATATGGATATATAATATAGCTATAAACCAACACTTTAGGGTATACTAGAGATGCTCTGTTGATTTGCAAAGTTAAGTAGCGTTGAGGGTGGTTACTATCTACAGGGTGACCCATTTTAATCTATGGACCCGAATTGATTCTAAACCACGACATCTGCAAAAAAATGTTTCAGACAAAAGTTGGTCAGGACAAAGGGGGCCATTTGACGGTACCATTAGTTTTGACCTTGAAGCTAATTTTGAAGGTCATTTCAAGGTCAAGATGGTTTTTTCAAATGGGAACCCCTATTTTTGAGTGCGGGTTTGGGAAGAGCGGAAAATTTTAAATCAAAATTGTCTTATGCAAAAATTATTTTTGTGACCTTGGGAAGGTCAAAAATGAAGGTCAAATGTCTGAAAAAACGATTATTCGTACTTTTTCTAAAATAACGTGGTTTTCTTGGTAATATTACCGTTCATAATGTTTGTGAAAGATCAATAAATTCTAATGGTGTTAATTACTTTGATTAGCTTGACCTTGGCATCAATTTTCAAGGTTATTTGAAGGTTATAACGCATTTTTTATTGGTAAACCATATTTTTGACTGCAGTCCCTGTTTTATGATATTAGGTCCTAAAAGAATGTAACTTCTTACATGATGACAGAGATTTCTTAGATTTTAACCTAACTTTCAGAAGATCATATCAACGTAAATTTAGGAACCTTTGTTTGATTGCTGATTCTTCTTCAGACATGAGTGGCTTTTTGTAATACAAGAAAAGCAAAACAAAAGTTATTTTATCTTACTTTTAGCGTTACCCGGAAACAACGACGTGGACGTAGTAAGTTCTGTTTCCTTTCCGGTGCTAGATTATCGTGAGTCCCCTTGCCTCTCACGTCGGGGTGCTAGATTATCGTGAGTCCCCTTGCCTCTCACGTCAGAGTGCTAGATTATCTCGATTCCCCTTTCCTCTCACGTTCGATTAGCCACGGATTAATTGTTCGAAGTTCCCTTTCGTTTTCAGAATTTTTTTCAGAGTACAGTACCTGGTCTAGCTAATTTTTGTTTCAAGTTTCTTTAAAATGCACTCGAAAATCGCTTAATCCCTAGTCTGACGCTCGTACTGCGTTCACCACTGTTAAATTTATTTTTGATATTGCTGTATCAATAAATATGTATAAGATCTAACACAGAATGGCCCTAGCTTATTGATACAATTTCTTTTTATTAATTACGAATTAAAATAATAACTGATTGAAGGATCTGACTCAAGATTTAAAACGTACTTAAAATTTTATTTTTTGTCTCCGAAAGAGAGAGAGAGAGAGAGAGAGAGAGAGAGAGAGAGAGAAGAAAAGAAGGTTTGACCTTTTTTTTTTGTTAATGTTCCTCGCAACGTAGAGAACCTCCAACGAAGCACTGCTGCAGGGAGTGTCGGTCGTCGCTGCTGGTCAGGCTGCTGCCGAACGATGCTGGCTGTAGTTGCTGGCGAAGATCTGCAGGACACGTCGGTCGAGGTTGTAGACCCAAAATCTGCAGGCGACAACGGTTCTCCTTGCAAGCGGGACTGGCCGTAATCGAGGATAAAGCTGTTGCTGGTAGAGCTGGCCTTCTTCCAACTATTCCAAAACCTGCACTCTCTGCACTCTAAACTAGACTGGACTCGCGCACGCATTTTTTTTCTCTCGCTCGTCTCGCGGCCGCTCAGCGGCGCTCGCTCTTATCCCTTCTTGACCTATTAGTTAGGCGGCACGCGACGCGCCACTTATCGGTCACACGTCGCGCGCCTGCCTATCTCTGCATAGGCCTAATGCTCTCTCTCTCTCTCTCTCTCTCTCTCTCTCTTTCTCACTCTCTCCGCGCTTTTCAACTTTTCAATTGCGCTGGCCCGTCCTTGGCGCTGAAACAAAAAGACCAAGTGTTAGGCGCATACTTTAATGCGCCCAACGTTGGACACCACGCCTTGCCGAGTGGAGAAGGAGGGATAAACGCAGACGAGAAACCGGCACACGGCCTGCTCTCGTCACAAACGGATTAAGGCAGTATTGTGGAGCGAGCGAAAGGACGAGCAAGAAGGTAAATAGCTACAATAGCAAACACCAGCGATATGGTCAGTGAGAAGGTGCGCACCAGTGACGTCACACTGTAGAGCGTTCCAACCGTCGGAGAGGCTGAAGGTCGAGGTCGGTGCCGTGTTTTTATCTTGTTTCGCTCTCTTTCGTATGTTTGGGCGCCAGCTTATGGGTGGTAACACGGCAGATCTGCTGGCTACCCCGTTGATAGATTAACGGCGGAAAGTGTTTTGTCGGGCATTTGTTGGAACATTTAGTTCTAACAAGGGAATCGGCAGGCTGAACAGCCACCGAGTCACCTTCGCGTTCGCGTTTATTATTGTGCCGCTCGTAGTGTATAGACGTAAGATCGCCGTATTGTAATCGATTGTTGACAAGTAAAAGATTAGTGTGTTAATCCGCTGTTGTGTTTATTCGCTGCTGTATCACTTCTCATCCCGACTTCGAATCTGTGCGCTTAACGTGTTTATGCTCGACGCGTTATTCAGTCGTGGGAACGTCTTTTGCTTCCCGAATCCCCGAATACATCATTTTTGCGGACGGCCGCGAGCTACCCGGACGGGAACGGTCGCTAATTCTCCGTTACAAATTTAACATGTAAGATGCCCAAAAAAGCAACGAGGGGAAGCACTCTTCTCTTACTCTCACCATAACTACGGCCGACAAGTGCGATAATGCGGCGTGCATCTATTATTGCAACTAACTTTTAGGGTATAAATTATCGAGCTGTAGATCTGAAAAAAATTAGCCAATAGATAAATTAGTTTGCAGTAAGCAAGTTTTTGAAATTTTGAAATCGAAGTTGTCTGTTGTTACCGCTCTCTTTGGTCGCATTCCGGTGCTTGCGAGGTTGGTCTGCGCGTGTGTGTGTATCGGGGCTGTGTTTTGGATGCGTTGATTGGACGTTGTTCAGTGCTAGTGTGTGGGGTGCTGCCCTTTGGCCACCCTATCCGTATCAGCTGATAGCTGTAATCTTTTTCGTCGGGGAAGCATAGGTCGGGGTTGCTATGTATAAGATTGTGTGTGCACGGATGTAAGGATGGTGCACGTAGATCGAGCGGATCCTGATAAATCTTTTTCGCGAGGTCTCGAAGCGATGCTTAGGCGTGGACATGTGAGCTAATTAGTCATGTCTAATTATGTCAGCTAATTAGTCTAGTTAATTATGTTAACTGATTATAAAATATGAAATTCAAACAAAAATAAATATGAGCATTACGCTAAATGAATATTAAATACAAAAACTAAAAATTTTAATATTAAAAAACAATCAAGCATTTTAAAAAAAGTCCGATTTTACAAATGATTACGAGCATGAATTACGATTAAAAAATGACTAATGATTTTTTATAAAACAACTTCCAGTACCAATTCCCTATAGATAAAATTAACATTAAAAAAAAATAAAATGTGAAAATTCAATATAATTAGATTATGACGGAGAATCCCGGTAAGACCGTCGTTTCTGCCGTCGGGCTCTCATCGGGGTCGGCGAGCCGCGCCAGGCTGCGAATGTGTGCGTTGCGAGCACAGACTCATGCACTTTTTTTTTTCTGAAGTGTGATGCTAGGGAAGTGGTGAAGGAAAACACAGGTGACAGGCAGATAAGTGCAAAGGGAGAGAGAGAGAGAGAGAAAGAGAGAGAGATAGACAGAAGAGAGAAGGAAGAAGTTGCGCGCTTATCCTCGCGTCGATTCGGAGATCAATATGTACTAGCTATTAGTACGGACCGTCACGCACCCTCTCGATTTCGCCGATATTTATGATTTGAATTTCGAGGATACACGCTCGATATGCGGGATTCTGTTTTAGTGCTAAGAATAAAATTGGCTGCGTCGCGTTCAGGTACTAATCGCTTAGAAACCTACGCCACTGTGCGTGAGGTTTCCGGCGAGGTGACACGAGTGTGTGCGTATGAGCGACCGTTGATAGGATAAGTTGTGAGACGATTTTATTGTGTATTTCGAAGCGCTGGAGTAGTAGTGAAGGCGGATAAGGTGGTAGTCTTGCCGCCGATTCGTACTTCTTTGCGGGTGCGGAGAGATTTTGTCGATCGCGTGACGAGCAGGAGTTTTGTTATTGTTATATTTACGTTTTCGAGTTGTTTTCGTTAATTAAGGTTATCATTATTTTTGTTGAATGAGTTTACAAATCACTCTTCATTCCGTAAAATTTATTAACGCGCGTTTTGATCCGTTTAGCTCGGTGGATTATTCAGTCGTGGAAACGTTTACGCTTTCCGAATCCCCACCTTAAATAATTTTGTGCGAGCAGTCGCAAGCTACCTGAATTAGGAACGGACGCGAAATTGCACTACGTTACAAGATCATCAAGAAGTATTTATATTAACCCAATGCTAATCGTTTCTAAAGCGGACAAAACAGAAATACGATTATGTCTTGATGCGCAAAAATTAAATGCAAAACTCTTCGACGATTACAAAGCTTCACCGTCAGTTGACGAAATCCTTTAATGCGTTGCATAAAAAAGAAATTCTGATTAGCTTGGATTTAACAAGGATTTATTGGCAAATTAGACTTACAGAAAATACTAAAAAAAAACACAGTTTTTATAACCCTAAAACGAATTTTTGAATTCAATGTTTCTGCTTTCGGTACATTTGGTACATTTTGAAGATTTGAACAAAATTATTGCTCATTTTCAAAATTTCCTTCTAACTACTGTGGATGATGTAAAGATTCGCTCCGCGACTTTTGACATAATTAGAAAGATTGTTTATAAAGACTATCGACCATAATATTACGTTTAATTCCAAGGAGTTAAAATTCTGTCATGACAGAATAGAATTTTACGGTTATTTCTTGACAACGGAAGGTATTATGCCAGATCCTGAAAAATTAACATCTACTAAATACTTCAAAGAACCTATAAATGTTACTGAATTACAATCATTTTTAAGTTTCATAAATTACTAAGAAAAATTCACAAATAATTATGTAGAATTAACATTACCATTCCTTGAAATATTAAAGAAAGATGTTACATTTTCATGGAAACATGAACAATGCCTAACTTTTCACAAAATAATCATAGTCTTTGACCAAAAAATCATTATTTCATATGTTGAATCATATAAATCATTCATTGTTACAACTAAAACGAGTAATTATGCTATTGCAGCAATTTTATCGTAACTTAATGACAACAATGATGAAAATGGTTTATCAGCAGAACTTTGGAAAGTAGCAAAATCAATTATTTTACAACAGAAAAAGAACTAATCGGGATGGATTTGGTAAATAAATTACAGTCATACCTTAAACCACGAAGCAATTACATTCCTAACATCAAGTAAATTTAATAATGCACGTATGACGCGTTGGTGCTTGGCAATACAAGATTTGTATCTTGAATTTATTTACATACAAGGTAAAAATAATTCCAGTGACTATTTGAGTCGACAAATGCACCCTGAATACAAAAATAGATTTGACACGGATATAATCATAAACACTTTAGCTAAACTTGAGTTAAAAAAGATACTATAAATCTTCTAAAAAATCTCGTGGATTCGTAAAAATGTGATAATCTTTGTGTAAATATTAGTACAAAATTATAAAATAAGAATAATTCCACACTAACATATTACAAAATAATAAATGATCTAGTTTACAAGTATGTAAATAATGTAAATAAAATTCTCATACCTCATGGTTAAATAAATCAAAGGAACAAAACACTAAGGCTAGATTCGTCACCCTTAGTCATATATTTTTTACCGAATTTACCATGAATTCAGTCGATTTTTCATTTTTACATGTAAAATTCGAATGAAGGGTGGGCGAGCTATAGTGGTGTGTATAAGTTTCTGGCAAAAAAAAAAAGAAAATCATTTGAAGTTTTGCAGCTCCGTCTAAAATGATTGTAGAAGTCCGCGCCCATCTCATTTTCAAGAGTAAAGCAATACCCTTCATATCCCGCAGGTAATTGTTATATTAAATAAAAAATTATGTTTTTTAAGTTGAAAAAATAAATTACTTCTTTAAAATTTTTTTTTACATTGAATCGGTTATAACTTTTGAACGGCTTAGTAAATTTTAAAAATCGAAAGTGTAAAAGCTACGGGGTACTACCCGTACTACCCGTACAGGGTGTCCCATTTTAAAGGAACCACCCCGAAATTTTCGACGGTTGGCGTTGTACAAAAAAATTGTTCAGACAACAGTTGTTTAGGACAATGGGGGCAACCTTTCTGTGAAATCCGATTTGACCTTTAGATTTATTTTTAAGGTGTTTTGAAGGTCAAAGTCATTTTTTGAATTGGAACCCATATTTTTGATCCCGGATTCGGAAAGAGCGGAAAATTCATGTTCAGCTAACGTATTATGTGTGGGGTGCGGTTAACCCCTCCCCTTTCGCCTAAGGTTATGTAGGGGTCAAATTTATGATTTTCTTCATCTATGCACAGGGATGATCGGGCAAGGGTAAGGTTAATTGTAATAACCCAATAACTCGATAACCCAAATAACCCAATAATCCAATAACCCGATAACCCCAATAATTTAATAACCCCAATATCCCAAAAAAATTGTAGGGTCAAACAACAGTGACCTTGAGCTTAAACTTCAGGTTGATTTTCAAAGTTGACTTCATGTATTCAAAGCCTTCACGAGAAGTGTCATTTTGCATTTTGTGGGATAACATGTTATTTCTATTCTTTTTTCTGGTGTGATTCCGGACAAGCCTACAAAGTTTCAACTAAATTGTTTAATAACACTTTTTTAGTATTGTTTATGACAATAGTGATTCGCGAACAGTCCTTCTCAAGATAGTTCAAGTGTAATTTTCTTAGTTGACTTAAAAGGAGGGAATATGCCGGATTATTCAAGAAACGAAATTGTTGATATTCTGTTGTCTCTCGGGGCATGTCAAGGCCGATATCGTGCTGCGGCAAGGTATTACCGCCAAAATTACCCAGGGAGGGTTCACTACTCGAATCACGTGAGAATCCAAATCATCGAGCAAAGAGAGAGACGTCGACCCCGAATACGCAGAAATCGTCGTCGCATTATGATGCCAAACAACGATGATCCACGAATTCTCGTCGTTTTAGCAATGGTTGATTTGGGTCATCATATCTCGTTGCGTGAAATTCAGAGACGTACCGGAATCCCAAGATCAACAGCCGCTAGATTTTTGCGGCTGTACAGATTTCATCCGTATCACATAACTTTGACTCAAGCTTTGATGCCAGATGATCTCCGCAGCAGACTCGAATTCTGCAATTGGGCACAAGCAAGGATTCGTGAAGATCTTGAATTTTTCAGATACGTCATGTTTTCAGACGAAGCTACATTTCGTGGTAAAGGGCAACTCAATCGCCATAATAGTCATTATTGGTCTATCCAGAACCCTCATTGAGTACGTCATGTTGATAATCAGCATAGATGGAGCCTCGTAGTTTAGTGCGGTATAATAAATGGTTATCTGATAGGACCTTATTTTTTCTATGGGAATGTCAGCGGCACAGCATATCTTGATTTCCTGCAGAATGAATTACCAGAATTATTGGAAGATGTGGACTTGGAAACCAGAAGACGATTATGGCTTCAACAGGATGGTGCACCGTGTCATCGCTCACTAATGAAGAAGTTCGTCACTTCTTGAACCAGCGATACGGAAGACGATCGATAGGCATTGGTAGTGACATTACTGAGTGGTGTCCAAGATCACCAGATCTGACAAGTCCAGATTTCTTTTTATGGGGCTATTTGAAAAATGTTGTTTATGCACAGCAACCAACAACACGGCAAAATATGATGCAACGCATCATACAAGCTTGTAAAGATATTCCGCGTCACGTTTTGATGTCCACAGTTGAAAATTTTGAACGTAGAATTCAACACTGCATAAATTTGAACGGGGGTATTTTTGAACATCTTATGAGATAAATGTTTGTGTTACAATTTTGACCATAACTTTATCTGTAGTCAACGTCTTGTCTTGATCGGCAGAGCATTCCCACCTTGCCTTCATTAGCTGGGTAATCAATACCTTGCCTTGACTGGCTGGATAATCAATACCTTACCTTCATTGGCTGGGTAATCAATACCTTGCCTTCACTGGCTGGGTAATCAATACCTTATTAATCTCACCCTTGCCCCGGTGGGATGGGGGGGGGGGGGGGTGAACCGCTCCCCCAACATAATACTTTATCTAAACGTAGAATTTCCCGCTCTTTTCGAATCTGGGATAAAAAATGGGGTCCTTATTCAAAAAATGACTTTGACCTTCAAATGACCTTGAATATAAATCTCAAGGTCAAATCGGATTTCACAGAAAGGTTGCCCCCATTGTCCCAAACAACTGTTGTCTGAACAATTTTTTTGTATAACGCCAACCGTCGAAAATTTCGGGGTGGTTCCTTTAAAATGGGACACCCTGTATATTTCTATTATCTTTAAAATGAGTGTAACAAGATTCATTTTCATTGAGCCGATAAAAATTTCAATGTTTTTTGTAATACAATTTCCTTTTTTTTCATTTTTGATTATCTCGGAGATTATGAGCTGTAAAAAAAAAACTTTAAACAGAAACAAGGTTGTCTTTTTAATGTAAAATAATTATTTTTTAATAATGAATAATTATTCATTATTAAGCTTCCATATTGTAAAAAAAAATTTTTTTCATTTTTTCACCGTGGGTAAAATATTACTATCGTACTTTCATAACATAGAATTACATCATTACTTTTACAACATAGAATTACAGTATTTATCATAGTACCATGAATACAGTGTAACGTTTGATTCTTATCCTACGTTATCTATATAAATAGTTCGAACTCTAAGATATATTAATAATTGCGTTTCCGAAAGTAAGCAAAAAGTTGACACGTAAAAGTACTTTCTGTTTTGATATTGTTACGACCAACGCATAGCGAACATAGTGTTATCCACGTAGTTTACTGCTTCGATGGGCTGTTTGAAATACAACTAAGTACTGTTGTATCTATCAAGGAAAAGCCCGACAGCGTCGCAACGAATACTCAGTTCAATTTCGAGGCAATATTAAGTTTGAAAGAGGAGATAATCTAAGGCTGCTTTTTTCTCATAAGAGAGAGTCTTATGAGTTAAGAACTTAGATTATCATATAGGAAAGGAATAGTAGGCTAACTGCTGAATAATGAAATTAGATCTCAGGAAATAGCTGAGTCTTTACGTAACATACTGTTTTGATTCCCTTATGATTTGTTTAAATTATAAATTTTGTAATGATGGAACGAAGGGAAATAGTGATAGATGGAAAATCACTTAATTTTAATTATATTCAGCAACGTTTCGTCAGCGCATTTTCTGATCTCTTCAGGCTGATTTCCCTCATAGTCAAATTATTAAAGTGACCTTAATTTTGACTGAGCTACGATTTATTCGTTTTTGTCTATAATAATTTGACTACGAGAGAAATCAGCCTGAAGAGGTCAGCAAATGTGCTGACGCAACGTTGCTGAATATAATTAAAATTAAGTGATTTTCCATCTATCACTATTTCCCTTCGTTACATCATTACAAAATTTATCATTTAGCTATGTCTTTCAAAAAGTGCTCGCGTCGCTAGGCAAGGCAAGATCGTAAGTTGTCTTGCCGCAGCGACGAGCAAATTTATACTTGCGAAAACGGCTCCTTTTTATGCTTGGTAGCCCCTACGACACTATTTTTTATATTCGCATGAATTTTTCACAGGTTTTGTCGTGAAATGGCTCGCTCGAAATAAAAAATTAGTGATTTAAAACATCAAGTCGAAGATAACAAATTTTTTAGTATAAATCGCTTTTTCAGGAAAAATCGTCTCTTAAAGTTATAATTAAAATTATTATTTGTAATTAAAGTTACATAAGTGAAAAACAGGACTCCTTATATGGTCTTGATTTTCGACGAACTACCCTAATACATTTACGTATACATGTGAAGTAGCACCTTAGTTCTGATACCGTTTTTCTTCAATTTTCTTATTTATAACGGATTGCTGTTTCGTAGTGGGAAACGAAAGAAAAGGCAAATCAGACTGGATCGTTACAACAGTAATCAAATCATTATGTACAATTTATTTTTTTTCGCGACCTCGTGTTAACTTTAGAGTAATAGCTTAATTCTTTCCTACCTGAATTTTCTTGAAGCATGCTCTCACATTCTGAGCTATTTTTTAAGCTATAAATAACTAATTTTTTCAATAAAATTGAACCAAAAATTTTATTCATTTTTTCAAACTTTGAAAATTTGAAAGGCTAAAAATGTCCGGTTAGACTATAATAAACATAAGTAAAGCTTATTTGATATTACAAATATCTTTATTTTCAGAAATTCTCAAAAACCTGATTGATTTTTCAAAAAGTTCATTGTTAGTCCATGTCCTTCCCAAGGGACGTTAGGTAGGAAAGAGTTAAGCAATAGTATACTCGTATTTACATTTCTGCGATAATATTGAATTCGAAATTTGTCATTTACTGATTAGTAGTGCATCAACAAGATGCCGAAATGCACGAAATTACAAATTTGTGAAGCTGTAATAAAATTACATGAAGATGGAAAAGTATTATTTATATTATTTATTTGTAGTCATTCGATAGTGACATTTTACCCACGGTGAAAACATGAAAAAATTTTTTTTTAGAACATGCAATTTTGATAGTGAATAATTATTCTACTTTTAAAAACAACCTTTTTTTTCTTTGGAGATTTTTTCTACAGTGTATATTTTCCGAAATAATCAAAGATGAAAAAAAGGCAATTGTTTTATAAAAAACGTTGTAACTGATTATCGGCTCAATAAAAAAGGATCCTATTGCGCTCATTTTAAAGATAACAGAAACATACAACTTTTACACTTTCGATTTTTAATATCTGCTGAGCCGTTCAAAAGTTATAACCGATTCAATGTAAAAAAAAAATTTTTAAACAGTAATTTGTTTTTTTATCTTAAGAAACATAATATTTAATTTAATAAAAGAAATACCGGCGGGATACGAAGGAATTGCTTTACTTTTCAAAATGAACCGGCGCACGGTCTTCTACAACCATTTTAGACGTAGCAGCAAAACTTTAAATGATTTTATTTAGCCAAATACTTATGCACGCCACTGTATATTGATATAATTTTACAAATAATAAACGAAACGTATCATGAAACAACAAACTTCAGACCATTAGAATTACATTTGAACAACAAGCCGAATCGTATTACGGAACAATATACAGGGCGACCCATTTTAAAGGAACCACCCCGAAATTTTCTACGATTGGCATTCTACAAAAAAATTGTTCAGACAAAAGTTGTTTGGGACAATGAGGGACACCTTTACCAGAAATCGGATTTGACCTGGAGATTTATTTTCAAGGTCATTTGAAGGTCAAAGTCATTTTTTGAATAGGCTAGGAACCTATAATTTTAATCCCGGATTCGGAAAGAGCGAGAACTTCTACGTTTAGATAAGGTATTGTGACGGCGGGACATATAATCAAAATTTTCAAAATTTCAAAAGAATAATTTTTCCTAGTATTAAGACCAACGGCAGAGGTGAAACCGTTTCCCATGAGCTGTGGGAACCGAGTATATGAAGTGCATGCAGGCTCGGAACACGTGAGCGCCGAGATGCCGATAAGAGAAGAGGGCCATGGGATCGCGTCTGCATCCTATTCACATTATGACTAACAAATTTTTCCCTTTCCAACTAGAAAGTAGGCATTAGAAATTATGAAATAATATTTTTTGAACTTGAATATTTAGACTTCAACAATATATCAGAAATAATTTTGGCCTCTCAAAACCTCTTATCGAGTTTCCGCTCCGGAGCTCAATTTAAGCAGAAAATAGAAAAAAATACGTTAATTCTAATGATTTCACTGTTACTTAGTGAACTTTTATTATAATAAATTAATCTACGAATTTATACAACGTAGCGTGCGAGATAACAAGCATCGCTCTATTTTATTATATTTTATTATTAGATAATTATTGAGAACTGTATTTTGCGGCGAATTTAACTATAATATTGGTTGTTAATATAAGTAGTGTATAAACTATATATTGGGCAATTATGTTTATTCCGACTTCAGTTAATTAATAATTACGAAATTTTAAACTAATCTTGGCCGCGAATGATACTTGAAGAGCCATCTCACGAGCTAAGGCCTGTACCCTTGCGTCCGTGCCCCTGATTTTCTCCATGCCCTCGCTCCAATCAGGGCCCGAAAATCCAGCGAGGAAAATCAGAAGAAACAAACGGACCAATGAACACATCACTGCCTACTCCACTCCTCCCGAAACCGAGAGGCTAAGAGAGGGACTTATCGCCCAACCACCCACCTGATATAAAGAGGGATGCACAAGACCCAAAAGTCAGTTACAGTTGTTGTCAGTTGTTGTCAGTTGTCGTAGTGTCTGTGCAAAGCAGAGATTGAGTACCAGTAAGAAAAGACTGAAAGAAGCACAAGAGACTAGACAATAATAATAATAATAATAATAATAATAATAATAATAATAATAATAATAATAATAATAATAATAATAATAATAATAATAATAATAATAATAATAATAATAATAATAATAATAATAATGCTGGTCCAGTGAGTGGTAACACCTCACTGGGCAAATGCTAGCTTCCAACGTCCACGACGTGCCCGGTGGAAACGTTGTCCGTCGCGTCAATGCTCTGAGCAGCAACGCCATAACGCAGTCGGCCAAGAGGAAGATATAGCTCACAAATGATGCAAAAGATAATGGTATTCTGCCGATGTGTCCAACCATTAATCACTTATACACATACACACACAAACACTACGCAAACACTCACACACATATGCCTTCTGGCAAACCAGGGAAGTGAATGCTCGGCGACCCTATAAACGGGTCTTACCGAAAAGCGAATGGTAGGGGACTCCTATAAACGGAGCCGCCCGAAAGCGAGTGAAGGGGATCTCTCTAAACGGGCTCTCCCAGTGAACGAAGCCCGGTTTTGCCCATGGGCACTTACATACACGCACACACCACAGGGGGGAACACTGAACACACAGGGTAAACACACAGTGGGGGGGACCTCAGGGGCCGTGCGTTGTCCCAGCGCGGTTCGTGGAGTCGCGACCACGAGGGACCTCTAGCATAACGGGACAGAAAAATATGGAAAATGCACAAAGAAAATATTGATTTACCTCAAGTGGTAATCCCTTCTCAGGGAGTATCCACCCCGGGTTCCGATCGGGTGAAAGCCCCGGTGGCCACGGGCAGCGGCAAGGATTTTGAGGGCCGTACCTTGTGCATGGCGAAGAGGAGGACCAAACAAAACGATACGAACAAAAATATATTGAACATACCAGAACGACAGAGGGCAGACAGTGTATCAAGTGGCGGCAGCGGGGTGAGTTACGCCTCCGCCACAGACAACCAAGAACAGACGTCAGGACGAACATCCACGACAAACAAAACACGAGACATGACTGAACTGCTAAGGCTAATACAAGAGACGGCGACAAAAATGGCCGAAGCAGCAAACATACAAAAAAACATGAATATGACAGTGAAGACTGGAATCGAGACTGTGGACATTGCGCTGCACAAGCGGATGGACACAGCTCCGGAAGGATACCGACGAGACAGCAACAAGACAAGCACGACGACGAACAACAACGCAGAGACGCCACAGACGAAACGGAAACGTTCGCTGACCGGAACCACGCCGGAGCCCTCACAAAAGAGGCCACCGACGACAGATTCGACTAAAGACTGGCAGACCGTTACACGGAAAAAGACAAAAAAGAAAATGGACGCAAGGAATCGACCTGACAAGGACAGACCGGCCCACCAGAAAAGGGGACTCGCTGTCCTCGTCAAACCGGAGACAGACGCGTCATACTCCGATATCGTACGAAAAATTCGGACAACGATCGATCCGAAGGAGAGTCACGTACAGGTGACGACCCTGAGGAAGACGAAGAACGGTCTGTGCCTATTGAAGCTGCAGGTAGACGCAGACAAACCAGACGGACGCGACGTGTTTGAACGACAGATCCAGGAGGCCATCGGGGAAGCGGGCAGTGTCAGGGCTATGACTTCCAAGGTACAATTGGAGATCATGGATCTGGACTGCGTTGCGACTCCGGAAGACGTGACGGACGTGCTCAGACGAGAGTCTGGGCGAGACACAGACTTTCGGGTCCACATTTTCGGTCCTAACCGTGCTGAGCAGTATATGGCGGTCTGCGAAATGGAATCGTGGGAAGCCGAGGCGCTGCTCCGGCGCGGTCGGATCGGAATTGGCTGGGTGCACTGCCGCGTCCGAAAAAGACTGACGGTGACGAAATGTTACAGGTGCTTGGGCTTCGGCCACGTGAAGGCCGAATGTACGGGCAAGGACAGGACGAAATGCTGCCGCAAATGCGGCGCATCCGGACATACGCGACGGAATGCAAAGGAGAACCGGTCTGCCCATGTGCTCTGAGGCCGGGCATGGGGACGTCGCCCACCTCGCCGGAAACGGCAGGTGTGCCGTGTTCCGGGCCGCGCTGGAGGAGTGCAGGAGGCGTGCCGGAAGACGGACAGAGTAGTACAAGGAAACCTGAATAGAAGTAGGACTTGCAGACATGCTCCTACCGCAGGTAACCGACGAACATGACGCGGACATTCTGATCCTGTGTGAACCATACAGGAAAAGGATGTCCCAGACATACATTACAAACAAGACAGAGACCACTGCTATCTGGGTAAGGGGCGCCGCTCAATTTAGAGTCTCCAACCGCGGAGTCGGGGACGACTACGTCTGGGCTACAGTCGGCGCTGTCACTTATGTCAGCGTCTATCTGACACCCAACTACACTGCGGCGGAGTTCGAAAGGAAGGCGGCGCTGTTAGAAGACGGGATCAGGGACCTGCCCGGAGACGTCATAGTTGCGGGGAATCTCAATGCGAGGGCGATCGAGTGGGGAATGAACGATACGAACCGACGCGGACGACTGCTGCTGGAAATGGCCGCAAGGTTGGACCTAGCAGTAGTAAATACGGGACACACGCCGACGTACAGACGACCAGGGATTGGAGACTCCATCCCTGACGTGACGATGACGTCGGACAGAATCCTGCCACGGCTGAGGGGGTGGCGGGTGGTCGAGGACTATACAGCCAGCGACCATCAATATATCGTTATCGAAGTGGCGGGACGGTCAGAAACTAGACAAACGAGAATCCACCAACCCCCGCGGTGGAACCTTAACAAACTTGACTGACAAAAATTTTCGGAGGAGTTGATGGCGGCATCAGCCCCAGGGTCGAAGATTCCTCCTGAGCTAACGGGCCGGCGAAGAACGGAAAGACTGACAGACGAGACGGCGAAATTAATAAACAGCTTGTGCACCAGCACAATGCCGAAACGACGACAGATACAAAAAAGACGGCCACAATACTGGTGGACGGACGAAATAGCCGAGCTACGCAAGATATGCCTGGCAAATCGGCGACATGCGACGAGGGCTGGAAGTGAACCCGAAAGGGAAAACCTTCAGGCCGCGTACAAGAAAACACGAAAGACGCTGACGCGAGCAATACAAGACAGCAAGACGCGATGCTGGAGGAAGCTCTGCGAGGGGGTGAACGAGGATCCCTGGGGGACAGGATACAAAATTGTGACTGGTAAACTAGGGGTCCGAGTTGCACCCGAACACAAAGATGCCGAAACAACAGGACGGATTGTTGACGAACTATTTCCGACGCATCTGATTCGGAAGAACGTGACGGACGACGCTGACGCATCGGCGCCCCCCGTCTTTGCCGCTGAGGATCTCATCAGAGCAGCGAATGCAATGAAGACGGGCAAGGCCCCGGGACCACACGGAATACCGGCCGAGATTCTCCGGCTCGTGGCTCGTCTACGGCCGGAGATACTTCTCGACCTGTACAATACGTGCTTGACGACAGAAACGTTCAGCGATTGGTGGAAAGAGGCGAGGCTCGTTCTTATCCCAAAAGGTAAGGGCGACCCTGGCACGGCTTCGGCCTACCAACCGTTGAGTTTACTTGACAGTACTGATAAACTCTTTGAACAATTACTCAGACCGAGACTGACGGACGCGATACAGGCCGGAGGGGGTCTCTCAGATTTGCAATTCGGCTTCAGAACGGGTCGGTCGACGATTGGAGCGATCCAAAAGATGATTGATTCTTTCCTGGAACTAGACAGACACTGCCATGCGGCGCGAGCCATTGTGCTGCTAGCGACGCTCGACATCAGAAATGCTTTTAACTCGGCAAGGTGGGTGGATATTTTGGAGGTGCTGTAAAGCAACTTTCGGATCCCACCGTACCTGGTTCGGGTTGTGGAGGATTATCTGAGAAACAGACGAATAACGTACGAGACGATCGAAGGATAGGTAACGAGACAGGTCACCGCTGGGTTGGCTCAGGGGTCGATACTGAGACCCGACTTTTGGAATGGTCTTTAGGATAGTCTGCTTCGGCTTGGGATGCCACTCGGAGTGACCCTCGTCGCCTACGCTGATGACGTGGCGGCGGTGATCACGGAGAGATCTCCCGAGCTGGCGGAGCTGACGTTGAACCAGACCATGAGACGAGTTGGACGATGGATGACAGAACACGGACTGCAACTCGCAACAGAAAAGACGGAACTTATGCTTCTCACGAGAAGACGCATACAGACGATACTACTCATGAGAGTGGGTACATACGAAACGGAAACCAAGGGGAAGTCAAGTACATTGGGGTAACCCTCGATATATACGAAGATAACCTTCTGGTCTAACATACAGAAGACAGCTCGAAAAGCGGCAGAGAGGATAGCATCTTTGAGCCGCCTGATGGCAAACACGACGGGACCGAGACCAGGAAAGCGGCGACTGCTAATGGCGACAGCTCACTAGATCCTCTTATACGGCACGGAAATATGGGCAGATTCCTTGAAGACAAAGAAGTACTGTAAGACAATGACGATGGTACAGAGACAGGGCGCTCTGCGAATCGCTTGCTCCTACCGAACAGTCTCTGCGCAGGCTGTCCTGGTGGTGGTGAGCGTAATACCCGTGGATCTTCTTGCCTCTGAACGCAAAAGGATCTACGGGACCAGCGCAGACATAGGACGAAAGAACGCGGTAATCGTTGAACGCGAAAGGACGATCAACATGTGGCAAGACCGATGGACAGAAGAACGAGGTAGCAAATGGACGAGACGACTGATACGGGACGTGAGACCGTGGCTCGGAAGGAATTTTGGTGATGTAAATTTTCACGTCACCCAGCTCTTGACGGGCCACGGGTACTTCCGACGGTAACTCCACAATATGAACAGAGTACGAACACCCGACTGCAAGTATTGTGGACACGAACGAGACGACGTGGAACACAAGTTTTTCGGGTGTGACCGCTGGACAAGACTCAGACGAGAACTAGAGACAAAAGTTGGCAACATCACCCCCGATAATATTGTAGAAGTGATGCTGCACAAACCCGAATGGTGGCGTTTAGTCGCTACCTATACGGAAACCATACTAAGACGTAAGAACGCGGACGACTGTTTGAAGGACGACTGAGCAGAGAGATTGACGCGACGTAACGACGCACGGTGAAACGATACGAACGAACGAACACAGACAGAACCCCCCAGTCAGAAGTAATATCAACATAGTCCCTGGCTGGGGGAAGGACAAGAAGGAGATGGCGGTTTAGTGGGTAGGCCTGTCTTTTTTTTGGGGAGTCCCACATACCCCCTTAGATATCAAGACTAAGGGGAATCCGCAAAAAGGATTCCGCAATTCCTTGTTAAAAAAAAAAAAAAAAATAATAATAATAATAATGATAATAATAATGCAATAACCAAGATAAATAAAAGTTCGATTATCAAGGTCGTTTTTGATTTAATCATTACGTGTGTTCGTGCCACATTTAGTAACGTGAACCAATCTAACCAATATATCCAAAGAGGGAGTGTCCAGTCTATCTAGGCAAGGTGAGAATGCTGAGCCGATGAATACAAGACGTTGGCTACCCAGCCAACGAAGGCAAGGTATTAATTACCCAGCTAATTAAGGCAAGGTGGGAATGCCCAGCCAATTAAGGCGAGGTATTGATTACCCAGCCAATTAAGGCAAGGTGGGAATGCCGAGCCAATGAAGGCGAGGTATTGATTACCCAGCCAATTAAGGAAAGGTGGGAATGCCCAGCCAATGAAGACAAGACAATGACTACAGATAGAGTTATGGTCAAGGTTGTAACACAAACTTTTATCTCATAATATGTTCAAAAATACCGCCGTTAAATTTATGCAGTGTTGACTTCTACGTTCAAAGTTTTCAACTGTGGACAATAAAATGTGACGCGGAATAGCTTTACGAGGGTGGTCCGATAAGTACTTAGCCTCACCGCCCGATGGCACCACCCTCGCAAAAGAAATATTCTTTCACGTAGTACAACCTTCTCGACGGTTACTGTCAAGATTTCAGCCGGATCGGAGTTGTAGTTTATTTTTGAGAGCGTGTGAAAGCAAGTGTGTCCGTTGAATTTTGAAAAATGGAAAAAGAGCAGTATCGGCCGGTGATTCGATTCTTGTTTTTGGAAGGGAAATCACGCAGCGAAATCAAAAAGCGCTTGGATGCTGTATACGGTGACTCTTCTCCTTCGATGACGACCGTCAAAAATTGGTTTAACGAGTTTCAACGTCGTCGCACGTCGATTTTTGAAGAGCTACGTCCAGGTGCTCCGAAAACGGCTACCACGGAGGATAACGTGACAAAAAGTCACGATCTCGTATTGGCAGATCGACGATTGAAGGTGCGCAAGATAGCTAAGATCGTAGGCATCTCAAAAGACCGCTTGGGTCGTGTCCTGCATGAAATTCAGAGACGTACTGGAATCCCAAGAACAACAGCCGGTAGAGTTTTGCAGCTTCATAGATTTCATCCGTATCACATAAATTTGCCTCAAGCTTTGATGCTAGATGATCTCCGCCGCAGACTGGAATTCTGTAATTGCGCACACCAGAGACCAAGGAACACTCGAAACAGTGGACTTTACCCGGCGAAAGTGCTCCGAAGAAGGCGAAGACTGCCCCATCGGCCGGAAAGGTGATGGCCACCGTTTTCTGGGATTCACAAGGTGTGATCTACATCGACCACCTGGAAAGGGGCAAAACGGTCACAGGGCTGTACTATGCCGAATTATTGGGCCGATTCGACGTCGAATTGCAGAAAAAACGGCCCCGTTTGGCGAAGAAAAAAGTGCTCTTCCACCATGACAACGCACCGGCTCACACCTCCGCCGTCGCCATGGCCAAATTGGTTGAATTAGGCTACGAATTGCTGCCCCATCCATCATGTTCTCCAGATTTAGCCCCGTGCGACTTCTTTTTGTTTCCAAACTTGAAAAAGTCACTCGTCGGGCAGAAATTTGAGTCGAATGAGGAGGTAATCGCTGCCACGGAAAACTACTTTTCAGACCTCGAGGAAACGTATTTTTCAGACGGGTTAAAGAAGTTGGAGCATCGCTGGGCCAAGTGTATCGTTTCAATTTCTCGGCGAATCACGTGCAGCTGCTCACCACTGACGACGGAGACGCAGCGATCACCGACTACCTCAACAGTAACTTTTACGAGAAGGCGGAGGGCTTCTACGCTCGAGCTCAGAGCGTTCTTAATGACCTCCACAAGCGGCTCTCGCCGGACACCCAACGGGGCGACAACTCCGACGGCGCCGCTGCTCACAACACCGTCTCCAGTCGACGACTTGCACGACTGCCCCGCATTGAGATCCAGCGATTCAGCGGAGAGCAGAAGGACTGAGGATCCTTCCGCGACTTGTTTACCTCTGTTTACCACAATGAGCCGGACCTCAGCGACGTGGACAGGCTGTTCTTTATGCATGTTCGTGGACGCGCGAAGGCCGCTATCGAGGAACTGCCATCGACTGAAACCAACTACACGATCGCGTGGGCCGCCCTCAAGTCTCACTACGACCAACGACGACTGCTCATCCAGGAGCACATGAAAGCGCTTCTCCGCCTGCGCACCATCCGACAAGAGTCGGCAAAGGGACTGCAGTATCTGCTGGACGAGCTCAGACGCCATCGTAACCAGCTGCTCGCCCTCAGCCGGCCAGTTGAGTCGTGGCATAACTGGTTTGTCTATCTTGGCTACGAGGCGATGGACAGCATCACCCGACGAGCCTGGGAAGAGTTCATCGAGGCGAAGGAGAGAGATGACCGCGACATCGACTCCACATTCGAACAGCTATCAGACTTCCTGGAACGCCGATGCCGCATGCTGCGATCAATAGAAGCGGTGAGGTCAAGCTCCAACGGATCCGCTCGCACACCACGACTCACCAAAACTCACGCAACCACTACCTAGCGAGGTTGCCCTGCGTGCAAGAAAGCGCACTACATCGAGCATTGCTTCATGTTCCGCGAGATGGAGCTCGACGAGCGTCGCCGCCTCGTCACGGACCGTGGCTTCTGCTACAACTGCTTAAGCAGCAGCCACACCGCTCGCAACTGCCCGTCAACATCATCCTGCCGAAATTGTTCCGGATATTACCACACGCTGATCCATGACGGCACCGGTAAGCGACCCACTTAACGCGACCGAGAGGATCCAGAAGCGAAACGAACAAGGACCCAAACCCAAACATGGTCACGCAAGAGAGTCCCACTCGCAAGTCGAAGTCCGCATGACTATCGATCTTGCCCACCGCTGCAATGACTCTCAGCGACCTCGACTCGAGGAGGGAGAGCGTCCGAGCGCTGCTTGATCCGTGCTCCGACGATACGTTCGTCTGCCTTGTCATCACCCGACGCCTCAATTGCAGCCTTCGCCGTGTCAACGTTGGAGTTACGGGCGTATCCGGTACCGTCATGGACATTGCTCGCTTCCAGACGCTCATCCGCCTCATCGACCCATCAACCAACTGCCACTGGAACCTCGACGCCCTCGTACTGCACACCATCGGCAATGTCACGCCGACAGAGACGTCGGAGGCTGCCACTTGCCGATCCATTTTTTTATGAGCCTTGACCTACAGACATCGTGTTGGGCGCCGATGCTTATCAGCGAGTCATGAGGCCCGGAGTTGAGCGATATGGATCGCTGCTGCCCCAGCGTACGGTGTTCGGATGGACGCTTACTGGAGCCAGCGATCGCAACGTCGACCGCCGCTCCTCCAACAGTCATGTGTGTACGTCCGCTACAACTCATCCCACCCCAGACACTGGCTACGAACAATTGCTTAGTCTGGTTCAACGATTCTGGGAGACCGAGGAGGTACCACACGCCAACAGGATTTCGGTTGCCGTCTGCGAGTGCGAGGAGTCATATGCGAGCGGCCACTCGCGAGACGCTACGACGTCCCCCAGCCTGTCAAAGCCGAGGCATTGGGCTCGCTCGGTGACGGACTGCCACAAGCTGGGGCAGTACTTATCTCACTACATTAACGAATGTTTCGAGATCCTGACTTGCAGATCCACTACAGGAGGTTCATGAGCGAGAACCTTCAATTAGGCCATATGCGACACGTATCACCTGTTGAACTGGCCCATCTATCCACACCAGTCCACTATATTTTGCACCACGGCATTTGGCAGAAGGGTGACAATGAACGCAAGCTGAGGGTAGTGTTCAATGCCTCCAGACCCACTGTCACCGGCCGCAGCTTCAACGACGCCCTCCATGCAGGCCCAAAACTTCATAGCAGCATTTCGGACGTCCTCAGCCGCTGGAGAAGGTACAGATATACCTTCTGCGCTGACGTCAAAATGATATTTCGTCAGATCCTCGTCACTGACCATCACGTGCACCTCCAACGCATCCTCTGGAGCTCTTCGGCAAACGACTCCCCGGAGCATTATGTGCTGCTAACTGTGACGTATGGCGAGACCTGAGCGCCTTATCTTGCCATCCGCACCCTGAAGCAGCTGAGCGTCGACGACAGCGACAAGTACCCAAACGCCGTCGACGCCATACAACGCGAGCTCTATGTCGACGACTTTCTCAACTGCGGACACGACATCCCCTCGGCGAAGCAACGCCGTCATCAGCTCATCACCCTACTCCAGGCGGGCGGCTTCGCCCTCAAGAAATGGGTCGCCAACGAGCCTTAGCTACTAGAGGATGTACCAAGTGAGGACCGTCTACGACCGAGTTGGATGCAATTTTCCACAGAAGGGCCCGGCAACGAGCTCGGGATGGCCTGGGATCCCGTCAAGGACCAATTAAAGTTCCTGTCTCCTGCAGCCGAGGTGGAAACCCTCCTCACCAAGAGACCAGCTTTGGCCGAGCTGGTCCGAATTTTCGACCCACTAGGGGGGCTGGCACCAGTCACTCTCGTGGCTAAGTTCGTCATCCAGGACCTCTGGAGGGCCAAACTCACCTGGGACGAAGAGCTTCCTCGGATCTGGACCGACAAGTGGGACACGATAAGGGGCAGTCTGAGTTCCATGAGCGGCCTCGTCATCCCTTTCTAGCTTGGATACATGCGCGGTCAATTCATCCAGCTTCACGCGTTCTCCGACGCCACTCGACGCGCGATGGCCAGCGACGTATACTCGCGTACGACCTCGGACGGTGGGTGGCCGACAGTCGGCATGCTCGGAGCTAAGACTAAGCAGGCTTTCATCCGCAGTCTTCAGCCTCCCACTCGCGCACCCGCACGGATGACTATTCCGAGGCTCGAGTTCAGAGCCGCTCTCATCGCCTCACGATTGCTCGTCACACTGGCACGTGCCCTCGATTCTAAATATTTTTGTGAAAAATATCGTTGCACATAACGAGAAATACCTGCACGTAACAGAACTTTTTTATGATGCAGGATTAAAATTTAACTCTAAAAAACATAGACCATACAGAAATAAGGCCAAATATTTAGATAATGTTTTAACTTCAAACGGTCTAAAACCGGACCCTACCAAGGTTTTAGTACGCGCCGTCAATGAATTCCCGACACCAAGAACTATCAAAAATATACAAAAGTTCATTGATCTTTCCGGCTATTATCGCCGATTCATTCCTGGTTTCTAAAAGATAGCGAAGCCCCTTACCGAACTTATGAAGAAGAATGCGCCGTTTATTTGACAAGACGTCTAAAAAGATGCGTTTGAAACCTAAAAAATTGCCTAACCACTAAGCTGATACTCATAAATTCTGATTTCAACGAACGATTCTTTGTGACGATAGACGCTTCACAGTACGCTACCGCCGGGTACCTAGAGCAAAAAATAAGCACAAATATCTTTCTCTTTGCTATGCCTCTAGAGTCTCCACTAAACCCGAAACCATTTATAGTACGATTGAACATAAATTTCTATCGATAGTATATTGCATCTAGCAATTCCGTTATTATCTTTATGGCCGACAATTCACTGTCATAACAGATTACCAACCCTTCATTTGATTTCACAATCTCAAAACGCCTAATATTAGGTTAAGCATTGGTACTATAAACTACTAGAATACGACTTTGACGTTCGCTATAGCCCAGGATAAAAAAACTACGAGTACATAACAGTTTCCCTTTCACGTAACTTACCAAAAAATGTAAAGGAAGTAATGCCTATCAGAAAAAGCAACGAACATATGATCTCGTCGACCAATAATAATCTTCAAACCACAAAACGACTAATATTTAATAACCAAGGACATAAAATTATAAATAATGAAGGCCAATTTATTACCATACGTTACCTTGAAAACGAATTATATATATATATATATATATATATATATATATATATTTGATACCCATTTTGATTCTATCATCTACAAAATCTTTAGGTGTCATGGTGAATTACTACGTAAATTACATTAGTTTGCATGACTACTTAATAATTATTGATTACTAGTTCTAATAATTCTACTTTTGTGAAAACGTAGGTAGTATGTAAACTTATTATACTTACGAAATTTATTAATTATACAAGCAATTTTTCTTTATTTGAACCTCAAAGTTGCACCTTCACCTTTTACTTTTGGCTATCGTGAGAAAAAATACTACCCCTAACTTCATGATGAGACTGATGAAAATGAGTTCAAATGATAGTACTTTCGATCAATTATGTACGAGTATACTACCGTCTATGTACTAATTTTATTAATTTTACTCGTCAAGGGGTTAAAGTGCTTGACCGGCTGTGTATTTGTAAATATTGCTTCGAGATGGATTTTTAAAATATTTTAAAATTGATATTTTCAGATCCATTTTTAACCTAACTATTGTTAATTTTTTTTGTTTTTTTTTTTAATGTCGTGAGAGATTCTGTTTTATTGTTTTTAAGGTTGTGTGAGAACAGCCATGAACGTAATAAGTATTTGCAAAATGATTGTTTTGACTTTCATTAGGGTTAAAAGTTTCGATTGTGGGTATGTTTTGATTGTAGACATCCCTGGGTTATTGTTGACAGAAAGTAGATGAGGTTTTTTTCGACAAATATCATTTATGTATTATGGAAGTACGTTTTTTTAAACTGTAACAGGGGGAAATAAGTCGTGCAAACGGGAAAAATATTTGTATAATATCTCTCGATGCAGAGCTAACCACCACTCTGTTAAGCACGTATAGAGTATACGTGACTTTGCCTTTATGATTGACATATGCTCCAACCTCATCGATCTTTCCCAGTTGAATTCACCTTTAGTCACTTGACTTGCAATACTTATCTTCCGTATCGTGTGCAACAGATGCTAATGTTGATCTGCTACAATTCCCTAGACCAAATTGTTCAAATATTTCCGGGAAACGGGCTTACTAAATATGAAGATGAATAGAGTATGCAATACGGCGAGTGAAAACGATAATCCTTTTAATCTTATTAATACTTGATATACTGAAAACGGGCCGAAAGTCTTTTGCGCGCGCATAGGTTTACAAATGATATCGGGGAGAGAGAGAGAGAGAGAGAGAGAGAGAGAGAGAGAGAGAGAGAGAGAGAGAGAGAGAGAGAGAGAGAGAGAGAGAGAAAACACCAAACTAAAAGGGCGCAAACTAATACAAGGTTCCGTTATTTATCCGGCGAATTAGCGCTAACCCTACCGATCGCGCAATCTTAATTCAAAAATAGTGACACGAATTAAGTAGGTGTACCTGCCCTTTGTTGCGGTTACGGTGATCAGCTGTAACCGTTAAAGATAATCTAAACTAGGGCTCCTGGATACTCCTGGCGGCAATGCTGCTGCTATTGTCGTCTGTTTTTTGGAAGCTGATGCCGTTGACACCGCTACCGATACAGCTACCATACGCTGGCTATTGACACTTCTATTGCTGTTGCAAATGCTGCTAATTGTCGGGGTGGTTGTCACTCAGCACCTCACTTACGGATTTTCCTCTTTCAATCAGGACTGAAAACTAACGTTGTGTACTTGACACTGGCTCAGACGATACTACTTTTAAATACCGTACGCGTGCTGTCTCTTTCCAATTAGTTAGCCCGCGCGCCTCGATCACTATCGAATCGTGAACGGTTCGATACCTTTAATCGATTACCGTTGCAAAACCAACGATCGAAGTGAACAAATACGTCTGCTTTGTGCTGTGAGCGTATTAATTTTTTTATGCTTGAAAAACAATCAGCAAAACTTATTAAAATTTTTTCAACAGTATTACAAATTGAAGTAAATCAATGAAGGTGATTATAATGCATAATTATTCAGTAAAAGTTTAATCCTATTTTGTGATACAATATCCATTGTAACCAATATGTTCACATCAACAATTTGTTTCACCACTTCTCAAGATAGCTGGCAAATTCGGTTGTGGGCACCAAAATTAGTTCAGCTGTGAGCACTCGTTCTGCTTTTTGAAAAATGATGTAACGGACGATTTGTATTAGAGTATAGGCAATGATCTATCAGACGTACCGCACTTAGAAAATAGCGAATCTCGCTATGACGTCACGCGCGAAAAGTCAAATCAAATAAGCACAATAGGTGAAAGACCGCTTAAGGTTCCGTTAACCTCCAAATTAAACATACTAAGGAGAAATCATACTTTACGTATATAGAAACGAATTTTAATCTACCAAACGAATAACGTACTTAATGCAAATTTACGCTCATATTTAAATTGCAATTACAGAGAATTTGAACGTCCATAACAGTTTAACTCTACAATTATTAACAAAACTAGTTATTAAGTCGATATACGTATTGTATGAACTAAAAAGCCATGAACTCTAAGAAATGTAATTAAAGAAATTCATGAAGTTATCATGAACATCTGTAAATAATACAAATAACTTGAAAAACAGCTAAGATTGACTTTAATCGATGTTGATTAATAATATTCGCTGCATTATTCGCATACGTATAAGTCATTGAAAATGAGTAGATATCTATAAACTAATTATAAGTCAACGACTACTGAGTTTAATAAATAATTGGCTGTATCGAAACTGATAAAATTCTATTTATTAAAGCGAAATACATGGAAAATTGCGAGAGTTCATAGGCAAAACGGTTCTCTACAATTTTCGATATGCGAAAACAAAGTTACTTGTAACTTAAGTAGTGGGGGAAGATTCGCACTCCGCTACTATGTATAAATAGGCCGGTGTGTGTCGTTTTGATCGAAATATATAATAGGAGCAACTGCTAGTTGCTTTTTATTATTCACACAATCATTATTATGACATTTTCGTGTTTATATAAAGATTAATTTTTTTTTGAGTAACAAATAATTTATGATATATGATTGAGTTAAATTCTCTTTAAATGCAAGTTAATAACAAATATATTCAAAAATTTGTACGCGTTTGATCAGTAATATAATTTAAAGCATACAATGATGGAATATTGTCGATGATTGAACCCAACTACTTCCTAAAGAATATCTAATGAAATTTACAATTATTGATAATTTTTTATGTTTCAAAGTATTTCCTATATATAAAAATGTTTATCGTATTTTCATGTCTTTTTCAATTTATTTTAAACATATCGTGTTAAAATAAATGAAAAATATCATGTAATTAGACGTTGTTATCTGGATAAGCTGTTTACAAAATTTTAAAATATTGCTTTTAAATGCTTTGTTTTAAAATGTTACATCATTTTTTTAAATCGTAAAATAATTATTTTAATATATATTCTAAAATTAATAAACTTTCATTTTTTCTATACTCTTGGTAATTTTTCTTAATATTTTCCCATTTTCAGCAGATTTTACAAAGCCACCTACAATCGAAACAAAAGAAATTTTGACCAAAAATAATCATTTTACAAAATTATAAAATAAAATTATTCTATTCGACGGAATCGAATTTGTCACTTCATTGGTAGTTAGTTAAGGTCTCTAGCTTCCCATAGATACCTATGTGTCACAATATAGATATAGATACTGTGACGTAAACGACCGGTTTGCGCTACCGTCTCGATCGCGCGACTGCCTGTGAGGGCAGCACCTACCGGTCTGGGTAAGTCAAAAATGGGAAATCGGTCCGAAATGGGTAAGAACACGCGCGAAGAGAAAAGGACAAGTGGGAAAGCGCCTTTGATACTAGCAACAGCGTGCAGGTGTCCGGGAATACTAACACGAAAATTGTTCAGCTACCCGAAAGTCGTGAATAGCGTGCCCGAACTTAGGAGTGCCTTTAGCACCGGCAACGACGTGCGTGCGTGTGAACGCCACAAGGAGCGTGAACGTGAAACGGTCGATCATCCTTTGTTGTTGCTGCGAGTTCGAGTGGCTAGCTGAGACACCATCGGAGGCCAGCCTCGAGGTTGCTGAATCCGTCCGACGGAAGCAGCGCGACGACAGAGAGAGCCTCGTGTCTAAGTGGAGAAGTGGCAACCTGAGCCAAGCGCTAAACTACGATATTGAACTGCTCCCCTTGAGAGCGCGACTGATCGCATAAGGAAAGCTGGCCAGATTTGCGTTATTGTTTTAATAAGCGACGGCGCGTAACATCTTGGCTCTGCCCTCACACCGGCGAAGACAAGAATATCGGTAGCGAGCATGCAAACGAATATCGCAAATGAATGATTGTAAATGAAATGACGATACTTAAGATTGTCGCGCACACCGTATAAGCGTAAATGCGCGGGCCAAGTGGGTTGTAGATTACCTGATGAATAAACTAGTCTATACATGATTGAAACGTTAATCTATTGTCTTTGCTATTAGTAAGTTGGTTGACTGACACCCGTCCTCTACTACTCTCCGGTTAGTTAATAGAATTGATTATTTCGATCTCGCCGCGCGCATTCCGGTACGACTGCGCATCGGGCGAGACAAAGAAATTAAAACGGAATTCACACCCCGTTACAATACCTATACGAGGTGTGTTCAAAAAGTAAGGTCACTTTTCAAATTTCACGGGCAACGTACTTTCGATTATCGATTTTTGTTTTGTTATGTTGGTACACTCTTCCCGAACATCTGTACCAAGTTTCAAGTGTATAGTATTTTTTGTTTGGTTGTGAAAGGCGTAAAGGTTATAAGTGTTTTGCGTGCTCAGCGATTTCTTGCTATCGAAAAATATGGATCAAAGGATTTGCATCAAATTTTGTGTAAAAAATAAAATAAAGTACTCCGAAACACTTGAAATGTTGACGGTGGCATACGGTGAAACTGTTCTGAGTAAAAAAAATGTTTACAAGTGGTACAAACTCTTCCAAGATAGCCGGGAAGATGCCAATGACGAGTCTCGCTCTGGACGCCCAAGCACGTCAACAATTGATGCCACGCCCCTGCAGTCAAAGAAAACTGTAAGCAAAACCTTCACATTTGATCGAACTTGACGTGCTTTTTTCGCTCTTGGTGACGTTGAATGCTTCCAGGTGGACGATTGTGCTTTGGTTTCGACATCATAACCGTACACCCATGTTTCATCACCAGTTATGATCCTTTCAAGCAAACTTGGATCGTCGTTGACGTCGTTTAACAGCTCCTGAGCGATGTTCATGCGATTGTTTTTTGGGTCAAAGTTCAGCAGTTTTGGAATGAATTTTGCTGCCACCCGTTTCATGCCCAAAACATTTGAAAAAATGTTATGACATGAGCCAATTGATATGCCAACTTCATCAGCAACTTCTCTAATTGTGATTCGGCGATCATTCAGAACCATTTTTTTCACTTTTTTCACATTTTCATCGATTGCTGACGTGCTGGGTCGACCGGAGCGTTCGTCATCTTCAACGTCTTCGCGGCCATTTTGGAAACGCTTATACCACTCGTAAACACTTGCTTTTTTTAAAAAACGAAAATCGCCGAGCTCATAAAAATACGTCAAACCTTAGCGACTACCGCAGACAAAGTAAACAGTGAATATAGCTGAAAATTTTATCATACTTCAGGGGCATGTATACCAACACCATAAAAAAAAATTTGACAATCGGACTCTCCAGACCCGCGAAATTTAAAAATTCCGGGTATTTTTTGAACACACCTCGTACTCATACGTGTTTAACGAAGCGGCAGTTAGCTCTGCATCGTGGGAGTTTGTGGTTTAATAAATTCCTTTTGTACTAGCTAACCCACCCCGTTACATAATAAAGATTTATAAATGATATTTTAGACAAAAATAAATAAACCATTACGGCTTGTTTATTTAAAATAAATACATACTCTACATAAATTTTAAATAGATGAATAAATATTATATATATAGAAGAAAATATTAAACTTCAATACTGTATCTTATTTTAAATCGAAAGATTAGGACTTGGTTTTTGATTACTTGACTATGTAGATTTCATTTTTATTGCTAGATGTACCCACTTTTGGATATTATTTATAGTGATTCTAGATTTTGTAGAAGATTTTGCCAAGAATTTCCCACAGGCACGAAGAGATGGTTCTTTACAAGTATCTATATATGGTTGGAATGCACCGTAAATAAAATTAGGAAATTAAAAAATAAATTTTCCCTGAGTCGATTTAAATTGCGCAATCAAATAATATAAACAATTTTCAATAGTATTTTCTTAACCATTTATCAACTATTCATTGTCAAGTAAATCAAACATTTTTACGTACTGCGCATGCGTAACACAATTAAGGCTGTGCGGCATTTTTATAGTTGGTTTAATTATTTTGCAAGGAACGTTTAAATGAATTTTAAGTGAATAGATCATCAACAGTTACAACGTTTGGCATGTCTAATACATCAATTATTGTTACCTATAATAATCATCACGTAACGAGTTGTAAACGCATTGGTACGTGATAAGTGCATATGCTGAAAAAGGAACAAAATTGAATTTTAGCGAAAAAAAGATTGCCATTTATTTATTTTCGAAGAAGCTGTAAACGTTGAAAAATAAAATAAAAAACCAGAACAGTTTCGCTTAAAGCAGGTCGTTGAGTTTTGTGAGCAGTTTTTAACAACGTATGTTTTCGTTTTTTAGTAATAAAATATATTGTAGTAAACTATTTTACTGTTTAGTGTATAACTAAATGTATTTGTCATTATAAATTGGATGGCACATTTTAATGGTATAAATTGAAATCTATTAACAATTTTTTAAAAATTTTTTATAATTTATGTAGACTGAAATGGGGGCGGGGATGAATTCAAGGTATAATTGCGGCACTTAAAAGCGAGCATTCGTAACAAGACTGACTGACTGACTGACTGTATCAGGCCCGGGACACATATGAGGACGAATGTGTACAAATGGGCATAAACGCGTACTAATCTTTAAAAATTTTAATAGTACCAACTATACATAAAAATCACTATCACGCTATTGTACGAGGTCTGTCCGGAAAGTATCGGGCCTACCTTTATATTTTCGTGCTAGCGTTATTCCTTATCATCTGGTGGGTGGCATCCTTCAAAGTAATCCCCACTTGATTGAATAACACAGTTCCATCGATGTTTCCAGTTTTCGAAACAGTCCTAGAACTCACTTTTAGGGATAGCCTTAAGTACACTCGTCGCATTGTTTTCAACCGTTGTTTTGTCATCGAATCGGTGTCCTTTGAGTTAGTGTTTTAGATTTGGAAACAGCCAAAAGTCACAAGGGGCTACGTAGGTCGGGACTGTATGGAGGTTGTCGAAGCAATGCGATATTGTGTTTGCTCAAAAATTGCTCAAAAGTCTTGGCGATTCAGAATGCTTCCACCGTTAACATTGTTGTTTTGTTTCAGGATCATAACCATCAACCCATGATTCATCACCTGTAATAACTTTTCTAAGCACATTATCATCATTATTGACCATTTCCAGATTGTCCAGAGCGATTTCTAAGCGAATGTTCTTCTGCTCTGCTGTGAGCAATTTTGGGATGAATTTCGCACACACGCGTTTAATTCCTAAATTTTCGGTTAAAATTTCTGAAATGATAGTTTTTGGTATCCCAAGGTCTTCTTCTAGTTCTCGCACAGTCATACGACGATCTTGTTCGATTGTAAGTCACACCCGCTCAATATTATCTGCGGTTTTTGTCGTCGAAGGTCGGCCGGGACGAGAATCGCTATCGACAGAAGTGCGACCATCCTTGAACCGTTTATACCACTCTTTTATTCGTGTTTTGCTCATACATTCGACTCCGAAGGCCTTTTGCATCATTTCAATAGTTTCCGAACTCATTTTTCCGAATTGAAAGCAAAATTTGATGCGAATTCGTTGATCTTGTTTTTCAGTCATTTTTGACAATATCAAAATCCGACGAACGCGAAAAAGGCACTGTAAACAAAGACACGCTGCGCATGAACTATACGTCCGGCTGGTGTCAGTAAGTAACCAATAGATTCGTGAGGCTTTACTGTGGACGTTTCTGTCCGGTAGAGGTCGCTTGAACACTATGGCGCGAAGATATGAACGTAGGACCGATACTTTCCGGACAGACCTCCGGATTATAGAAAATATTATGGTATGTTCTACAGTTCTGCTAAGCGTTTCTGATGGAAAAATTGCTCCCCGGATCCCTAGAAATTATTTCACTATGCATCATGACGGCAGTTAATTTCTGTTCACAATTCCACTTCTATTTTTTATATTGACACGTCGTCATTCCCTTAATAAAAAGAATATTTCTGGGAAAAAATACTTGACTGAACCCTTTTATTTCCACATTTGTTCAATCAATTTCCTGGGCATTGCCAATAAATTATTACAAAATCAAACAACCGTTCATTAACAAAGGCTAATTGCTGTTAGATTACAATGGGATTCCAAGACATTGCGCAGCCGCATTCCTTTTTAACGTCTGTATATATTGTTTTAATTCATATTTGAAGTCTTAAATTGTGGTTGTAGATTAAAAATCATTAAGGATGGACTTATATAATAAAATAGATCATGCATATTGCTAAAGGAAAATATAAATGAATCTTTAAGCAGAATTAGGGATCGGCAGCGAATGAGAGTAGTATGATGCAAAATGCTTATGATATCTTCCCACAGTGTTCCTGAAGCATGCAAAAGTGGTCCGAAAATGGATCCAAAATCCGCTAACGCAGAAAGTTTCTACATCATTTGTAGACGAAAAAAATGAAAAATTGAAAATCCTAAGTGATCGGTTTCGAAAGTTACGGACGTTTTTGTATTTACGCTATGCGCGCTCATGAAGTGCTATAAGTAGAGCTTTCAAGGCCACATGTGCAATCCGTTTTTTAACTATAAATCAAGTAAATTGAGCTTTTATTCAGTATTTATTGTTAATTATAGTATTTTTCAATAATTTATTGTTATGTTAATAAATTATTAACTTGGCTTAGTGAACAATCCATGACTTAAGTGTCAATCTTACGATGCATAAACAATTTTTTTTTTCGATCAATTAATGTTTTACTATAAAAAAATTGTTTTCGTTTTTAACAAACTTCGCAACAACAAATTGAGTAATTAAAAAATTGGCTGAAATAAATTTTGAAATAATCATTTCAGAATTAACGTACTGAACCCACTTTTAGCGCGACCCAGGATCAACGACGAGGACGTAGTGGTTACCTGATCCCTTTGTTGTTTTTTTTTGTTTTTAATTTTTTTTTTTTTTTTTAATTTGTATAAACGTAAATTGACAATAGAGCTTTTGATAATTTTTTCTTTAACAACAATGGAACGAGTAATAGAGTTTTCTTTAAATATTTGTAATTAATAGTTAAAGATGCAGTGATGAAAATTTAACTACAGTTTTTAGTAGATTTGGTAAATAAGTTTCACGGTGATAACCATTTACTTTGTAACGTTCCCAAAACTTTAAGAAGTCACGATGAATTGAGTCACCACTCTGCTCTGACCAAAAACCTAAGCCATTATTGTTTTCAATAAACTTAAAACCTACTTTTACGTGTGAAAGAATAATATGAATTTTTAATGTCTCTGAAAGCTGTTCAATACTTTCCAAAGCTTGTTTTAATTCTTCAATATAATCATCAAGTGAAGATCCTACTTTTCTAGAGGTGAAACAACAGTTTACCACCTTGTCCATAGCTTTAAAAGCTGCAATAAAAGGTAAAATTTTAAAAATACCTACCTCTCCACATATTTCAATATCTTTGAGTCTATCAGACTCTTTCACAAGCTTCCTACGCGCATTGCCTTCAAAAGCATCGCCATGATAATTTTTTGAAATAACATTGAGTTTGTGTGGCTATAATAGAGCTTTTTCTAAGCCTAAAAGGGAAACCAAACCTTGCCAAAATAAGTGGTTTACGAAACCTTGCAGGACATGTAATTAAGGTATAACACATTTCTCCAAAACACAAACATCATCTTTTTCATCAAAAATGGGAGGATTAATTGTGCGGTGACACATCCTACGACATTCCTTTTCTTCTCCTTGATTTCTTAAAAGTTGATATCTATCGAAATCTCTTCTTAAATCGCCAAATGTTTTTAACTTCGTAGCATTTGCGACTTCCAGTGCATCAGATTCATTTGAAGTAGTATTGCCATTCAAACTTGTATCTAGAGTCGATTTGCGTCTCAATTAATTTAGAGAGACGAAGCAGTACGGACAAGGATATGACGAAGTTGCAGTTTGTTGACCATTTACAATCAGCAAAAGCTTAAAGTCTGCAACAAATTTAAAGGGGATATCATTAACTTTAGTCAAATCAAATAAATCTGAATATTTGCGTGAGTTTCTTTGATTCCAGGATCCACACACAACAATAGCAACCGATTGACACTTGATAGCTTACCTTTTTTGCTTAAGAGACCTCCCTCAGAGTACAGCGTTCTTTTTTTGGGATAATTGAAATCAACTGAATCTTCTGGATCACTTTCGTCATAACAATCTTCTTGCATGGAACTTTCTTCATTTTTAGGTGAATAACTAGCAGCCATAATACATAAACTAATTTTGAAAAAATTTTGTCCATCATCAGCCATAGCTTTCATACAAAAATTGCCCACTAATCCTCTACTTTCGATAACTTTGTCTAAAAGTTCTTCTGCGTTGGCATAGACAACAGGGCGTGATTGCTTTTCTGCATCTATTCCGCTTTCACAATCAAATTCATGTACACCTGATTTGTAAACATCTTTTAATTCTTTAGACTTTTTTGACATATGCTCTCTGTAGTTTTTTGGAATAGACATTCTACCCATATTACACCTTATAAAATTTGTAATTTTTTTCATTTCTCTTTGTGAAGCTGCTAGTTGGACTCGAAAATGATCTAATTTATCTTCATCGAAGAACACTGTCTTATCAATCTTATTTACTGTGATCCTTGTACTTCGCCCAGTAGTACTTAAGTTCAAGTTGACATTGACTCGTCTGCCATTTAGATCAGGTTGAGATTCTAGATTGTTTTTAATAACATGCGTTGCAATTTGCTGTTGGGAGTTTCTCAACGAAGCTTATTATATTATCCCTAAGATTATTGCAAGTATGAGTTTTACCTCTTTTTATTTCTTGATAACACTTGCTGCAATATTTAATAAGATCAACATAATCACTACTTTTATTCAATGAAAGCTTCTCTAGTTTGTGTGATTCATAAAAGCCAGAAGAAATATCAATTTCTTTATTTATATCTCTAAATTTCCCTCTGCCTTTCTCAACTTTAATGTGCCCTTTGGACCTGGCAGTCAAGCACCTAACAATCACAATCGTTATTCAAGCGAGTTTGTTTCAATAATAATAATTCCTCATAACGAGGCATAGTTGGTAATTGCCGATTGAAAATTTCTTTTTCAAAATCAAGCAGTGTCAAATAACAAGACCTGCATATGCACAAAGGATATTTTTCATCATTTAAATAAAATTCTTTAGATATAAACTTTTTTATAAGTTTTTCAATAGATTGACTTATTAAAAATTTGTCTGGCTTAATTTTTCCATAGATAATTTTTCGACCACAGGAGCCACATACTTTTTTTCAATTATCCTGATGCGGAGTCATTTTTGAAACATAAGTTTCAAAATGCAACTCAAAGAGGTTTTGTGGATTTTTCTTTGGTATATATGTTACTTCAACATGAATTTTTCTCTTACAGATTAGCATGCGCCACCTAGTGGTATAAATAGAAGCTGAAAATTGGCATATATTTAGAAAAAAACAAGAACTCTATCAAAATTAGCTGAAGCATTTTGAGATAAATGGAAGATTAAACCTTTCAAGTTTTGGATTGTTCATTAAGCCAAATAAATAATTTATTAACATAACAATAAATTGTTGAAAAAATACTATAATTAACAATAAATACTGAATAAAAGCTTAATTTACTTGATTTATAGTTAAAAAAGGATTCCACATATGGCCTCGAAAGCTCTACTTATAACACTTCATTAGCGTGCATAGCGTAAATACAAAAACGTCCGTAACTTTCGAAACCGATCACTTAGGATTTTCAATTTTTCATTTTTTTCATCTACAAATGATGTAGAAACTTTCTGCATTAGCGGATTTTGGATCTATTTTTGGACCACTTTTGCATGTTTCAGGAACACTGTGTTCCAAACAATAAGCTGTACTAAAATAAAAGTTTTCATTATACGCAATGTTGTTTGTACCCACCAAAACGATGCGCCGGCGTAGTTTCTTGGCATGCATGGTCTAAAAATAATAAGTCTTCGTTAATGAAATAAACAACGGTTTGTTTATAATGGACAGTCGGCCGACTGCAACCCAGATCATCGACCGCTTCTACTTTCTCTTTCACATTGCGTACCAATTTTAATTAATATATTAAGTAGTATTATAATCTATGTTTTCTTTTCTTTTCGTCAATTATTGAATTTGGAAACCATATCGAAATTCGGCAAAAATCATATTATTATATATTAGTAATATGGCATAAATCAATATTATTTCTTAATTTTAATAATAAGAGCAAGTTAAAGACGAATAGCCTTTTTCTTGCGCAGAACCATGAGAAAAAATCTAAGGAAAAAAATCTGACTTCCTTAAAGAAGATGTCTAGGTACCAGGGTTACTTCCTGTTCGATGAGACACCGTGCACGAGAATATTTATTTATTTACTTATAATTTTTTCGAACTGCTCATTTGGCATTTTGGGACTCTTTTCAAAATGATACTTTTATGAACGACACTTTGAGAAAGTTTTCAAACTACCAGAAATCTTTCCAAACTGCCCAATTCGTCAAAAGAATCTTGTCAAACTACCGGATTGATGTAAATATATATATATATATATATATATAAATCAATATTATTTCTTAATTTTAATAATAAGAGCAAGTTAAAGACGAATAGCCTAATTAATTATTAATAATAATATTATTTTTATTTATATATGTCTATATATAAATTTGATATCTATACGGGCAAATGAGGTACGGATGATCGCATTCCTTTAGTTTCTGTCTGTTTAGATTTCAGAGTAGTCATATAATTATTGCAAAATTGACTAAAAACGCTTAAATTAGAAGATCTCAAGAAATACCATTTATTTTTTAACAACTTCTTTACATCTTCAGATCTCATGATTCACTTCAGGAAGATTGAATTAGCAGCAACTGGAACAGTTCGTTAAAATCGTTTGAAAGCTAAAATTGATATACCAAACAAAGCGGACAGAGGAACCACAGTTTCAGCCCACAAGCAAAATTTCAAACTGAACTACAACACATCATGGACTCAAAAACCGTATCATTTCTGTCAATTCAATACAAAAACAAACCAAAAGTTGAAATGGAAAGATGGCATGAAAAATCAGAACAAAATAATGTTCTTCCCTCAAGCATTTTCAAAGTATATCACGTATATAGATGGAGTAGATCTTCACTATAATGCACTTATGCCTACCATTTGAAGTAGAAAGTAGACGTAGTGTCTATTGATGCGACTCATTCGAGTTTCATTAGCTAATACCACTGTGCATAATAAACTTCGTTCAAATGAAAAGAATGTCTCAGAACATGAAAGAAGTTTATAAATATTAGTAGGCAAACTAGAGGGGCCATAACTCAGAGGGGTATTAGTTCATTGAATTGAGACGCATGAGCTGACGCGTGTGCATTTTCACCTCCCCCCCTACTGAACGGCCCGTGCATTGTCGACTCACCTCCTACTGAGTTATACCAGTGCGTTCTACGCACTCCCCCCTACCCCTGCCCTACTGTTCAGTGATGTCCGTGCGTTCTACGCACTCCCCCCCTCTCCTACTATGCTATGATGCCCGTGCGTTCTCTGCACTTCCCCCGACCCCCGAACACCGCTACTAATCTGATGTGTTCACGATCCGCGCGGTCTGTGTTGCGCGTTTTGATTTTCTATTGTGTGTGTGCGTGTGTGTGTGTTAAATTTTTAGATTTATCGGAAAAAAACTGACGGATCGGGGTATCGAATGCGCGTCCTCCGGATCCGCAGGCGGATGCTCTACCGCTGGAGCCACTGTCGTTGGTACCACGTACGATTCTTAGTGTGTATATATATTGGCTACACGATTGATATATGGGAGAGGGACCAAGCGATAATACATACAAATAATAATAAATTTATTAAATATACTAATTATAATAAATATTTTACATAAATATTTATTATAATTGATATATCACGAATTATTTTTTTGCTGTTCAATGTGCGCGCAGCGCACGCGTGTGTGTGTGTTTGTGTATTGTGTGTGTGTCTGATCGTTAAAATAAAAAGACATATTATTATTAATAATCATTTATTATATAAAAATATAAAAAGTATAAAAAATACAAAAATATAAAAGAGCTTATACATGTGAAAATTTATAAAAAACTGACGCTTAGTTGTCGTTATCGTCATCGTCGTCGTCGTCTTCGTCGTCGCTGTCGTCGTCGTCGTCGTGATTAGCGGGGAAAAATTTAGCTACTTTATAGCGCGAGGCGCTGTCGACTGTGTCGTCCATGACGCACAGGCGCTTTTTCCCCATGATGACGAGATCCCGCATGAGCACCGTTGTGGATGATCCCGCGGGGCTATTCAAGGGAATTAGCGAAATTGATCGGGACGTCCGGCGCACAGCGGGAGAACTTTCGGGAGTGCAGTGTGACGGTCCTATCTATGAGCTAGTTTATTATATTACTGAATCACTGCAACCAGTCTAACGCATCTATCTGTTTATTCAAATTAATACATTAACCCATTAAGGCCCAGGCCAAACCTGGGAAAGATAGCGCTAAACTAACTATGCCAATCGTAGCTAAATCGTAAAAAAAAATACCCGTGTTTTTTCTTTTGCCATTTTCAATTGTTTATAAAAAATTATTTAAACAAATTATCAAAAAGTTATTATTTTCAAAAAACTGATAGCGGCAATCGATTCTACGGGAAAAAACATGAAAGAAATGTATATAACGTTTTTTTGTCAGACGTCAATTTGTTAGTGTAAAATGGCTATAAACAATTGCAAGTCTGTCAGGTACCTGTGTATACGCCAAATCCCAAGCAAAATCTATTGCCGATAGCGCCAAACTAACTATGCCAATCGTAGCTAAATCGAAAAAAAAAATACCCTTGTTTTTTCTTTTGCCGTTTGCAATTGTTTATAAAAAATTATTTAAACAAATTATCAAAAAGATATTATTTTCAAAAAACTGATAGCGGCAATCGATTCTACGGGAAAAAACATGAAAGAAATGTATATAACGTTTTTTTGTCAGACGTCAATTTGTTTAAGAAAATAGGACAGAAACTTTGAATTTTCACAAATTGTACATTTGGAAATTTGACTAACATAGTAATTGTTGGGTTACGAAGTTGCAAAGAGTTTGCAAAATTTTTTTTCTATTGAAACCGTGTTAGAGATCACGTTTGAGTGGCGGGCTAACGGTTTTATGTAATATTATGGATTCAGTTTTCATTACAAAAGTTTTTAGTATATTTGAACATTTCTAGTACATTTATTTTACAATTATTTGTTTTTGGAACAACTTGACATTTGACAAAAAAACGTTATATACATTTCTTTCATGTTTTTTTCCCGTAGAATCGATTGCCGCTATCAGTTTTTTAAAAATAATACCTTTTTGATAATTTGTTTAAATAATTTCTTATAAACAACTGTAAACGGCAAAAGAAAAAAACAGGGGTATTTTTTTTTTCGATTTAGCTACGATTGGCATAGTTAGTTTGGCGTTATCGGCAATAGATTTTGCTTGGGATTTGGCGTATACACATGTACCTGACAGACGTGCAATTGTTTATAGCCGTTTTACACTAACAAATTGACGTCTCACAAAAAAAGTTATATACATTTCTTTCATGTTTTTTCCCGTAGAATCGATTGCCGCTATCAGTTTTTTGAAAATAATAACTTTTTGATAATTTGTTTAAATAATTTTTTATAAACAATTGAAAATGGCAAAAGAAAAAACACGGGTATTTTTTTTTTCGATTTAGCTACGATTGGCATAGTTAGTTTGGCGCTATCTTTCCCAGGTTTGGCATGGGCCTTAATGGGTTAAGCGGCGCTACCTCACTGTTTACTCGATTGTATTCATATAACAGTCAAATCAAAATAAATAGCGTGACGTCACAAAGTAATAGATATATATATATATAATGATTTGTGATATTAAGAAAAATATGTTAATTAGTGATAATTTTAATATAACAAAGTAATATTATATAGATTTTAGTACGTAGATTCAGAATATAATAACATAAATTGGGGTGATGAAGACCTCATGCCCAAAATTTCATGCAGGATCTGACCCACGCGGTCTTTTGGTATGCCTACGATCTTAGCTATCTCGCGCACCTTCAATCGTCGATCTGCCAATACGAGATCGTGAATTTTTGTCACGTTATCCTCCGCGGTAGCCGTTTTCGGAGCACCTGGACGTGGCTCTTCAAAAATCGACGTGCGACCACGTTGAAACTCGTTAAACCAATTTTTCACGTTCGCCATCGAAAGAGAAGAGTCACTATACACAGTATCCAAGCGCTTTCTGATTTCACTGCGCGATTTCCCTTCCAAAAACAAGAATCGAATTACCGACCGATACTGCTCTTTTTCCATTTTTCAAAAATCAACGGACACACTTGCTTTCACACGCTCTCAAAAATAAACTACAATTCCGATCCGGCTAAAATCTTGACAGTAACCATCGAGAAGGTTGTACTACGTGATAGAATATTTCTTTTGCGAGAATGGTGCCATTCGGCGGTGAGGCTAAGTACTTATCGGATCACCCTCGTATGCGATCGTTGCTTGCACTATTTTCTAACTGAACAGAGATTGAAAACGCACGAGATAGACTGTAAAAATGTGAATATGTGTAAAATTGTGCTTTCTAGTTGTAAGGATAACATTTTACAATTTGAAAACTTTAAAAATGAGTGCGCGGTACCGTTCGTCGTGTACGCCGATTTTGAGAGTCTTCTAGAAGCGGTGTCCAACGACGAACGGATCTATCAACGTCACAAACCGTACAGCGTTGGCTTTTTCGTCAAGTGTAGCTACGATGACTCTCTTTCGCGTTATCGAAGCTGCAGACAGAAAACCGTCGATGACTTTGGTCCGGCCAAGTGGTTCACGATTTGGCCAAGTATCTGCACGAGTTGTATAGAAGCCCGCAGCCTTTGGAAAATTTAACGTAGCAAGAGGCATTTAGCTTTCTTCGTGCTACGCTATGTCATATATGTAATAGGCCTTTTGTTGAGAAAAAAGATACAAAAGTTCGCGATTATTGTCACTTTACAGGAAAGTATCGTGGACCTGCTCACAGCACGTGTAACATTGCTTATCAAGAATCGAGAACTATACCCGTTTTTTTTCATAATCTCAGTGGATACGATGCGCATCTATTTATCCGGGAAATCGCGAACGAATTTCCCGGTCGAGTGAGCCTCATTCCTCAAACCAAGGAAAAATACATATCTTTTACGAAGTACGTGGAAGGTACCGATATAAAGCTTCGTTTCGTCGATTCGTTTCGATTTATGACGTCTTCGCTCGACAAACTATCGTCGTACTTGGAAAAACAGGATATTCTAGAGCGACATTTTCAGCAAGATGACGAGCTCTGAAACAAGCAATAAGGCATGGCTTGCACCTCGCGAAGATACATCGGGCTTTAAAGTTTAAGCAGAGCCCATGGCTCAAGACGTACATCGATTTGAATAGCGAGTTGCGTAAACAAGCGGCAAACGAATTCCAAAAAATGCTGTACAAACTGTTCAACAATGGGGTGTACGGCAAGACCATGGAAAACGAGAAGAAACGCATCGACGTGAAGTTAGTGAACAAGTGGGAGGGGCGATCCGGTACCGAAGCTCTGATAGCTCGACCAAATTTCCACAGTAGTGAGAAAATCTCTGGTTAGAACTCTACTATTATGGATTATCATTGAACTCTGGCGATTATAAATACGAAGAGCAGAAATTCATCATCACAGATACACTCAAGAATGCCACAAAAATTTTCGTTTCCGGAGATTTGAAAAAAGAGTGGTTAGAACGATATGGTCTCAAAGTTTTCGATTTGAATAATTAGGACTATTCACCTTTCGAAAGATTAAAATCAGTTACCGTGTGCCCTAATCATAACGGAAAATACGTAACGACATGTGCACATCAAAACGTTAAATTAATGAAAAAGTTTTACATTGACGGCTGTTGTATGGATTGGGAAGAGAGCGACGAAGTCGTGGAAGAATTTCTACAGTTGTTTTGTTTTTTTAAGTTAAGAATTTGTAGAATAACATGTATTTTTTATGAATAAAAAAAAGAAAGTAAGCAGGATTTTGTGTTGCACTTTTTTCATCTTTGTCTTCACAGGTACTTGCACTTTTTTTTCTATTAAACCATCTGCGGTAGATGAGACACGCGAGCGCGCGCGCACACACAAACACACACATACGCATGCACGCACACACGCGCGCGGGCACACACACAGACACAGACACACATACACACACACACAAAATAAAAATCAAAACGCATAACACAGACCGCGCGCATCGAGAACACATTAGATCAGTAGGGGCGGGAGGGGGGGGAGTGCAGAGAATGCACGGGCGTTAGAGTACATCAACACACAGTATAGGAATGAGATCAGTAGGGGGGGGGGAGTGCGTAGAACGCATCGGTATAACTCAGTAGGAAGGGGGGAAGATGAGTCGACAATGTACGGGCCGCTTAGTAGTGGGGAGGTGAGGTGAGTTGACAGTGCTGAGCTGAAGATGCACACATCTCAACTCAGACACGTCAACTCAGTGAGCTGACACCCCTCTGAGTTATGGCCTCTCTAGTTTACCTACTAATATTACATTCAAAAATTCCAAAAATTTCATAGACCAAAATGACAGAAAGCAAGTCATACTTCGGCTGAGGAACATCAGATGCTAATTGGAGTAAGGAAAAAATGTCAAACGGAAACATGCTTTGTGAGGACTGAAATTTATTGTGCTAAGTGCACAATCAAGTTTTGCAGAAATCACAGGCACAATCATTCATGAATGTTTTGCAAAATCTGTTATTAAAAGATCGGAGTTGTATTCGACATCCAGACTTTGATTAATAAAATTATCACTCCAACAAAATTTCATGAAGTAATATATCAAGCTATAACAAAAAGATTAAAAAAAAAACAAAAAACAAAAAAAAACAAATAAAAGATAACAAAAGGAATGTAAAGATATGTTCTAAGACTTCTTTTATGATTAATGATGGTAAAAATGACACAGACACACAAGGTTTTATATCACAAGCGAGCTATAGTATTCCCAAAGGATTTTGAAGCGCTGAATCCAAATCTGTCCTTAGAATTGTTCCATCACGTCAGGTTTTTGAGATATTCTAACCCTAAAAGTGTAAACAACACTGTTTTTTTGAGACATTTGAGGTTATGTAGCATCATAAATAAATTTTTTTACAAAAAACTATTTCAAGCATCTTAAACTAAAAATCATCTCCTTTTAAATGCCGTTGAGTTTAAACACATATAATTTGTTTTTGCCGAAATATCACATTTTGAAATTTTTATATCTATGAAATTCTCAAAATTCGAAAATCCGTTAACCCTTTGTTGCACGAATTTTTTTATTCAGTGAATTCACTCGAACATTGTTACTCAGTAGTATTGGGGTCGCTGATCACGAACCTGAAATCGATACACACGCACGCATTTTTTCAAAATTCTAACAGCATAGATCAAAAGTTTAGATAATTTTACGTCGGAAATGTCTATTCCTAATTTCTATTCCTGATAGTTGTCGTCCCAGGTCCGGTGTTCGTCGGTGACAGGACGGTCAGATGAGCGCAGATTCGTCGTGTTGGTTAAGAAGCGCGAAAGTCGGTAATTAGTAGGCAGTTATCGGCGTGAGTCAGGAGTCAGGCGACGTCGCAATTAGCTCCCTTAATGGAGACGCTTACAAAGAGAGAAAGCTCGTGCTAGGTTGAACACCAAACGTTTCTCACGTAACTTCAGAAGCGAAGAAAAAGGGCAGAAGGTCAAAGCTGAAAATCGGCAGAAGAAAACAGTCGATAGGACTCCATCCGCTCACTCGTGTGTCGAAACAGCTACTTCTCGCGCTACGGGCTCAACTTCACGATTCCGTCTTAGTGAGCCAATCAGTGCGTACGGTCACTCGCTAAGGCGTGACTATATCTGTCTCTCTCTCTCTCTCCGTGCCTTGCTGTCGCACACGGAAGTGTTCCTGCGTATTCGCATCTCTCTCTCTCACCTCACTTACCTTGTATCAGAAATAGGGAGAGAGAGAGAGACATAACGAGTCAGAAGTTTCACTCGTTATAACAAAAATTGTTTGTTTTTTCAAAAAAAATAAGTATCTACTATTAAAATTCCATTAAAAGAATTTTTTTTTAAATGAGAAAAGAGTGATTTAAAAAATGAAATCAGCGTAACTTTTGATCGGCTTCATAAAAAAGGATTTTGTTACACTCATTTCAAAGAGGACGAAAATATGTATCCATGTTATTTTTCAAAAATCTGCAAACTCCTTCAAAAGCTAGAAAGTGTTTTTTACGGTTTGAAAAAAATTAAAAAATGTGATCTAGTTTTATTAGTGTAAAAAATACTATTTTCAATAATTTAAAAAAACTAGCGAAATGTGAAGGGTATTGCTTTACTTTTTAAAATGAGTCCCCATGGGTTCATGTACGATTATTTCCGAGAGAGCAACAAAATCTTGAATTTTTAATAATTTCAGCATAGACAGGCCAAAAATTGATGCACGTATCTCTATCTGTAATCTATATTTAAAAGTGAGAAGTAACAATTATATAAAAATATTAATTCAAGTAAATATAGATGAAAATATAGATAAAATGAGTCTAAGTTACTAGACTCTTTCAATAAAAGTTTTGAATGTTAAGGTAAATGCTAGATAGATGACGCTTAAGACGTAACAGACCTACTGGTAGCTGAGAAAAAAAGAAGTGATAAGTCTATTCAAATGGTTTATTGACCAGTACTTTCATTTTTATATTAAGCACATCAGATAGGTAGGATTAAAGCAGGTTGTTCCGTTCGCCGTTGTATACTGCCGCGTTGTGGAAGTATCTTATCTTTCTGACTTAGTGGATTTTAGATAGCTAGATTTTTGAGATGTGTGCAAAAGAGGAATTTTATACGATGAAAGAGGGAAGGAATTTTATATGCTGCAAGGAGAACGTTATTGGAAGTGGTTCTTCGATATATGAATGGCTGCATTCTGAATCTTTTTTAACTTTAATATTAGATTGCTAGCTTGTTGAAAGTATGCTGGAACACCATATTCAAGAGTAGATGTTATTAAAATTTTATATAAAATAATGAGTCGAAAAATGGCATCCCCACCAAGTATAGCATAAGAACTTCATAATACTCATAACTTTAACGCATCTAGCTCTCACTGAAACAATCTAAACCTTGAACGCAAGTCTGTAATCAAAGAAGTCGCCAAGGAATCGAGCACAAGCAACTGAGGTAATCTCTGTACCGTCAACATGGATATGTGCTGAGCCTGGTTTGACTATTTTTTTTATTGAAATGAACAAGTACCGTTTTCTTAGGGGATAGGTCCAACATGAGATCTCTCAACTTTTTCCTCAACACACTAATCGCATTTTCACGTATTCTTTGGTTTTGCTTTAAAGTTTTGAATTCAATAAATATGGCGATGTTTACCGCAACCTGTAAAATAATTACTTTACTACAAATACCCTGCAGTATTTTGGAAACGTACAGAATATATAACATAGGACTTACAACTTTGCCCTGTGGATCGCATTAATAAACTGAACTAGAATTATCTTAAAAGTTGAAGTAAATACGTCCGGTATACGTAATATGTCTAATAAATGTTACTGTGCTAGTGCAGCATCCAATATCAACTAGTTGCTGAGTTAAGATGTCGATGCATACATTGTTGAAAACAGCTCACATCAAGAAATGCGGCTAGAGCCTGCCTACCTCCTTGAATGCTTGTTGTATACTTATTCTTAAGTATGTTAAATTATCAGCGCACGATTTGCCTCGTTTAAAGCCGTGTTAGGTGTGGGAAAGTAATTTTTGTGCTTGATCCACCATTTCAAACGATTCTTGAAAAGAATCTGATAGAATTTACAGGTGCACGACGTACAGCGAATGGGTCGTACTTTAGAAGAGCCGGATTTAGAAATGAAGTGGAGGAATGTAACGGTTATATCTAGAAGCTCCTAGACAATTTTCTCAGTTTTCGAATTTATCACGGCAAACCTCCAAACTCGCGAATCTATGCCTATTAATTAATATAAAGAACGGTACCACCTCACGTATTATACGATTGTCTTAGGGCAAGAGTCAAATTGGATGATCATACAAGGAGCGTGATGTCACTCTACTTATAAATATAGACATGCTAATTTTTATTGTTCAATTAAAATGCGTTAAAAATTGTAATTTGAATGAACTAAAGTATTTTTTGTGTTAATTTTGTTGCGAAGATTTCAATAATTATGTTTTTAGATGTTTTAAACTCTTGAATATTACTGAATTATAATGTGCAAACTTCATTTATTTATAATTTTGCGAATATTAATTATTATAATAAAGCGGATACTCTGATCATGAGATGACAACCTAAGGAATTTGAGTAAGAATTCATTTCATTGATAGCAACTTAGTTACGATTGTTATTAACAAATAAAAAATTATTAATTTATAGAAATGAAGAAAATAATATCAATAGAAAAGGTTAATTCCATAGATACTGACGAATTAATTATTAGAACTGATTATTATTAAACAGCAGATTTTATATTTATATTTGCAACGGTAGTCGATTCAATTAATCGAACCGTTCGCGATTCTGATTTTCGCGCGTTAGTTCTAAGTATTGAGAGAGAGAGGGGGCGCGCGATCTTTTGAATTAGCAGTTACGTCTCAGCTGTTGATACGAGTGGATATCGCCGAAGTTTGTTTGCACTGTTTTTCTCGCCGAGTAATGGTTTTTTTATCCAGAATAATTACGCGCGCGAGTGTAACAACGTGATCAACAGATTGCGGCGTTACGGTAGCAGCAGATTTGCAGCTGATAGGCGGTACCAGGCAGCGCAGCTGATAACCTAGGACCGGAGGCAGTTGATATTTTGCTGACATCAACAATTACGGCTGATCACCGTAATTGCACCGCAGGGTAGGTGCACCTCTCTTAATTATTACGTGACAAAATACATTTAGTATTTTGTCCAACCGTGTTACCGTTGATTTTTTTTGTATTCGCGCCGAGCGTGAGGTCGCGCCAATATTCGAATCTTCTCTCTCTCTCTTTCTCACCGAAAATTATTTAATTGTAAATCCTATTCGTACAAAGACTGTAGAGATTTTTTATTAATAAAATCTGTTAAACTTATTCGCCGATTTCGTCATATAACTTTCCTAGTAGTTTAAGCAATTGAAAAAGGCTTAGGTTTTAATCCGATTACAGCTAGGGGATTAAGTGTATTAGGAGTAAAGTCGCTTACACTTAAAACTTATCGAGTGTCACAAGGCACGTGACTTAAGGTGAGTTCAACTCCGCTTGATCGAAGACAACTAAGTTAAGTCAGCTGACGTTAAGGCGAATACACGGATTAACATACGTGTTAACGGAGCTTTGCTCTGCATCGTGAGAGTTTTCTCTTAAATAAATTTCTTATTTTGTAGATTTATCCCCCCGTTACATATTATAAAATTAGGCTAAAAACGAAAATTATTTATTATTCAGTGTAACGGTCCATTCTGATTTCCCTTTTCCTTCGTCTTCCACTGCGAAACAGCAACCCGTCATACACAAGAAAACTAAAGAAAAGCGATATCAGAGCTAAGGAGCTCTTCACATACGCGTAAATGTATTAGGGAAAGTCGGCGAAAACAAGACCATATAAGGAGCGTGACATCACGAGCATGGGAAATTTATTGTTTACGATGCAAAATCAATAACTGCAAAGTTTTTTTTACGAACACAAACATTTTTCAGTCAATTTCCATGCGTTAATCTCGAATCTCGAGTTATTATAATAATTCTACATATATTTGGTAACTTAATTTAATTTACAAGTAAATATCGCTAGTAATTTTGCAAAAAAATAAATAAAATACAAATTCGAATATACAATCAGGATCCTAGCACCTTAAGAAAGAGAAGCAAGAATTGGACGCTTTGATAACTGATTTTCGTCTGAGATATGAATAAATAAAATATTTATAATTTATTTAAACAATTAAAATTGCGTTGCGAGATAGCGATTCAACTGTACATACCTATAAAATTACTAATAACGATTGTTACCTGTTTGTTGATTTTATAATGACTAAAAGAGGAATTTACGAATTCATTATTTAGTAGCTATTATTCAAAAACGGATTGTTAACTTAGTGGTTTTTATTTTGAATGAGGTTCCATTTATCGCGAGTGACTTTTTAATGTAAAAGTTTTCCGTAAATTTATTATAAATTTCGTGTTATTCACTTATCTAACTTAAATCACGTATAATTTTAAGAGGCGATTTTTTCTTGAATATGGTTTATATTAAAAAATTCATTATCTTCTACTTGATTTTTTAATTCACTCATTTTCCAATTCGAGCGAGGTATTTTACAACAAAACCTGTACAAAGCTTATGCGAATATCAAAAATATCGTTGTAGGGGCTACCAAGCGTAGAAAGGAGCCGTTTTCGCAGGTATAAATTCGCTTATCGCTGCGGCAAGAGGACTTAGAATCCTACCTTGCCTAGCAACGCGAGCATTGATTGAAATAAAGACTCAGCTATTTCCTGAGACTGATTTTCATTATTCAGTGGTTAGCCTGCTATTCCTTTTCTACACGATAATCCAAGTGCTCAACTCATAAGAGAGAAAAAAACAGCCTTAGATTATCTCTTCTCCAAAATTAATATTGCCTAAAAATTAAATTGAATATTCGCTGCGGCGCTGTCAGGCTTTCCCTCGATAGATGGAACAGTACTCAATTGTATTTCAAACGGCTCATCGAAGCGGCGAACTACGTGGATAACACTGTGTTTGCTATTCATTGATTGTAGTAATATCAAAACTCAAAGAACTTTCACGTGTCAACTTCTTGCTTACTCTCGGAAACGCGATTATGAATATATCTTAGAGTCCGAACTATTTATTTCAATAATGTAGGTTAAGAATCAAACGTTATATCAGTTTAATTCATTAATTTTGGTCAGACTACAAATTGTTAGAGCGAACGGCAATAAAAAATTACAGGCTAGACAGGCTCACCTCTATATGTCAATTTCCAAGCAAAATCCATGACCTATAGCGTCAAACTAACTATACCATTCATAGTATATTTATATTTTTTTAGTTATATAGTTATATTTATTGTTTAGTTAATTTAGTTATATTTATTTTTTTATTTATATAGCATGTATTTTTATGAAAAAATCATAAGTACAAAAGATTTTTTCGTTTGTTTAGATTTTTTCAATTATAGTCCCAAAACTGCGGCAGAATATATTGTTAGGTCCGGTGAGGCCCAAAACATGGTGTTTCATTAGAAATATTCAGATTTCATGAAAAAAAACTTCTACATTATCCGAGGCTTTCCCGTTGGTTGTCGTAAAATCGGGCCTGATATGAATATTGGGGCCTATAGGGTCGAAATCATGTTTTATATTCAAATTTTATAACTATCACCGTGATACTTGACCAGCTCTATCATTTATCATTGTCGTTGGCTAATTTTCAAATATATATAAAATCATCCGATAAATATACATTTTCAGATTCTCGTGAGAGTTCATATATACATTTTCATCTTTGCATTGATTGATAATACTTTCCTTAGAATAATTGCGAGATTTCAAATTATTGTCATTTGTGCACTTTGCGGAATAATAATTTTTTCAATCTGGTTTTATTCCCAACTACACGAATTCTACCAGAATTGAAATTAAAATTTTTTTCCCAACTGAAAAATGTTGTTCTTTGTCTTGTGTCCTTCCTCAATATACGAGGGTGGTCCGATAAGTACTTAGCCTCACCGCCCGATGGCGCCACTCTCGCAAAAGAAATATTCTATCACGTAGTACAACCTTCTCGATGGTTACCGTCAAGATTTCAGCCGGATCGGAGTTGTTTATTTTTGAGAGCGTGTGAAAGCAAGTCTGTCCGTTGACTTTTGACAAATGGGAAAAGAGCAGTATCGGTCAGTGATTCGATTCTTGTTTTTGGAAGGGAAATCGCGCAGCGAAATCAAAAAGCGCTTGGATACTGTGTACGGTGACTCTTCTCCTTCGATGGCGACCGTCAAAAATTGGTTTAACGAGTTTCAACGAGGTCGCACGTCGATTTTTGAAGAGCCACGTACAGGTGCTCCGAAAACGGCTACCATGGAGGATAACGTGACAAAAATTCACGATCTCGTATTGGCACATCGACGATTGAAGGTGCGCGAGATAGCTAAGATCGTAGGCATCTCAAAAGACCGTGTGGGTCATGTCCTGCATGAAATTTTGGGCATGAGAAAGCTGTCGGCGCGATGGGTGCCGCGTTTGCTCACTCCGGACAACAAGCGCAACCTTGAGACAACTTCAAAGCAATGTCTGACGCTGTTTAAGCGCAATCCGAAGGAGTTTCTGCGTCGTTTCGTGACAGTCGACGAAACATGGAAACACTGGTATACACCAGAGACCAAGGAACAGTCGAAACAGTGGACTTTACCGGGCGAAAGTGCTCTGAAGAAGGCAAAGACTGCCCCATCGGCCGGAAAGGTGATGGCCATCATTTTCTGGGATTCACAAGGTGTGATCTACATTGATTACCTGGAGAGGAGCAAAACGGTCACAGGGTTGTACTATACCGAATTATTGGACCGATTCGACGTCGAATTGCAGAAAAAACGGCCCCATTTAGCGAAGAAAAAAGTGCTCTTCCACCATGACAACGCACCGGCTCACACCTCCGCCGTCGCCATGGCCAAATTGGTCGAATTAGGCTACGAACTGCTGTCCCATCCACCGTATTCTCCAGATTTAGCCCCGTGCGACTTCTTTTTGTTTCCAAACTTGAAAAAGTCACTCGCCGGGCAGAAATTTGAGTCGAATGAGGAGGTAATCGCTGCCACGGAAGCCTATTTTTCAGAACTCGAGGAAACGTATTTTTCAGATGGGTTAAAGAAGTTGGAGCATCGCTGGGCCAAGTGTATCGAACTAAAAGGAGACTATGTTGAAAAATAAAACGCCACTTTTCCAAAATTTTCGTTTTTCTTTTGTAGGCTAAGTACTTATCGGACCACCCTCGTATTTCTGCAATATTTGAAAAACTTCATAGAAAAGTATACAGGATGTCCCATTGTAAAGGAACCAAACCAAAATTTTCTACGGTTGGCGTTCTACAAAAAAATTGTTCAGACAAAAGTTGTTTGGGACAATGAGGGACACCTTTCCTAGAAATCGGATTTGATCTAGAGATTTATTTACAAGGTCATTTGAAGATCAAAGTCATTTTTTGAATAGGAACCTGTAATTTTGATCCCGGGTTCGGAAAGAGCGAGAAATTCTACGTTCAGATAAGGTATTATGTGTGGGGTGCGGTTAACCTCCCCCCCCCCCGCGTAAGGTCTTGCGAACAGTCCTTCTCAGGATAGTTCACGTGGAAATTTCTTAGTGTCTGGCGACTCAAAAGGTCCAAATAAGCCAGATTATTCGAAAAACGAAATTGTTGACATTTGTTATCTCTCGGGGTATGTCAAGGCCGATATCGTGCTGCAGCAAGATATTGCCGTCAAAATTACCCAGGGAGGCTTCTACCTGAACCACGTGAGAATCCAAATCATTGAACGAAGAGAGAGACGTCAACCACGAATACGCAGAAATCGTCGTCATATTATGAAACAGAACAACGATGATTCACGAATTCTCGTTGTTTTGGCAATGGTTGATTTGGATCATCATATCTCTTTTCGTGAAATTCAGAGACGTACTGGAATCCCAAAAACAACAGCAGGTAGAATTTTGCTGCTCCATAGATTTCATCCGTATTACATAACTTTGCCTCAAGCTTTGATGCTAGATGATCTCCGCCGCAGACTCGAATTCTGTAATTGGGCACAAGCAAGGATTCGTGAAGATCCTGAATTTTTCAGATACGTAATGTCTTCGGACGAAGCTATATTTCATAGTAATGTGCAACTCAATCGCCATAATAGTTATTATTGGTCTATCCAGAACCCTCATTGGGTACGTCATGTTGATATCAGCATAGATGGAGCCTCGTAGTTTGGTGCGGTATAATAAATGGTTATCTGATAGGACCTTCATTTTTCGATAGGAATGTCAACGGCGCAGCATATCTTAATTTCCTGCAGAATGAATCACCAGAATTATTGGAAGATGTGGACTTGGAAACAAGACGACAAATATGGCTTCAACAGGACGGTGCACCAAGATCACCAGATCTAACAAGTCCAGATTTCTTTTTATGGGGCTATTTAAAAAGTGTTGTTTATGCACAGCAACCTGCCAAGTGTGGGACTCAGTAGCTTAGGCCACCAATACCCATCAAACATATCTCTCCTTCATCGCACCGCAACCAGCCCGGAACTGTTTATCACATTACTTCAGACTGGGCGGCTGTCATTGCGTGTCCAAGCACACATTCATCCCTTTAATTCTCATTCATTCCCTAATAGGCTCTGAAATTTTCTCATTTATTCAATTTTCCAAGGATACATCCGTCGTTTTGTTTCGTAACACATCCGTAACGTACAGCGCGATCTTACGCCATGCGTCGGCTGTTGTCAACATCGCGTTCGTCATGCGTTTCCTCTCGCCTGCCAAGAGGTCGATCGGGATAACGCCCGCGATCGCGAATATCGCGTTTTCCGAATCTGTTCGGTACGCCTACGCAATTCTTAGCGCTCCCGTTCTGTGTACGCTCGTCATAGTCTTTGCTCGTCTCCTCACCCGTAACGAATCGGCCCATACCTCTGCTCCGTAAAGCATGATGGAGTGGGTTACGCTCATCAGCAGTCTTCGTATACTCGGTCTCGGTCCTTTCGTGTTAGCCATCAGCCTGATCAAGGCCTTGGTCCTTTCATTGGCTCTGGCGGTCGCGTTCGTATGTGGGGCCAAAAGTTCAGTTTCGTATCTAGAGTCACCCCCAGGTACTTTACCTCACTTTTGGTCTCCCGTCGTTGTGTTTCTATGGTCATCGGTATTATCGTGTCTATTCTCTGTATCGTCAGTAGCAGTAAGCCTGTCTTAAAAAGAGCCAGGCTCAGTCCGTAGTCCGCCAGCCACACATCTAAACGCCTCATCACCTGGCTCAATTTGAGCTGAGCCAGATATGTGTCGCGGGCCGTTATTACGGTTGCTATGTCGTCAGCGTAGGCGACCAGACGCGTGTCCGGGGGCATGTCGAGCTTTATTAGTCCGTCGTACAGTACATTCCAGAGGTCGGGACCCAGTATGGATCCTTGTGTCACCCCCGTTGTAATTTTCCGGTACTTCCGTCCTTCCGTCGTTTCATACGTCAGTCTTCGGTCATTTAAGTAATCCTTCAAGACTAGAACTCGGACGCCTAGGTTCCGGGTCACAATTTTGTAATCCATTCCCCACGGGTCCGAGTCCACCTCGTCTGTCAGTCGTGTCCAGCATTATCGTTTGCTGTCCCTTATAGCTTGTCTCAGCCTTTTTCTGGCAAGTTTGTATGCCTCTGAGGCTTCTTCGTCATGTCTGTTTCTTTGTATTCGTGCCTGTCTACGTCGCCGGTGACATTCGTGTCTGATGTCTGCAATTTCTTGCGTCCACCAGTACATCTGTCGCCGGTTACGTCCGTATCGTTTTTTCGGCATCGTAGCTTAGCATAGGTGACGGAGGTATTTTTCCGTCTCCTCAGCTGACTTCTCCGCCGAATCACGGTCCGTACCATTTCGAGTGGTTTTCATAAAAGGCTCTGAGTTTTGCAGTAGTCTGTCGAGTTCTTTTCTGTCCAGGTATTTCGTGTCCTATCATAGAGGGGGTAACACGTTACCTCTTCGTTTAGTCGTATTTTCGTTTGTCACTTCAAAGATGATGTATTGGTGATCACTGGCTGTATATTCCTCGATCAATTTCCATCCACTTATTCGAGTCAGTAGTCTGTCTGTGGCCAAGGTCACGTCTGGTATAGATTGACCCCACCCTGGTCGTCTAAATGTCGCCGTCTTTCCCTCGTTCACCATTACTAGTTCCTGCCTCGCGGCCATCTCTAGTAGCATGGGTATTGGGTTATTATTATCATTATTATTATTATTATTATTATTATTAACTTCACCCTTGGATAGGAAGGGAGGTTGAGCGCACTCCACATATAATACCTTACCTAAATGTAGAACTTCCCGCTCTTTTCGAATCCATGATAAAAAATAGGAGTTCTTATTAAAAAAATGACTTGATTATTTGATTATTGGGGTCATTGGGTTTGGTTTATTGGGTTATTTGAGTTTTGGGGTTATTAAAATTAATCTTAGCCTTGCCCGATCATCCCTGTACACAGATGAAGAAAATAATAAATTTGACCCTTACATGACCTTGCGCGGGAGGGGGGGGGTTAAACGTACCCCATACATAATACTTTATCTGAACGTAGAATTTCTCGCTCTTTCCGAATCCGAGATCAAAATTATAGGTTCCTATTCAAAAAATGACTATGATCTTCAAATGACCTTGTAAATAAATCACTAGATCAAATCCGATTTCTGGGAAAGGTGTCCCTCATTGACCCAAACAACTTTTGTCTGAACAATTTTTTTATAGAACGCCAACCGTAGAAAATTTTGGTGTGGTTCCTTTACAATGGGTCACCCTGTATATCAACCCTTTTCAACTTACATCTATTGTACTTTCAATTGTACACTCGTGATTCATCATACATATATTCTGAATACGTGCACTAACATTCCTGTTAGACATATATCTATGAACGCCATCAAAATGTCGAGGAATAGAGAAAGTCGATATGAAATCACTTATTTGTTATTTACAAATCACAATGAATGCGCATTCATTCCTGGTTTGAATGATTCAGGAGAGTTAGACAGTGATTGGTCAGATAGCAAACATGATCTCGATGAAAATGTTGTCGACGAAATGTTGTTCAATATCCTTCTCGATCATACTCTTAAGTATATGATGATTAGAATAATAGTCAAAAAAACTAGAAGACGCGCATCGGTATGTTTGCATAGAAGGAGAGAAGATGTACGATCATCCTTTTCAGAATGAGATTTTCTTGTACGAATCAGACAAAAGGAAAATCTCTAATAGCTCTCCTACAGAGATATTTGAGTTTTTTTTCTCTACAGAATTAAAAAATTACCTTATAGAGGCTACAAAAGTGAACGGATATGAATTATCTCTGATAGATTTGAATACTTTCTTAGGTATAATCATTTTCTCAACATATAACAGGAGACCAGCTCAACGAGATTATAGGTCAACTGACCCGTATTTGAGAAGTGATATAGTTTGCAACTTTACGAGTCGCAACAAGTTCCAAAAAATAAAAAAATTTCTGAAATGTTCAAAGTTGGAAGACAAAAATGAGTCGGACAGAGTTTAGCGTGTTCGAGCAATAACAGAAATATCAAGCAGTTTAGCTATTTTTGAACTGCATTTGCCATCGACGAAATGATGGTAAAGTATTTTGGCATAAAGCTTTGGACTCCTTGTAGCAGTTTTGGTTACCTTTTCTATTTTGGCATCTACTGTGGAAAAAATGGAAAGTGACATATTCGAAAATTGTGCTTTAGGTAGCAGAGTTGTGATATTTATTTCGACAATCTTTTCTGTAACCCAGATTTGTTAGTTTATCTAAAGAAAGTTGGGCTTCAACCCACAGGATCAGTCAGAGAAAATCGGGTAAATGCAAAAAATGTCTTGGAGAAAAAAGCATCTAAAGGAACTTATATTTTACAACATGACCAAAGTAGTAGAATGAATTTTATTACTGTACAAGATTCAAAGCCTGTTTCAATTCTGTCCACTGCGGCAGGTGTCAACCCCCTTGGTGCTGTGAAATGATACAGTAAAACTGAAAAATAGAAAACAGAAATTACATTTTCGAATGTTTATAAATGTATAAAGAATTCATGGGAGGAGTTGACATCCATGATCAGTATATTGCAACAGAGGCTTACCCGTTTTTGGGTTTAAAAAATGGACATGGAACATTTAAATGCGAATAATCCAATCATCTATTACAAATGAAATTGTGCTGTGGAACACTATTCAACCAGACAAAAATGAGGCATAAAAGAATTCGCTATAAAAATAAGCAAATATTATTTAGAGAGAGTTTTGTTGATGAAGCATGAACTTGGAAAAGGAACTAAACGATCATATTGCTCGGTATGCAAAGTAAGAAGTTCAAAGTCTTGCGAAAGATACTATGAGGAATATTTTTGTGAACCATGTTTCAAAAAAAAGTATTTGCAAGAGTTTCTACAAAAATTCTTTTTTTAATAAATATAAAAAATACAAAAAAAAAACAAACAAAACAAAACAAAATCAAAAAAGACGAAAACAAAGGTTTTTAATGAACGCTTACCTCCACGTGGTGAAAACCAAGCAACGTTAACTCAGCAACGGCTAAAAGTATTCAAAAATGTTGAATTCGAAAAAGTATGGATTATCTTTTCTTTTTTTATAGGTTTAGAACGAAAAACCAATTAAGAACCAAGTGTCAATAAGATAGGTATAAAATTTGAATACAAATCATGATTTGGGCCTTATAGGCTCCAATATTTATATCAGGCCCAATTTGAGGATAACTAATAGGAAAGCCTCAGATAATGTAAAAGTTATTTTTCATGAAATCTGAGTATTTTTAATGAAAAAACGTGTTTTAGGCCTCACCGGACCTAAAAATTTATCGGGTTCCAGTTTTGAGATTATAATTGAAATAATCTGAACAAACAAAAGACCTTTTGTACTTATGATTTTTTCATAAAAATACATTCTCGTCGAGTAAATACACATAACGTATCATGCGAATGAGGTCACACAAAAAAAATCGCCATATTTATTTATTATGACGGAAACAAATCGCTGAACCATTCATATCTCAAGAGTAACTATCAATGACCACGATAGGAAAGATTTTATCATTGTTGTATAATTTTATCGAAGTTAAAGTCACATTTTTAAAAAGAATGGACTAGTAAAATTGGCAATTTTTTGTAAGAAACATTAAAAAAACTATCGTTTAAGCTATTTTTTGCGTTAATTTGATCTCGGATTCGGAAAGAGCGGACCCAAGAACGTTAGGAAAGATACTTCGGAATAATATTAAATTACTCTTTCATTAAAAAATATTAGACCCAAGCTAGCAACGAATTTTGATCAAGTTGGATATTAAAGGGTTAAAAGAAGTTACTTATTTTTCTTTAAAAAACAAACATTTTTTGTCTAAGAAGTTTTTTCTACGGGTATTCATTCAAAGATAGACGAACTTGAAAAAAGAGTGATTTACAAAATAAAATCAGCGTAATTTTAGATCGGGTCGATAAAAAAGAATTTTGTTTTACTCGTTTTAAAGAGGAGGCAAATACGTCTTCATTCCATTCTATTTTTTTAAAATCTGCACACTCTTTCAAAATTTTAAAAGTGTTTTTTGCGGTTTGAAAAAAACTTTGAATTTTTGATAATTTCAGTATAGACTGGCCAAAAACTGACCAAAAAAAAACAAAGCACGCAACTGTAGCTCAACGTTCACTAAGTTTATTTCATAAGGATGAAAACTGTAAACAGAGATGGCTGCAGTTATAAATATGATATCTCTTGATATCTCTTATAATTGTATTTGATTTTGTTGCGATTTCGTTTTGCGATACACCACCCAATGCATACCAAGCCCATTTTTATCGTTTAAATTAATAAAGGCTGCTTTCTTGTAGTGATGACCTTCAGCACATAGATTATTTCTCATGTATAGTCGAAGAAAATTTGGAATCTTCATTAGTTTTGTATATTTTATCAAGTCATAGTTGCTTAGTCCTCGTTCAGGCAATCTCATTTACTCAAAATTTCTTTAAACCTTTTTCCGACCGTAGTCTCAGATATATATCAAATCCCTTTTTATAAGTTATCAAAAATAAACCTTTACCCATAGTGATAGTTCCAGTATCTGATACCTCAAATTATTTTCTAGCTACGTTTGAATCATTGACAGCCTTTGCTATACCAGCAGCACTTCCAGCAAGAGCATCGGTTTCCCTGAAACTGGTAAATTCGAGTTTTTATGCCTCTACCTTGATCACAAGCTATCTTCATAGCTTCTTTCGCAGTTTTCAAAGCTGAGTGCATAAAATTAATTGATGAGTCGGTATTGCCGTAGCTTTTTTCAATGTAATGCTTTTTTCCTTCCATTTTAATCTAGATCCATTATTTTTCGAAACTTCTTTCTTATTCTTTAAAGCAGAAACACGTTTCTTCTTGATACCCATACTGAATGTATTTTTAATCTTAATAACGTTTCCACTGTACTATATATGCTGCTACTTTTTCACCAAAGTTGTTGTCCATTGTCAGTAGTCTGCTCTAGACTTTATTAGCCAAAATTTGATCTACTCCAATGTCTTCTCGATTTTGCAAGTACGCAATATCGTAATTCTTCCATGCTGCGTCAAGAACATTAATACCCGGATCACTACGTGCTAATCTTTTATTTTTGTCGCGTTTCTGGACCATAGAATTGATAACATTCTGGCAGATGAAGCTTAAATGGAAACAAGTCGATAAGTCTGTTAACAATGCCACGTCGCTGTGTCACTGAGCTCCACAATATATAAGCGCTCATATTTATTATTTGAGCTGAGTAGTAATCGCGATATAGAATGATACACATAGATTTCGAGGAGCAGTCTCTGAGACTTCCAGTCGTCAATTTTGACAGCGTTGTGGAACAAGAGAAACATAATATATATGACATGGGGAATTGTTATCAAATAGTATATTATCATGTAATATTTTGTGGTCCATAAAACTGTGGAAAAACAAACAACTTACTTAGCCTGATCATTCATCGGAATTGCCTAAGGTTAGATAATATCTTCGTCTACTCCAAGTCACGTAATCAACTGGAATACAAGTTTTTTAAAAGACTTTTGAAGTGTACAGATGGCAACAATTATTTTACATTCAGCGAATATGAGTCAGTCATCTCATAGATTAAAGCTCGACCTAACTCTATCATAATATCCGACGATATTGCCATTTAAGACAACATTAGAGCATTTTAGTGTATGGATATTACGTCTCGATAAAGCTTACACAGGAAAGGTCGATATAAGGACACCGTAAATTTATATGCCTTTGTTGCTGACTCTTTTGAAGGGCTCTTAAAAAATCTTCATACGAAGTCGAACGGCAAAGGCGGTCGATATTAGTTAATGCTGCTAAAATCACAATCGATTCACCAGCGCACTCTTGATGTAAAATGAATTCACCTACATAAATGTCAGTAAAAGTGGGGCGCACTACCTCCGCCAAATATCTAATTTCCCTAACTTACAATAAGCCAAGGTGGAGAAAATAGCGCTCCTGCGATGAATTTTTTTCAACAATAGTCTGTCTAGCTCGAACATCACGATCAAGTAGTATATCTCTCGTTCGATAAGTATTGAATTAGATACCGCTTGATTCTAAGTCTATTTTTCTGTCATTCTGTTGTCTTTTGAGAAATAAATATCTAATCGCACAAGTGTAACCGGCAGTTCCACGTATTTAATAATTGCCGTTTATTCCACCAATCCCTCGACGAACTTGTACTAAGCATGATTGGCTGAGAATGGCATATTCGTGCAATCGTTGCTGCATATAACAGTAATTACATAAAATAAGGAAGCTGAGACGCAGACACTATAAAGAAAATATTACATCCAGCTGAACAAAAAAAAAAGGAAAAATAATTTATCCAACACATCGGTAATAAGAGTTGATATCTCTCATTGTTTGAGGTTACATTTTTTTAATTAATTTATTTGATTTACAGCATTTTTGATAATTTTATTGCTTCCGCTATTGAATTCTATACTATTTCCGTATATTTGTACGTGAATTCTATACTATTCCGTATATCTGTATTATTCCATAAACCTTCACTATTCGCGCGAACACGTAAATAATCTATGTTAGAATATGAAATAAATTTATGTTAGGCTCAGCAGTACCATGCACTGCATAGAATGTATTGCTTAGCAGTACGATGCACTCTTTGAAATTTTGGTGAGTTGTTATTGTTATTGTTATTGTTATTACTTCAAGAACTACGTCCACGTGGAACGCTGCAGAGGTAAACTAAGTACCTGTACGCATTAGTCTTGGTTCCCTATAGTCATGAATATGCAGACTCACCTTCTCTATCATTTTTTTAAATGATGTAGGAGGATAAAGTTGAACACAATCATGACTGGACCTACAGTTTAAGGTGGAATCCGAACCACCGGAATCACAGTAACACACATATGAAAATTTCATTTCTGAAAATCTTCACATATCCGGGGCTCGAACCCGCGACCTCTTACACAGAAGCCTGGGCTCTTACCCACTGAGCCACAATGTAATTACAATTCAGCAATTATTGAATAGAAAAGCTCCGAAGTCAAGCGTCTAATTTTAGTGTGAATGTCTGTAATGCTACTCGTGAAATACGAGTATATTAAATACCTATAAGAATTAATAATCCGTTTTACTTATACTTTATTTCAACATGGTAGCAGAGCGTGGTTATAAAGGGAGCTTCTATGGTTAAAAAGTGCCAAGGATAAGTAACAAGTTCAAGCAAACACTGAGAAAAGCTACTTGAGGAGTAGTGAAGACAAATACTGGTATGTACAAGGAAAAAGTCCTGGATGGGCTTATATAGTTCCAAAAGAAAAATTAATTGACTACGTATGCAAATTTAGAATAGAAACAGTGTTAAACTTTGTTAACATTGATGATCTTAGAAGAGTGTGCAAAAATACCAGAGAAAAACAAGAAGCTAGATGATTTAAGAAGGGCTATCAAGTAGATAATAGAAATAGCATTAGAAAAAAAAAGAAAGAAGAAATAAAAGAATTAGAAAAAGCGGAAAAAACATTATTTGTGAAAGAAATCCCTAATACAGATAGACAGGACCATAGAGAATTACTACAACATTTGAATTCAGAAACAATAAAAAATAAAGAAATTTAAGAAGAAGTAAAGCAAAAAAATAAAAAAGAAGACAAATGGCAATCAACGATAATATCAAACCTCAGATTTTTGATGGTAAGAATTACAGCATATGGAAGAGGAGAATATTGTTATATCTTAAATACAAATAATGTGATGACCCTGTAACTAGAGGGAAACAGGCCACTGAAATTCAAGCAGCATGAGACGACAAGAATTTAAAAGCAATGAATTATCTCGATTGTTGTATGACAGATGATCAAATGGAATTTGTGAGCGATCAAGAAACGGCTCAAGATATAATAAAGAAACTCGATCAGATATATTTGAAAGAATCATCGGGACCTATAATTTTCGGCGTTACAGATATATATAAGAAACAAGTTAGATAAAATTAAATTGAAAGATTTTGAAAATTCAAAGTCGTTTTTCGTTCGGTTATTCGGTTATTAGACAGTGGATGTACAGATCACATCATAAATGATGTCTCTTACTTTTGCGAGTCAGTAATTTTAATTGAACCAATAAATGTAAAAGTTAGAGATATAGATTTAAAGTATGTGACGGGGAAGACGGGGGACACGGAAAAGTAATTTTTATTTCTTCCGTGGCCTCAAATGCCACCAGCGGCGCAGTCAGCCAATCGTTGCAGCTTGATTTTGTTGGGCGCCAGCTACCGTCCTCGCGTTAGGAGGGCGGGTAGCGCTGCAGGTCGGTTGGCTCAGGCTGCTATGAGAGAATGTGGAGTCTTAAGGCACAAGGTTAATTAAAGGATAACACAGAGTTCACGAAAATTATTATTTATTAATTAAATTGTAAGCCCAAGATCGATTCTCCGGTTGACGCGACAGGGCTTATCCACGATAGTCTAACTAATGCCCAGATTCTACTGCAAATTCCGCGAATGGAGCACCACGACGTGATCGCAATCTACCTTCGCGGCGAGCATAGCTCGGGTCAGAAATAGAAAGGGAAACGAAGGAGATTCAGGAAAAATCAAGTAAACGATGGCCACGGAAAGGTCTCGTGCACTATCGTTAACTTGCGGATCGTCGGCCAACGTTGCGGAGCTCACAATGAGCGGTAAAGCGATCGCTCCCGTTAATTCGTGGGTCATCGGTGGTATCGCGAAGGTCGGGGCGGCACTATGGTCGGTTGGCAGCGGTTTCGGTTGCGAATGGGCACGAAGCAAGGAAGAAAGAGAAGGAGGGTACTCACTCTTTTATTCCCGTGGTTCCCTTGCTCTATACCGCTGTACTGCTCCGGATCACCATGTCGAAAAGCTCTGTGTGTCTCTCTCTGCAATAATCAGGACTTTTGTCCTAATCTCACAACACTATTGTCTGCACTTCTAACTATTTTGCTGCTCAGCTACTACTGCCGCAGCTACTACTGGCGCGGCATCGCATCGCGTCTCTTCGATTACCTACCCTTACGGTCGCGAGGTTTTATTTGATTGGTCAAAATTGTCGTCAAGTTGATCATCAACGCCGTCTATAATAACCTTTTAGCCCGCGCAATTTTATTACTGGTCGAGTTTTGGCACCTAATTTCCTTATTTGTCAGTTAAGTTTAGTCGGTTTTACCCTATTCGTTAGCATACCCCTATCCTATTTGTCATTGGTTGGTCTAGTCGCGCGCATTGGTCAGTTTTGCGTCGCTATTACTTATCTCTTTCTCACGCGCGCTCTCCAGTCCTACCAATTTCACCTACGAGAAGATCGGTAGCATCTATTTCGCTTACACGCATATCCTAACCCATTACCTCTAGCGCTCAGTCACTCTCCTATCGGTCGCGATCTAATATGGTCGCTGCTCCGCTTTAACGTTGCCGCTGTTCCTGTCGCTTTCTGGTGCGCATGAGGTTAATCGTGTGGGTGTGTTTGAGTGCGGTTTCAGTAAATTCTGGGATGGGGCGGATCATGAATGTGTGTTTTCGTGATGTTTCTGTCTGCTGTTATTGTCCCAGATCAGCTGGAATCGACTGCGACCTTCCTCGTCGCCTGGCTTCCTGGAAGAGTGTCGGTCCGGATTGCCGTGTGTGAAAATCTGTGTGAAAATCTTGGGGCTGTTTATATGCGCTTATATGAGTTGATCATCAGTTGATCGGGCGGCTTCCTCTTGTTCCAAGAGGATTTATTTTCATGGGATTAGGCGTGCGTGGAGATTATATATAACAACAAATTATCACAAGTAGGTCTTCACAAATAAATCTGATAATGGAAAGAAAGCAAGACTTGTTGCAAGAGATTTTTAACAAACTGAAGTTTTAGGAGATTTATAGTTACTAGTAGCTAGAGTACAAAGCATAAAATTATTTTTGTCGTACTGTTGTCAAAACAGATTTATAATTATGCAAATGGTTGTAGAAACAGATTTTTTAAACGGTTATGTTAAATTAGAAGTATTTGTGAAATAACCATTACGTTATGAGGATGGAACAGATAAAGTATATAAACTTGAAAAAGCCCTCTATGGTTTGGGAGAAAGCCCAAGAGCTTAGTACGACTATTTTAATGATCATATTAAAAAAATGAATTTCAAAAGAAGTAAGAGTGATTATTGTTTGTATACAAAAAATGAAAAAGATGATGAAATCTATTTGATATTGTTCGTAGACGATTAGATGATTTGCGGAAAGAATAAAAAAGGACTAGAAAGGGTCAAAACTGAATTATTAAATAAATTCGCTATGAAAGATTTAGGTCAAGTGAATACTTAATTAGACATCAATATTAAATATAATATTAAAAAGGATTAAATGACCGTTGATCAGAGGTTGATCAAAGATACCATATACCCATGGAAGAAAACTTAAATTCAGATCATCGAATAATCTGATATATAGAAATATAATTAGAGCATTATTATACATAAGTACTGGATATATATAGGACTCGTGGAAGGGAGTAGACGTGTCTTGACTGTAAGTGCGAGTTTTGGTGAGAAAATTTGAGAGGAAAAGTGTTTAAGGAGAGAGATAGAGGTGAAAAGAGCGTGGAGTCGGAAGAGAAGTGGAGTTGAGAGAGAGGAGATAGGAGAAGAGCAGGAAAAAGCAAAGAGAGAAGAATAAAGAAAAAAAAGAAAAGTTGAGGTTAAGACAAAAAATTAGGAAGCCGGAAAGGCAAGCAGAGAGGAGGGCCGGTAAGAAGTAAAAAACACAAAAATTGGGGTGGAGAAGTAACTGAAAGGATATAACAAAGAGTAGAGAGACTCAAGAAGGGAAGGAAGAAGGGGGAGAGAAATAAGGGGAGAAATAATGGCGGTAAGAGAGAGGAAAGGGATGGGTAAGGTTGAATGTAAGAAAGAAAGGACAAGTGAGGTAATAGCGGGAGAAATAAAGATCGGAGGGAGGAAATACATGATAGCAACGGTGTACATGTAACATGAGAAAAAGGAAAACTATGAATACCTAAGCGAAGAGATAGAGGAGAACAGAGGAAAAGCAATAATTATAGGAGGTGATTTCAACGCAAGAACGGGAAATGAAGAGAGAGAATGGTAGAGAGAAGAAAATCTAGAACAAATAAAGGCCAAGGATAACGTATTAAACGCAGAGGGAGAAGAAATGGTTAGGAGAAATGGGTCTAGTGATAACAAATGGGAGAAAAGAAGGAGATGAAGAGGGAAAAATAATATATATAGGAGTGAGAGGAATGTCAACGATAGCGTATGTAGTAGGTAACGAGGAAGGTGATGAGGCAATAAAAAGGGTTCAAATAAAAGAGAGGTTAAAGTCGGACCACTTACCAGCAGAAGTGGAATTGGGAGACAGAATAGCAGAAGAATGAAAAGAAGGGGAAGAAAGAATGATAGACGACTGGAGTGAAGAAGGTATAGGAGAATATCAGAGATGGATAGACGCAATGAGGGAAGAGAAAAATGGAAAGAGATAAAAAATAGAGTAAGCAACGCAGTCGTAAAAAAGAAAATAAGGAAAAGAAAAGGATTGAAATAAAGCTGGTGGAGAGAAGAATGTAGGATAAAAAGGGCTAGGGTGATGGCAGAATTAAGAAAGGTAAGAAAAGGGGAAGGAGACAGAGGCAAATACCTAGAATCAATGAGAGAATACAGAGAGGAAATAAAAAAAGCGAAAGAAGCTGAGGGGAAAAGAGTGGCAGCAGAAATAAAAAAAATAAGACTAGAAGAAAATACTGGGATAAAGTGAATAGCAACAGGAAGAAAAGAATTGGACTAGATGAAAATATAGGAAAAGAAGAATGGTTAAAGAACTTCAAGGGACGACTGGGAGAGAAAGAAAAGGTAGAAAGAAAATGGGAAGAAACCGAAGACAGAGAAGGAGAGTAAAGATGAAGAAATCAAAGTAAAAGAAGTAAAACAGGTAATAAGAAAAACGAAAAAAAATGGCGACAAGAGAAGATGGTATAGCAAATGAAGCGTGGATGGAAGGCACGGAAGGCTTGTTAAAAGATATGAAAAAATGTTTAACGGAATATGGAACGGAGAAGGATATCCGAAAGAATGGAGGAAGGGCATAATAGTACTAATATATAAGAAATGGAGGAAAGAAGAAGTATAAAACTATAGAGAAATAACGCTGATGGTCACGGGATATCAAATATATTCGGAAATACTGAAGAAAAAGCTGGAAAGAGAACTAGAAGCTAAAGAAACGCTAAGCGATACGCAGATGGGATTCAGGCAGAAAAGAGGAACAAAGGACGCAATATATATATTAAAAACTATAATAGGGAAGGAAATAAGGGAAAAAGGAGGAAAACTGTTTGTATTCTTTGCCGACATGAAGTCCGTTTTTAACAGGATAACGAGGAAGAAAATATGGGAAACAATGAAAGAGAAAAGGATAAATAGAAAAATTAGGACAAGAATAGAAGAAATATATAAGAAAACAGGGAGTAATGTAAAAGTTGGAGGAGAAATAATTGGGCAGTTCGAGACTTACAAAGGCGTAACGTAAGGGTGCCCTTTGAGCACCACGCTATTTAATCTTACCTTCGCCGAGCTGTAAGTCAAGATCAAACAGGTGCAAGGAGGGGTAGTAATAGGAAGGAAGAAAATATGGACATTAGGAAATGCAGATGACATAGTGATGATGGCAAAGAGTGAAAGTGTAATGAAAGCGATACTGAAAAAATTAAAATGATACCTGGAAGAAAGGGGATTAGAGCTAAATGTAGGAAAATCAAAGATGATGAAATGCTGGAGAGGAGGAGGAAGGGGGAAGGAAGAAAAAATCGAATGGGAAGGTGTGAAGATAGAGATGATAAAAGAGTACAACTACTTGGGATATGTGATAAGCAGAAATAACGGAAATCAAAAGCAGATAAAGAAGGTAAAAGGGAAAATAAATATAGGACTCGGAAGACTATGGGGGCTTGGAGAAAAGCTATTTAGAGAAAATTGGGAGCTAAGGATGAACCTGTTCGACGCACTGGCGAAGAGCGTGATTATGTATGGAGCATAAATCTGGGGATGGAAGAGATATGAAGAAATAGAGAGATTACAACTAAAATACATAAAGTGGATATTGGGATTAGATAGAAACACGCCAAGTACTTAATATGATGGGAAACAGATAGACAAGAAATGAAAGAAACAGCGTTAGAAAGAGCAATGAGGTATGAATTAATTAATTGAAGGTATGAAGAAGAAAGAGATGACTCAATAAAAAAGAAGCATGGAGAGAACTAAAGAAAAGGGAAAGAAATGAAAAAGATAAAAAGGGTAAGGAGGAGAGAGAGGAAAAACTAGAAAAAAGTAAAATATATAGAGAGGGAGGAGGGAGACGAAATAAGAGAAAATCTAAAGAAAAAAGAAGAAAAGGAACTAGAAGAAAAGCTAAAAAGGTCAAGATACATAAACGAGTGGAAACAACTGAAAGAAGAAATGTAAAAATATAGATTAAAGGAAGTTCAAGGAGAGGGAAGAATAGATGGCCTACAAATAAGGGAAAGGTTTAGGTTAGGTAATGAAACGAGAGGAAGCAGGTATTGGGAAAAAGAAGAAATTAACAGATGCAGAATGTGTATGAAAGAGGAAGAAAATTGGAAGCACATAGTAGAAAAATGTTAAAAAATTAAAAGGAAGGGGAAGAATGGGAAAAAATAATAATAGGAAGCAAAGAAAAGATAGCGTGGATGATGGAGCTAAAATGGAAAAGAAGAAGAAACGAAGAGGAGAATAAAAAGAAAAACAGGAAGACGAAATTACAAGACTCTAAGGATAGACGGAAACAAAAGACAGAGACACAAGACTAGCAGACACATCTACATACACAAACATACACGCAAAACACGCACACATACGCAAACATACCATTCACACACACACACACACACACACACACAAAACACACGTACTAGCAACTACACAAGCGAGAGGAAGCAGGTTTCGGATGACGGAGCAAAAATGGAAAAGAAAAAGAAACAAAGAAGAAAAAGAAAAATTAAAACAAGACAAAATTATAAGACACTAAGGAATATAAGGGAGGTTGAGGAAATGAAAGGCAGAGGAAGCAATAGGAAATGAGAAAAAGGTGTCAAAGCCCTAATAAGAAGAAAGACAGGTGAGATGATTAGCAAGAAAGAGAGCAAAAGCAAAGTAAAGGTAAAGGTGAAATGGCAAACGAAATAACAAAGAAAGCAGACGAAAAGAAAATAAGCAAGAAAGAGAAAAACAAGAGAGGAAAAGGCAGATCTAGGAGAGAGAGAGAGGAAGAGAAGATTAATCAACAGAAAAATGGAAAGAAAAACTGAACAGACAGAAGCAGAAGACAGGGACGCAAGAATTATCAAACGTAAGCATAAGTTGATGAAGGAAGGAAAAGTCAATTTTGAGAAGACACTGAACGAGATTTCCAAAGCGATCATTGATTGTTTAGAAAAACTTGCTACAGTGAGCAGTAGCAGCTCTAAAGAAACAAAGAAAAATTTAATTCTCAAAAAGAACGATAAATCTAAACTAAATGTGACCTTTGATGCCAATGAAATTTTTGAGCTCAACGATTGTAACTATTTGAACAAAACTTCTAATGAATTTAACGGTACTATTCCAGCACATGATACTTCTTTTGAAACTACTGACAGTGAAATCGATAATGATAATGATCATGAGAACTGTTATTTCATTGATAAAAGAAAAATTTTTTGGATAGATCAAATGGAATGCGTAAATAGGGAAAAAATTATGTAATTGGTAAGTTATTAATCACTTTCGAACAAGATAGCATCAAAGTCCATGTAAATAGACATCTAAGAATAGTTCGTCTAATGGAACTTTGGTATCAAAAGAGCCTACAACTTCATTGATTGAAAATAAAGATAATAAGAATTATATTATAATTCTTACTAAAACGAATGCACTTAAGAAACAATACAAAGAAAATGCAGATTTTTAAATAAAAATACGTAACATACTGTCTTGATTCCCTTATAGTTTTATCCAATGATAAATTTTGTAATAACGGAAAGAAGGGAAATGGTGAGAGATGGAAATTCACTTAATTTTAATTATATTCAGCAACGTTTCGTAAGCACATTTGCTAATCTCTTCAGGCTTTATTAACAGAAAAACAACAAATTATTAACAATAAAGTTGCACATGTAATTTTAAAGGTAAATTATATGTATATGTGTATACCTGATTTCTCTCGTAGTCAAATTATTATAGGCTAAAACGAACAACTCGTAGCCAGTCACGTTACAATACAGTAAGAAATCAAGTATAAAAAAAAATAGTAGAAAATTCAAAACTTTCATACTTTCATGCGTCAATCCAGCAAACAAGAAAAGAAAATTAATCATTGGAGAAGGTATAATATTTCGATATAAAGTACCTAAAGTAGATACGTCATTGGATTATGTCTTTTGGTACGATCCTAATGAGTTGATCGATTGGCTCATATTTCTAATCGCCGAACAATCAACTGGTAATCCAAGTTTCGTAATCGAAATTCACTTGATCATTAAGGAACTACTAGAGGAAAGGTATATTATAAGATTTTTTATTATGTTCCCGGCCTAAGAAATGTGTCCGTTATATTAGAGATGCTTATCTCTATTCTACTCTCAATAACATACACGTATTAGAAACGTATTAGAAAAATATTTGAGTAATACGACATATTTTTGTTCCCAAAGACTCGGAAAACTAGCTTTTCAGTGTCATAGAAAGACGAAACTAAGGTGTTGAGATAAATCGTTTACTCCACTTAGTATCTATATGGGGACAAGAATGCCAGACAGTACCATCAAGTGTCGTAGAACAATTTATCCAAAATTTGTTGATCTAGACTCACTTTTTGTTCATGAGTGTAGGAGGTCTTAGGAGACCAAATGCCCAAACTGTAGCGAGTTTAGCTTACCTCCACCCCTCTCTCTGGGATACACTTTGGAGAGATATATTACAGTGATACCTATTTTATATAGAGGGCAGCCAACGCCACCTATTGGTCGCACTTATAACTAATTCTAGATAAGCTTTTGACCTTTTGAATTAGTTTATAAAATTGAGTATGCTATTCTTTAAGCATTGAGGTTGTCGTCCCCTAGTGTACGTGCTTATAACTATTAGATTAAAGGATGTTACTGTTTGAACGTTACAATATATTCTGAAATATTATAGCATTGAAGTTATTATCATCACGAGCATCGATATATTCGAATGTCAGTTGGAACGAAAGGACTCTCGAAAGGTTACTACGGATTGACAGTACAACGGAGAGGACATGAAACTCTGCTATACTACTAACCTTAAAGAACTAAAAGATGCAGTGAATTTGAATACTGTTCAACAAATAATTAATATGGTAGTTAACGACATCGCTCTTATTACAGCAGTATTACAAAAGAAATTGAACGAATTGAATATTTAAGTGGATTTACGTAGAGACAAGATTGATCAGCAGATATTGACAATTTATAGCGACATTAGATCTATAAAAGAAAAATTGGGGATACAAGACTAATAGTAGTGCTTGTGGTGATGGTGGTAAAGTATTGAACGACGAAGCATCAAAGAGTAATTGTTAGTCAAGCTGGTTCACCATCACTATCTGATTCGAAAATTCGATATTCGCGGAATAGATGAGACTTAGCAAGCAGATCTCGTTGAAATACAGGCATATTCAAATAGACAAGGGATTGCAATATCTCTTGATAATTGTATATATTTTTTCTAAGCATGCATGGGTAGATCCAGTAAAGAGCAAAACTGATTAAGACTAGTCGAAAGCCTTTGTGTCGATACGAAAGAAAGGTCGTAAATGAAAGAATCTATATATCGATCGAGGAAAAGTTTCACAATAAATATTTTTCAAAAATTGATGAAAAAACATAAGATTACTTTGTTTTTGACGTTCAGTAATCTCAAGGCAGCTATTTATAAATTATTCAATTGCATCAAGAAAAATTTGTGGAAAAAATTTAGTGTTTGAGGCAAATATAAGTCATTAGATATACGAGGGGGGTCAATAAGTCTTTATAAAATCCAAGAGAAGGCACTCGTCACGCTAAAAAAAAGATGTTTTTGGCAAACAATACTACTAACTAGATATAGTACAAAGTTTCAGATCGATTCATTTAGTCGTTTTTTGTGAGCGTTGGTTGAACAAAAAGTTATTGGTTTATTTGAATAATGGAAAAAACAGAGTTTCGAGCGGTGATAAAATATTTCATTTGAAAGGCCTTACACAGAAAGAAATCACAGTTGAGTTGAACGCCGTTCATGGCAAGTCTACCTCTGCGTTTAAAACTGTTTATAAGTAGGTAAATAAATTTAAACGCGGCCGTACAACAACAAAAGACGAACCTCGTTCAGGACGCCCTGTAAAAGTGAGTACGCCCGAAATGGTCAACAAAATCTACGATATGTTGTTGAGTGATAGAAGATTAAAATTGCGAGAACTAGTTGAGGCCACAGGGGTATCAAAGGGTACAATCATTTCAATTTTGCATGAAAAATTGGGGATGAAAAAAATATTAGTAAGATGGGTGCCGCGTTTGCTCACTGTTGAAAACAAACAAACCCGCGTGGTGACCTCTGAGGCTCTTTTGGCACGCATACGTCGTAATCCGTAAGACTTTTGGCGTCGACTCGTAACTGTAAACGAAACATGGGTACACTACTACATTCCTGAAACCAAAGAACAGTCCAAACAGTGGATTACCACAGGAGAACCAGCCCCAAAGAAGGCAAAGACAGTAAAGTCAGCTGGCAAGATTATGGCCACGGTTTTCTGGAATGTGTATGGAATCATCTACATCGACTACTTGGAAAAGGGCCAGATGATCACTGGACAATATTATGCGTCATTATTAGGTTAGCTGAAAGAACAAATTAGAAAAAAACGTCCTCACTTCAACAAAAAAAAATGCTGCTTTCTTCAAGTGAATGCTCGAGTTCACACGTGTGCAGTTTCAATGGCAAAAATTAACGATTTAAAGTTCAAATTATATGGCCATCCACTATATTCGCCTGATTTGGCTCCCAGTGACTTTTTCTTATTTCCTAACCTCAAAAAATGGCTTGCCGGACAACGATTCACGTCGAATGAAGAAGTTATCGCAGAAACAAATGCTAATTTTGAGGGTTTTCAGAAATCATATTTTTCTGATGGTTAAAAAACACTAGAAGGCCGTTTAATAAAATGTATCGACCTTGAAGGAGATTATGTTGTGTAACGGGGGGATAAACCTGCAAAATGAGAAATTTATTTAAGAGCAAACTCCCACGATGCAGAGCAAACCGCCGCTCCGTTAACACGTATGTTAATACGTGTATTCGCCTTAACGTCAGCTGACTTAACTTGGTTGTCTTCGATCAAGCGGAGTTGAACTCACCTTAAGTCACGTGCCCTGTGACACACGATGAGTTTTAAGTGTAATCGACTTTGCTCCTAATCCACTTAATCCCCTAGCTATGATCAGATTAAAACTTAAGCCTATTTCAATTGTTTAATCTATTAGGAAAAATTATATGACGAAATCTGCGAATAATTTTAATAGATTTTATTAATAAAAATCTCTACAGTCTTTATCGGGCCGAAAGACTGACGCACGCGAACAGGATTTACAATTAAATAACTTTCGGTGAGAAAGAGAGAGAGAGAGAAGATACGAAAATTGGCGCGATCTAACGCTCGGCGCGAATACAAAATTATCAACACTAACGCGGCTGAACAAAATAATAAATATATTTAGACAGGCGATAATAAAGGGAGGTGCACCTACCCTGCGGTGCAATTACGGTGATCAGCCGTAATTGTTGATGTCAGCAAAATATCAACTGTCTCCGGTCCTAGGTTATCAGCTGTGCTGCCTCGTACCACCTATCAGCTGCAAATCTGCTACTACCAAAACGCTGCAATCCGTAGGTCTCGTTGTTGCACTCACGCGCGTAATTATTATGGACAAGAAACTATTAGTCGGCGAGAAAAAACAGTGCAAATAACTTCGGCGATATCTACTTGTCACAACAGCTGAGACGTAACTGCTAATTTGAAAGATCGCGCGCCCCCTCTCTCTCTCAATACTTATAACTAACGCGCGAAATTCAGAATCGCGAACGGTTCGATTAATTGAATCGACTACCGTTGCAGCCCCCTCCAAGTCCTGACTACCCGGACAGGACGAATACCCGCGATTCGCTGCCATCAGGAACCTGAAAGTAATAAAGAAGGAAAGGAAACAAAATAAACACTCCCTTCTTTATTTCGGCTAATTTATTTGCCCTCCAGGGCCTACATCATTGTTTGGCTACACCTGGCGCGCGATGTTTCGGGTAGCGCCAGTGTGTAGCCTTCTTCGGGCACCGCTGGGAGTTGGTCACCCCAGGCTCTCCACAGATGTAGCAGCCCCTCAGCTGCGACCGAGATTGAGCAGCCTCCCGTCCTTGTGATGGCTGCTCAGCAGCCAGAGGGGACTGCTGGGCACTGACTCCCTGTGAGGCGACGATGGTCACGCCTCCCACCGTGGCGGTCGCACGTCCATCCTGCGACCTAACCACGATGGTGGTATCAGGAGCCATGCGCCCGTCCACATGGACCGTGAGCGTCGGTCCAGCGTCAGTAGCTCCCGGGGCTCTCTTCTCTTGAGCCGGCGCCGGGAGCGCTGCGGAGGACTCTTGTCCGTTATCCACCCGCAGCAGGGCCTCTCCATAGGCCCTCTGACGCTGAGCCATCCCGGCCCACTCCCCGAGCAACTCTTCTGCGCCCTGGCGGCTCAAAAAGCGTCTCAGGTGCTCCTGCACCTGAGACTGGAGTTCTTGAGCTAACCGCCAGGCACTCCCCACCTGGTTGATCCCCAGACGCACGTGTCTGAAGTCGAGGAGGAGAGTAGGCTGCTCACGGATCCGGGGATGATTGCAGACCCAGTGCGAGGCCCCACAGGTTTCCCTGGGTCCTGGGCATTGGCTTGCACTGTCCGACGTAAGGGTTACGCCGGACTTGAGGGTCTGCACCCCCTGGTCCACTGTAAACTTGGGACTAAAACCCAGTTTGCCACAAGCGGAACACTGGAGAGGCTTAGTAAAGTCTATCTTCCGCCTCTGCCCTTCTTGCCGCTCGCCAGGAGACCTGGAAGAAGGAGAATTTTTCCTTCCTCCACGCCATCGGCTCTTACGCTGTTCTGGAGGGCTGGCTTGCTTGTCAGCGGCCAACTTGCGCAATATCCACTCGATGCCCTCCAGGCGTTCTTCCATCTTCTTATCAGAAGTGGGAGCTTGCGTAGCCGATACCGATGCTTGTTCGGTAGGCCTCCTGACGGGGTTCTCCACGCCCAGTCCGCGCTGCGGATCTCCCTCCTTCTTCGTACGCACCTTTCCTACGCTGGCCATTGCAGCGGTTTGGGATTTACTACCAGCCGTTCTTTTGCTCGGCTGGTAGGCGTGCTGAGGGAAGATCGTCGAGTTGGGGTCAGCGAATACACGTGGACGGCGACCATAAGATAAGGTGTTCTGTACCTCGGTCGCCCTCCTGTTGAATTCGCGTATTGACGTCATCTCGCTCCAACGCAGCTGGATTTGGATGGTTGGAAGGAGGTTTGCATGGAGTAGGTCTAATAACCTCTCCAAGGGCATGGGTGGTTCTAGTCGATTGACAAGAGCCACCAGGTTGGACACGTAGTCTCGCACTAGTTCGTCCTCACCCTGGAACCGGTTCTGGGCTTCCTGCAACAGCCTTTGTTGCTGTTGCGTACTTGTGCCAAACCAATCCCGGGCATCCGCGACGAATTCGTCATAACTGAGCCACTGGTACTTGTTGTTATCGTACCAGGTCCTCGCGTTACCTTCGAGGATCTCTGATACGGAACAAAGCACTTCGTCGTCAGTTAGTCCTGCACCTACGCGCAGATCCTCCAACATCGACAGAAACGTATCTACGCTCTGTGCCCTACTGCCCGCAAACCTCAATTTCCATCCGCGGACAATTTTCCCAACATCTCGGGTTGTGGAGAGCCCTGAGAATATCTGATGTCCGGTGCCAGATGATCCGCTTTGACTCCTCTGTCGAACGGGTGCGGATCTCCCATAAACTTCAGAATCCTCTTCACCTCCTCTTCGTTAGAGGACTTCCGGTGTGGTGACGTCCCTTCTCCTAGGTATTGGTCTTGGAGGAGCCGGTGTACTCCCCGGAATCCCCGAGTCGTAGTGACAGGTGTATGTGTCCTGAAAGTCCACATTACGTCCGGAGCGCGGTTGAACCGAGTCACGCTGAGGAGAACGGTTAGCACTGGCCATATCATGCATTGCGTCTTCCAGCTCTCGAATTCGTATGCGCATGTCCTGCGCCTCGCGCTCCGCACACACCTGTAATCCCTGCAGAGTCTGAAGGGTTTCTAGGATTCGACCTACCAACTTTTGGTTATGGTCTATTCCCTCCTTCAGATACTCTATCTCTCGGAAGGCTCCACTCAAGGATAATTCTTCCTGAGGTTCCTTCCGAGTGCAGGATTCCTGCGACCTGGGGTCCGGATTGCTCCGTCTCCTCTCCTCCTTCTCCTGCTCTTGCGTACTGAGGGCCTTCTGGATGAGTTCATCCTCTTCTTGGCGGCTGGCTTCACTCTCAGAGTCCTTATCCGGGCAGGTGAATGTCCTTGACATGTCAGTCAATGATATTCCCCCCCTATTGATGATCCTGAGGGGATGGTCGCTGTTATCATCCGTGGTGGAGTTTTCCAACTCGTCACAGACTGTGTCGAGCCACGCTTGTCGGGATCGCCTCCTGCGCCCCGCTACCTCTTTGCTGTGCGTGGTCTCTTGAAAATCTGTGGCGGTGTACTCACCCAGCAACCATCTCCCAAGCCTAGCCGCCTGTTGGATGACACTTCCATCCTTGCGCAGCTCCAAATCCGCTAAATAATGTTCGCGCTGTGCGGAGGTTATCTCTAATGCCCAATTGTCGATTTGAGCTGACAACAGAGCCATCTTACCTCCGCACGGGTGTAGGATGCGGTTGAGGTTTAAATTTCGGCCTAATCGACCACTACCGCTTCCTATCACCCAAGGTATGAGCGGGGTGTACACTATTTAGTGTTACTACTTTTAATGCCTCCTTTTATAAGGCCTTTTAAAAGGAGATTATGAGCGCGTGCAGTCTCCGCAAACTTTATATAAATATTATAAAAATATCCTACCTAAGGTCGGAGCCTGCTGTTTGCTTGCCCCGCCTGGCTAATATTTGGACTGCACGCTTGGGTCGCGCTCTCTGCTTTATCGTAGATGAGGTGTTACCAACCCCTCTTTATCCACCAAACTGTGGCTGAAATGGGTTAACACCTGATTCTCCCGTACGATCTGAAATCACTTCGACCTACCAATAATTATCGCTTTCGGCCCTTTTTACAATAATCTTAACAATTTTTAACCAAAGGTTCGAAGTGGTTTCGTTTTTTCCCCAGCAGAGGGCGTACCTCACGATCTCGCTCTGCCACCCGCTCAAACCTTCCTCAGCGCTCGCGCAATCGTCTCTCTCTCTCGTGCGTCGATTACCTTCGACGCACAATCCTATTCGCACGACACGGGTCTTAATACCAGTTGGGCGCCATGTAACGGGGGGATAAACCTGCAAAATGAGAAATTTATTTAAGAGCAAACTCCCACGATGCAGAGCAAACCGCCGCTCCGTTAACATGTATGTTTTTACGTGTATTCGCCTTAACGTCAGCTGACTTAACTTGGTTGTCTTCGATCAAGCGGAGTTGAACTCACCTTAAGTCACGTGCCCTGTGACACACGATGAGTTTTAAGTGTAATCGACTTTGCTCCTAATCCACTTAATCCCCTAGCTATGATCAGATTAAAACTTAAGCCTATTTCAATTGTTTAATCTATTAGGAAAAATTATATGACGAAATCTGCGAATAATTTTAATAGATTTTATTAATAAAAATCTCTACAGTCTTTATCGGGCCGAAAGACTGACGCACGCGAACAGGATTTACAATTAAATAACTTTCGGTGAGAAAGAGAGAGAGAGAGAAGATACGAAAATTGGCGCGATCTAACGCTCGGCGCGAATACAAAATTATCAACGCTAACGCGGCTGAACAAAATAATATATATATTTAGACAGGCGATAGTAAAGGGAGGTGCACCTACCCTGCGGTGCAATTACGGTGATCAGCCGTAATTGTTGATGTCAGCAAAATATCAACTGCCTCCGGTCCTAGGTTATCAGCTGTGCTGCCTCGTACCACCTATCAGCTGCAAATCTGCTGCTACCAAAACGCTGCAATCCGTAGGTCTCGTTGTTGCACTCACGCGCGTAATTATTATGGACAAGAAACTATTAGTCGGCGAGAAAAAACAGTGCAAATAACTTCGGCGATATCTACTTGTCACAACAGCTGAGACGTAACTGCTAATTTGAAAGATCGCGCGCCCCCTCTCTCTCTCACTACTTAGAACTAACGCGCGAAATTCAGAATCGCGAACGGTTCGATTAATTGAATCGACTACCGTTGCAGTTGAATATTAAAAAAAAATTACACACGCAAAACTTTTTTTTTCTTCTTTTTGTAAAGACTTATTAACCCCCTCCCCCGTATTATCCGACTTGCTAGAAGCTTAAAATAATAGAAATCATGAGATGATAGAAATAAACCCAGTAGATGTCACTGCTAACAATGAAATCGAAGTATATAGAGTATTTGAATGTGATAAACGGCAGTTCAGTATAGCCAAATTCAAATATGGCAATGAAATTCGTGTAATTAAGTCAACAAATGTATTGGAAAAAAGTACTTACCTAATTAGTCTACTGAGATCTCCACTATTGATCGAATTATCAAAATCAAGCCGGTAACTTACCATCTGCACGATTATCGATATACGAGGTCTGTCAGGAAATTATCGGGCCTACGTTTATATCTTCGCGCCATAGTGTTCAAGCGACCTCTACCGGACAGAAACGTCAACAGTAAAGCCTGACGAATCTATTGGTTACTTACTGACACCAGCCGGACGTATAGTTCATGCGCAGCGTGTCTTTGTTTACAGTGCCTTGTTCGCGTTCGTCGGATTTTGATATTGTCAAAAATGACTGAAAAACAAGATCAACGAATTCGCATCAAATTTTGCTTTCAACTCGGAAAAACGAGTTCGGAAACTATTGAAATGATGCAAAAGGCCTTCGGAAGCGAGTGTATGAGCAAAACACGAATAAAAGAGTGGTATATACGGTTCAAGGATTGTCGCACTTCTGTCGATAGTGATTCTCGTTCCGGCCGACTTTCGACGACAAAAACCGCAGATAATATGGAGCGGGTGCGACTTGCAATCGAACAAGATCGTCGTATGACTGTGCAAGAACTAGAAGAAGACCTTGGGATACCAAAAACTATCATTTCAGAAATTTTAACCGAAAATTTAGGAATTAAACGCGTGTGTACGAAATTCATCCCAAAATTGCTCACAGCAGAGCAGAAGAACATTCGCTTAGAAATCGCTCTGGACAATCTGGAAATGGTCAATAATGATGATAATGTGCTTAGAAAAGTTATTACAGGTGATGAATCATGGGTTGATGGTTATGATCCTGAAACAAAACAACAATGTTAACGGTGGAAGTATTCTGAATCGCCAAGACTTTTGAGCAATTTTTGAGCAAACACAGTATCGCATTGCTTCGACAACCTCCATACAGTCCCGACCTACGTAGCCCCTTGTGACTTTTGGCTATTTCCTAAACTAAAAAAACCACTCAAAGGACACCGATTCGATGACAAAACAACGGTTGAAAACAATGCGACGAGTGTACTTAAGGCTATCCCTAAAAGTGAGTTCCAGGACTGTTTCGAAAAGTGGAAACATCGATGGAACCGTGTTATTTAATCAAGTGTGGATTACTTTGAAGGATGCCACCCACCAGATGATAAAGAATAACGCTAGCACGAAAATATAAAGGTAGGCCCGATACTTTCCGGAAAGACCTCGTAAGTCTATCGTTGGCAGGTTTTACGAAAAAGAACTGTAAAAGACCATGTATCTGGATGTGTACAAAGTTCGAAAAAAGCTCAAGAGGCAAAGAAATCAAAACTATGTGAAATGGCATAGATTCGACAACTCTAACAGCTCGATAGTTAGATTTGAATCATTAAAAAAAAACTTGTTTTGAGGAAGTTGAGAGTGCCGATCTTCGCTCTCAACAGTGATTTATTACCATTACAAACAACGTCGCTTGTATTTCTTTGCAATGAAAAAGAAGATACAAGAAACTTAAACCTTTTCTCAAGAATTTTTCTTTGTTTATAAATCTTACTCTATACAGACGCCTACGATTTTTTTGTATGGGAGTTATATAGTTGAGAGATTTATGCTTTCTGATCCACTCTAAAATTGAAAAAGTGCAAAATTAATGATAATATCCTATGATTTACAGTATTTTTTTATCAGTATTGAGTCTGCATAATAAAAATGATGATGAATTCGATCCTTGCTGATAGTAAATCTCCGGAATTTTACTTTATCGATATTCGTTAAAAAATACAAGAATAATTCCAAAAAATATATAAATATTCAAAAAAAAATAGGACATACTACATTTTTTCATTTCTTGTTGAAAAGTGCACTATATCTTGGTTTATGTAGCATTTTCAAAAAGAAAAAAAAAACGGAGAATTCCAGGTAGTAAGTTATACGATCACATTTCTTGAATAAAAAGAATGTTTGAGATTCTATAGAAAGCAACAAGGGGTATCAATATGCATCAAATTGGATCAAATTTTTTTCTCATACGAGGGGGGGCCAATAAGTCTTTACAAAAAGAAGGAAAAAAAAGTTTTGCGTATGTAATTTTTTTTTATTTTTCAACATAATCTCCTTGAAGGTCGATACATTTTATCAAACGGCCTTCCAGTTTTTTTAAACCATCAGAAAAATAGGATTTCTGAAAACCATCAAAATAGGCATTAGTTTCGGCGATGACTTCTTCATCCGACGTGAATCGTTGTCAGGCAAGCCATTTTTTGAGGTTAGAAAATAAGAAAAAGTCACTGGGTGCCAAATCAGGCGAATATGGTGAATGGTCAATTAATTCGAACTTTGAATCGTTAATTTTTGCCATCGAAACTGCACGAGTGCACTCGAGCATTGACTTTAAGAAAGAGGCATTTTTTTCTTGTTCAAGTGAGGACATTTTTCTCTGATTTTTTCTTTCAGCTAACCTAATAATGATGCATAATATTGTTCAGTGATCGTCTGGCCCTTTTCCAAGTAGTCGATGTAGATGATTCCATACGCATCCCAGAAAACAGTGGCCATAATCTTGGCAGTTGACTTTACTGTCTTTGCCTCCTTTGGGGCTGGTTCTCCTGCGGTAATCCTTTGTTTGGACTGTTCTTTGGTTTCAGGAGTATAGTGGTGTACCCATGTTTCATCTACAGTTACGAGTCGACGCCAAAAGTCTTCCCGATTACGCCAAAAGAGCCTCAGAGGTGACCACGCGGGTTCGTTTGTTTTCAACAGTGAGCAAACGTGGCACCCATCTTGCTGATATTTTTTTCATCCCCAATTTTTCATGCAAAATTGAAATGATTGTACCCTTTGATACCCCTGTGGCCTCAACTAGTTCTCGCAATTTTAATCTTCTATCACTCAACACCATATCGTAGATTTTGTTGACCATTTCGGGCGTACTCACTTCTACAGGGCGTCCTAAACGAGGTTCATCTTTTGTTGTTGTACGGCCGCGTTTAAATTCATTTACCTAGTTATAAACAGTTTTAAACGCAGGGGCAGACTTGCCATGAACGGCGTTCAACTCAACTGTGATTTCATTCGGTGTAAGGCCTTTCAAATGAAATATTTTATCACCGTTCGAAACTCTGTTTTTTCCATTATTCAAATAAACCAATAACTTTTTGTTCAACTAACGCTCACAAAAAAACGACTAAATGAATCGATCTGAAACTTTGTACGATATCTAGTTAGTAGTATTGCTTGCCAAAAACATCTTATTTTTAGCGTGACGAGTGCCTTCTCTTGGATTTTATAAAGACTTATTGACCCCCCTCGTAACAAAAATAAGCACCTACAAAATCAAAAAATGGCTTCATTACGATAAAAATTGATGGTTTTGTTGTGATAATTTTGATTATCTGTATTAGTTTGAAATGACTTAAAACAAACTTTATTAAGTATCTATTACTCATATATTCACATATAGTTCAAGTAAAGATTTTCTTCACTACAATATTCCACAACTAGAATTTCAACACTTAACTCATAACAATAGGAAATAGTCCACCACTCTATACTTATTTATATAAAAAATTGCTATTATTCAGGACTAATAATTACCAAGATATCATGAAATTTTCAATCTAATTTTTTTAGTTTATTAATTATAGAGGTTTTCTCTTTCTTATTTGCGCTTTGCATATATTTGATTCCTTCAATCGTACGTTAAAAAAAATGTAAACGAAATATTATTCTTTCTTAACACGAAGAACCTTATAATGTAAGAATCTAGACGAACGGAAAGAAAATATTGCAAAAAATATTTGTAAATTTACAACTTCTTGAATATACGTAAGGCAATATATATCTATTCATTGGCATTAAAGTGGACGTGATAAAATACAAAAAATAACGGTTAAAATGTAATTTAATATCAAATAATAAATGTATTTTATTGGCCATACCTGAAAAGATTGTTCTGAACAATGTGGTGTAATTCCAGAGAGAAAATTTTGTAAATCAGTTAAGCGAATCCGTGTATCATCATTCGATGATGACAGAGAAGTATCAGTCCGTGTTGAATGAGATATGTTATTTCCTATGAAGATAAAAAGGTCAATACTAATAAATTTTTTAAATTTTATTCGTAATTTATTACCTGTAGATTTTTGTGTTGGCGCTTCCGTTGTAACAGGACTGGAAATGAGAGAGGCTGCAGACCTGGCACTTGTTGTTACAGGATTCAAAGATGTTGGTGTAGAAATTCTGTTGCCACTGAAAGGTCTATTTATATTTCCCAATAAATTTCCAAGACTTCCTATTTGTCCTACACCAAATAGCTGCATCAGCTGTTGTTGCGACATATTACTCAGTAAATTTTGGATATCTCCTTCAGGATTAGCTCCACTGCTTCTCTGTGAACCTGGTGCAGGCGGATTATTAAGAACTTCATTGATTTTTCGACAGTATTCTTCATCTTTTTCAGTCTTGACATCCTACGGTAAATCATGTGTACTATTACACAAACGACGTATATTTTACTAGTTATAAATGAAAATATTAGAAGATATAAAAATCATCAAACAGCAATTAAACAGCTATTAAATTTACGAAACTGAACAAATAATACAGACTAAATATTTTTTGAAGCAGATACAGAAAGAAACATAGTTTAAAAAGATTTTTTTAGACTTTATAGACAATGTCATTGCGTATTAGTCATTGAGTATGTAAATGATAATAGAGGAATGATATATTTATAAACCATTTGTAAGATGGATTATACATATAATATAGACGTAAGAGCAACCGAAATAATTGTCAGTTTCTCCTATTTTCGAATTATAAATAATAATAAGAAAGTTTTGAAATTACAATTTTTAAATAATCAAATTTTAATATTGATGAATCTTGAATAAAAATTATGTTGTACCAAACGGTTTCTTATAATATAATTTTCCCTTTGACTTTCTAAATCTCCAGTAAAACTCCTAATACTACGCATTAATTTATTTTCACTTAAAGTCTATAACGAGCCGAGGCTCGTTATGTCTCTCTCCCCTTAAGTTAATCATAATCCGTTGATAACCCATGTATTCTTTTCTTTATGTATTTTTGCCTTGCCGTAGCTGTGGACGCGGCACGAGGTAAGTCAGGGAGCACCGAGTAGAGAGAGAGAGAGAGAGAGAGAGACCCGCGTGTACGCGTGTAAGCGTGGACGCCCGAGTGTCGCGCACATTGCCTAATTGGCAGAGACGCACCGCTGCCGAATAGCTAGCGCGAGAGAGGGGGACCACGTCCGCGTGCGAGTCAGAATCGGCTGCCCGCCTTGGCGAGAGGAAGCAAGTGCAGCGTGCGTGCGTGCGTGCGTGGGTGTGTGTTTGCCGATCTTAGCCGGTCAGCCCGAGAGAGCTGCCTCGTGGCCGAACACCTGCGCGTGTCAAGTCTAAAGCCGAGGCCACTGCGAACTTGTCATGTAAGTGCCCGTTCGATCTTAAGACTCTCCTCTCGCTTGCTTCTCGCTTGCCTCTCTCACTGCGAATACTATTTGTACGCTTCCTTTGTTATCTTAGTCTTAATAAATATTCATTCTGCTAACCACTGCGTCTTTCCTCTCGGCACTTCCTCCCTCCCGTGTTACGCGCATGCCGGCTTGCACCGTCCGCTGCTACCTGACCTACGACGCTCTCCGCGGGCCGAAGGCAAGAGTGCCCGCGTGTTCCCCATACGAGTTACCTGCAGGCCGAGTAGCCACTTAGCATCACCCTTAACGGGGTAGCAGAATCCCCGTTACATAATGGCGCCCAACCGATATTGGGTATGTAGCAGCTAAATATGTAAGTCAAAATATATATTCAAGCGTAAACGCGCGCATCAGAAGGCAAAAACAAGTAAAGACTAGTACGCGAGCCGCCGTGTTTACATTCCAAGCGCGACGCGCGACGTAAACACAACAGTAGCTACAAAGCATCGTACACACTACGGAGCGACGTAAACAACGTCGCAACTTACGAAAGGCCATACTGCGATTAAAAGCGACACCGGGAACTAAATAAAACGCGCGCATATAAATACTACGCGCAACATTAAGAACCGTAAATTCAACACCCAAAAGCACGTAAGCGACAGCGAAACGTATGTTACGCAGCTCATTAGATAGAACACTTACAATTCGTGTTTAAAGTCGCTCGATGTAATTGCCCAGCGTCGGGTGAAAAGTTAGACAATTCACAAAGCTCTGTTAATCACTAAACCCACTTATTTGTTTATTTTTCTTTCCATTCTCCTTTGCTCGTGGTCTGTATAAAACTTCCCTTCCCCTTGGTTATTTGAATTTTTTTTTACAAACCCCACGAGCGGACGAAATGGCAACCGACAGCTGGACAATCGAAAACTTAACAATTTTCAAAGACAACATCAACACTCGTTTAAAATCATGGATTCAAGGGCTGCCAAGCGATGTAATGGCAGACGCGTTAAACCGCTTAGAGCTGCGAAACGACGGTTCGATATACGAAAGAGGTAACAGATTGTATCGACGATTAAACGGCGACTACACCGGAAGCGACTTCATACAAACGCGCTTCGATAATCCAACACTAGCGGAAGAAAGGCGAAACGATTTAGCGCGCACCTTCTTCCAGTCAGAATTCCTACCGGACGATATAGTCGACGATATTCGTACGGCGCTAGAGGCAGAAATGACACTAGGCGCCAACGAAGAGAAAGAAGACGACAAAGAGCAATCAGGCTTCGCGACAAGCTCGCCACAAGGAGCCGCAGGGCCGATCGACATGTCGCTCACCTTAGAAGAGAATCCGCAAATAGCACCGATTATTCAAAACAAAGCTCACGCGCAGACGCCAGCCAACGAAAGCTGGAAACCTAACCATCTCTTAAACTCACCGAACGTCACACAGAGCGAGCCGATCGTGACCTCCAGCATGCAATCGGAGCCTCAGGTTACAGCAAGCGCAATGAGCTTAAAACATAGCAGCGAGACGTATACTGCATAACATTACGTCACGCCGACAGTCGAACCGATCGCTTTTCCAGCTACAAACCGAACAATGCGCGTAATGTTCCCCGATCAAAGCTAACACTGGCTGAGTATGGCGGCAGCTGCAGAGCTAAAACGGGCGTGGCAAGCAGAGTTCCAGACACGTGCTTTAAAAGAAAATTTTGAACGACCTCTGGGCTACGCAGCAAGCAGAAATGCAAGAATTAATGCTGCGTAATACAAAACAAGAAAGACGAATAGAGGAACTACTGCAAACCATCGCCACATTACGATCGGAAAAGAACAATGCAGAGCGAGTAAACAGCGATCTACAGGCGCAAATGAAAAGCGTAGTCGCTAACGCTCAACAGCAGACGGCCGAAAACCAAACACGTTGGAACGCGACACGATCGAGCAAAGGAGTTCATTTCCAAGACACGTTCGATTTGAACTACTACGAGCTGTCAAGCCAATTCGATGGCTCGATACGACCATCGCCCTCAACAATGAACCCACGAGCGCCGATATTTCACTCAACCACGAGACCGTCCACGCAAAATCAGTACGAGAGGCCGCAAACGGCAACTATAGCGGCAAGTACGCACTCACTGCCGTTTGGCCATTTTATCCCCGCAAGCTCGAGCTGGGGGAGGGGGGTTGCGCCGAAGACGGCGGACGATTCGCTCGCGCTCCCGGTGTCGAGACAGGCAGCAAGCCACAGCACGGGGGGACCCTCGCCTCACACTCTTAACACGATGGAGATGTCGCGCTTTATGAGCAAGCACCTCGGAAAGACGGTCCAGGAGTGGAAGATAAAATTCTCGGGCGAAAAAGGAGTTAGTATTGAGGAGTTCCTGGAGCAGGTAGAGGAGAATCGCCGGCTAGACCGAGTTGCGGAAGACGAACTGCTGGACTCGATGACGCTGCTGTTCGAGAAGCCTGCGCTGTTCTGGTTTCGGGCTTTGAGGCCCGCATGGAAGACGTACCAAGAGTTCAAGAACGCGGCACTCAAGACGTACAGCAAGACGAAAAGGACCAGAAGGAGCCTGATCGTGGAAGCTCAACTGCGCACTCAGGGGGAAAATGAGCCAGTGAGAGACTACGTCGTCTCTCTGCTCACCATTCTCGGCCGGTTCGAGGAGCCTTGGGAGGCGCAGGATCAAGTGAACCTGGTGATAGATAACATGCTTCCACGGCTGCTACGACGACTAAAGCGGTGCAAAGATTGCCTGACCGACTTTCAAGAGCTGCTGGAAAGAGCTCAAGAAGCAGAGGACGATGAGGTAGACCAATGGAGGCCCCCTCCCCCGGCAGAACAAAGCATGCTGCCAGAAGCGGCTTATAAGCCCAGGTCGAGGGCGGCCAGGATAAAGCCAACCGGCATTGCCTCGGTCAGCGAACATGCTGCGGAGCTGAATTGGGAAGCGTGCCTCAGGGAGTTCTTGGAGCAAAAACTCAAGCCGACCAGCAGGGCAACAGCCCAGACGTCGTCGACCCGAAGCCAAGGTGCTGCAGCAAAGCCCCAGCAGGGTGCTCAGGCGGCGGCAAAGGCCGAGGCCGGCGCAGCGCCCGGAGGACCGCCAGGCGGTGGCCGAGGCGGGAAAGGTGGAAACCGTGGAGGCAGAAGCGATGGCCGTCCCGGAGGCAATCAAGCCCAGATCGTCACCCCAAAGTCCGACAAGAATAAGGACAAAGAAATTGGCCCCAGTGGCGACAAAGTTCTCTGCTGGAACTGCAGCTGGCCCGGCCATACCCGGTTTTCCTGCCCGGAGTGCTCAGTCAAACTAGCAGAGCCAAAGAACGAGAGGGGGAGCGCGTAGTAGGGGTCCCTACCGCTCCTCGGGAAGACCGGACCTTCGCTACGGACGGCGTTACAGGAGTAGCGCAGGCGCTTCGCAGCCCGGCGGACGACTCCAGGCTAGCCTTGAGTAATCCGACCGACGCGCAGTCGCCATGCGATGAAGGTACTGTAGTCAGCGCCGTCGTGGAGAAGTCACCCCGGTGGTGGCTGACGGTAGACGTCGGCGGCTATCCATTTAGGGGGCTGTACGACACCGGAGCTTCCCGCACTGTCCTCGGCCCAAACGCGTTACAAATCGCCTCGGCGCTTAACCGCCGAGTACATCCGTACGTAGGCCCCGGGGCAAAAGCCGTCGATGGACACTACGTGCCAGTTTTGGGCAACGTAAGCCTACCTTTCACTTTAGGGGGGCTAACGCATTGGCTCGATGTTCTGATCCTGTCCGAAGTCGACACAGAGTGCACTTTAGGTGCCGACTTCACCCGCGCTTTTTCAGCGATGCTCGACCCGGAGGCGAACACGCTGAAGGTCAAGGGCTGTGACGAGCCAATCCCGGCCGCGCTTTCTTCAATGAGGAACTCATCTCACTGGCCCACTCGGTATAAAGGAAATTACCGAAAGTCAGCGCAGAGAAATCGACGAGCTAATGCACAGTTTGCTACCCGATCCACCCTGTGAACAGCTTGGCTGTACGAGCTGGATCGAGCACGATATCGACTTGAAATGCAAACGTCCTATCAAGCAACGGTACTACCCCGTATCAAAGAAGATTGAGGACGAGATGCACGAGCAGGTGCAGAAGATGCTGCGCATGGGAATCATCCGGAAGTCGAAAAGTGAGTGGACGAGCCCCGTCGTCATGACCCCGAAACAAGACGGCACTTACCGTTTCTGCATAGATTACAGGAGGGTGAACGCGCAAACGAGAGTCCCCGCGTATCCGCTGCCCTATATGGACGTGATACTGCGGAAACACGCCAAGTTCATAAGCGCGTTAGATTGCTCCGGAGCTTTTTGGCAGATCCCTCTTACAGAGAGGTCTATACCAATCACCGCGTTCACCGTCCCAGGACTCGGCTTGTTCGAGTTTGTCAGGATGCCCTATGACCTGTCGGGCGGGCCCGCAACATTCCAGATGCTGGCCGACAAAATCATAACGCCGGAGATGGAGCCCTACGCTTTTGCGTATTTGGACGACCTCCTTATCGCAACGGAAACCTTCTCAGAGCACATTAAGTGGTTGACGTGTATCGTAAAGCGGCTAAACGAGGCGGGCCTAACGATAAACCGAAGAAAGTCGAAGATTTGCATGACAGAAGTGCGATACCTTGGCTTGTTGGTGAACCGCGATGGTTGCCGTCCCGACCCTGAGAGAGTCCGGCCAATCCTTAAGTACCCCGCGCCGAGAAACCTGAAGCAGCTGAGACGTTTCCTAGGGATGGCTTCTTGGTACAGGAAGTTCCTAGAGGGCTACGCTTCCTTGAGTGAGCCGGTCACCGCACTCACCCGCAAAGATTGCAAGTACACGTGGACAGCAAAGCAGGAGACAGCTTTTGAGCAGGTGAAAGCTTTGCTGGCCTCCGCACCGGTGCTCGCAAGGCCAGACTTCTCCGCTCCATTCATCGTTGAATGTGATGCTAGCGACACGGGGCTGGGCAGTGTCCTCTTACAACACGTCGAGGGGGCGGATCGCGTACTTTGTTTCGCGAGTCGAGCTCTGACTGCTCCAGAGCGAAGGTTGTCAGTGACAGAGAGAGAGTGCCTCGCTGTATTCTGGTCGATCGAGAAGTTCCGACCTTACATCGAGGGTTACCATTTCACGGTGGTGACAGATCACTACAGCCTGGTGTGGCTGCGAAACTTGCGGAGCCCCAACGGGAAGTTAGGTCGCTGGTCCTTGCGTCTGCAAGCCTACGACTTCGACATCGTGCATCGGAGCGGCAAGGATAATGTAGTGCCGGACGCACTTTCCCGCATGTACAAGACAGACGAAGACGCAATAGCCGCCACGGCTTCTCTCAGCGTTGGAGAAGGCATGAAGGACCCTTGGTACCGGAATAAGATTAAGAAGGTCCTGGCCGACCCAAGGGCCCACCCGTATTGGAAGGTCGTTGGGGGATGCCTGTATGTGTGCCGCCCCGACTCGGTCATTGACGACGCGATGGGGCGAGACGACGATGCTTGGAAGCTGGTGGTACCGCGGGAGCGACGTGGACTGGTCCTCGCGGAATGCCATAACGAGCCGACGGCGGGACATCTCGGCCGTTACAAGACTTACCAGAGGGCGATCCTGCGCTATTACTGGCCAAACATTTATAAGGATGTAGCTCATTTCGTGCGCAACTGTCACGTGTGCCAACAGGTGAAAGTCGAGCAGGTGGCCCCGGCGGGACTAATGGGGAAGCATGTAGTTTCACGACCATGGGAAATAGTTTGCGGAGACTCGATGGGTCCGTTTCCGAAATCGCCACAAGGCCACGAGTACCTGCTGATTTTCATGGACATGTTCACCCGGTGGATCGAGTGCATCCCCATACGAAAGGCGAACGGCAAGACCATCAAGAGAGAGCTAAATCAGCGAGTTTTCTTGCGATTTGGCGTCCCCGAGAAATTCTTGTCGGATAATAGCACGCCCTTCAAGAACAAGCTCGTGGACGACTTCCTGGAGTCCCACGGCGTTTATCATGCGACGTGCGCGCCCTACTCTCCGAAATCTAATCCAACGGAGCGCGTGAACCGGACAGTAAAGACGATGATGGCGGCATTTATTCAAGAAAATACACTAAGTGGGACGAACATATCGCAGAATTCGCTTTCGCGTACAATACGGCCATCCACGAGGCGATTCGCTCGAGCCCGGCGTTCCTGAATTATGGGCAGAACCCAGAGCCGCCCCACACAGCGAGGCGCGAAGAAACACTTGAGGCCACGCGGAGACAGGAGGCCGCCGCGCTCGGGAGCTGGCAGGCAAAGATGGGAAATCTCGGCAAGCTCCACGCGCATGCCTCAGAAAGCTCCCAAGCTGCACAAGCCCGCCAAGAAAAATACTACAATAAGGGACACCGCGATGTTCGCTATGACGTTGGCGACAAGGTATGGGCGAAAAATCGCGTGCTTTCCTCGGCTGCCCGGGCTATCGCCGCGAAGCTCTGTCCCAAGTATGCGGAACCATTTGTTGTCACCGCTCGATTAGGCCCGAATTCTTACCAGCTTCGAAACGAAAGCGGAGTCGACGTAGGTAAAGTGGCTGTGTGCGACCTGAAACCCTGCCACGACGCGGAACGTTGCCTCGACCGCCACTCAACCAGGACGCCACCAAGCTGGAGCTAGCGCAAAAGGGGCGGCCCCCTCGAAAAAGGGGTAGGCCGCCCGGCTCGAAAAAGAGCGCTCCGCCGCCGATAGAAACGTCTCCGAGACGCCTCCGCCCAAAGAACACCCGAGCGGGCGAACCGCGCGCTTAACCAGCCACCCTTCGCGGCCCTTACGCCTCCGGAGTGCCCCCTTTCTTACCTTCGCTCCTCCGCTAACCAGCTTGCTTTGCTAACCAGCTTGCTTCGCTAACCAGCTGCTTATCTCAGTCGCTTTCTACTGCTAACCTGTTTGGACGACAACTCATCTCGAGTATCGCTCCTCATATAACCTTGCTCATATAACCCCAGAACTCTACGAGAATGCTGCCAGCAAGGACCGATAGAACGGTCAGGCTCGACGTGCTTGTAGAAGAGCTGCGCAGGATGCAGCTACTTATCAGCCAGATCCTCGAGGCACACGCCTCCTCCGTTCCTCTCAGTCCATCAGCAGTGAGCCTGACGGAGATACTGGGGGAGACCAGCCTCCTTCACATCGCTGCGCAGCCACCATCTGCTGCCCTTCCGGCGTTGCCAGCCTCGGATGCCGCCCAGACCGCAGCCCAGAAAACGACCGACGCGCTCCCGTTGGGACAGCCTGAGGGCGCCCTAAATGAAGCCACTAGGCACCCGCCGGCACTGCCAGCCATTACGGCGCCGCCCGCCAAGCCTTCGCGGGCTGAGGATTCGGGGCCCTCAGACCTCCCCTTGGAAACCCAGTGGGCGCAGCTCGAAAGCCGGGCTAGGCAGTGGCGCAAGACTCGCCAGCAGGCTGCTAAGGAGGGACAGCAAGCCTACTGGGAGGTATTAGCCTTCGCCGACCACCCCGACGCTTGTGCCAGAGCCTTGGTGCCCCAGGAGTTCCTGCAGCGGGTCTAGAGAGCCACCAGGCTGCGCGACTACCTGGACGCCGCAGAGGCCCAATTCGTGGCCAACGAAGAGGCCGACAAGACCAGGGCGGACCTAATGGCCCTTCAGCGGCAAAAGCTCCAAGAGCTGGAGGCCCTCCGAGCGGAACTGGCCGCTGTGGAGCAGGAGCGCCAAAACGCCCCAAGGCTGCTTTCAGCGGAGCTGCCCCATCGCGGGCCAGGGCCGACCGCGCTGCAGTACCAGGGAGCCACCGAGCCATGCGGCAGATTCGATGGCCCAAGGGTCGACCTCCGGTACAAGAGGTACTGTTGGGTGTGCAACCTGACCCAAGTGTCCAGAACGGACAACTGCCCCAACTACGCCCTGCACCAGCTGTTCCGAAACGGGAAATACCCGAAATACGAGTATCCGGAGACCTGCAACCCGGTACCGACTCCGGGACGGCGCGGAAGCTCTACCAGGGAATGAAGAACGGCGGCGCGATTAGCCTGCTGGCCTGTCAGCGCTCTCGCCGCTCCAGCGCCCCCCCTTGTTCTTTTCCTTACTGTCGCTTCGAAGCATCCCAAGGCGGGATTGTGTTTCGTTTTGTTTTTTTTTTGTTTGTATGAGCACCGACGCCCCTTTTTGTTTTAAAGATTCACTCTTATTCATCGGAAATTGTAAAGAGAGACAAAGCCTCGAAGCTACCCCTCCTCAACAATTGTATTTTCATGCTGTAATCTGTTTCACCTTCCTAATAAAGAACGTATTCTCCTACACATTAATTGCATTTATTTCCTGGTCGAGAGAGAGAGAGTGGGTCGAGCTGGTACCAACCTCGCTACCAGCGTCTGGGGAAGGGGAATATAACGAGCCGAGGCTCGTTATGTCTCTCTCTCCCCTTAAGTTAATCATAATCCGTTGATAACCCATGTATTCTTTTCTTTATGTATTTTTGCCTTGCCGTAGCTGTGGACGCGGCACGAGGTTAGTCAGGGAGCATCGAGTAGAGAGAGAGAGAGACCCGCGTGTACGCGTGTAAGCGTGGACGCCCGAGTGTCGCGCACATTGCCTAATTGGCTGAGACGCGCCGCTGTCGAATAGCTAGCGCGAGAGAGGGGGACCACGTCCGCGTGCGAGTCAGAATCGGCTGCCCGCCTTGGCGAGAGGAAGCAAGTTCGGCGATCGACGCAAGGAAGAAGTGCTTTGTGCTACACAGCTCGGGTTTTTCTTACCGATAAAGACGAAGGGTGCAGTGTGCGTGCGTGCGTGCGTGCGTGGGTGTGTGTTTGCCGATCTTAGCCGGTCAGCCCGAGAGAGCTGCCTCGTGGCCGAACACCTGCGCGTGTCAAGTCTAAAGCCGAGGCCACTGCGAACTTGTCATGTAAGTGCCCGTTCGATCTTAAGACTCTCTCTCTCGCTTGCTTCTCGCTTGCCTCTCTCACTGCGAATGCTATTTGTACGCTTCCTTTGTTATCTTAGTCTTAATAAATATTCATTCTGCTAACCACTGCGTCTTTCCTCTCGGCACTTCCTCCCTCCCGTGTTACGCGCACGCCGGCTTGCACCGTCCGCTGCTACCTGACCTACGACGCTCTCCGCGGGCCGAAGGCAAGAGTGCCTTCGAGGGGCATATCTGAGCCGCTGGGCTGAATCCCACGTGTTCCCCATACGAGTTACCCGCAGGCCGAGTAGCCACTTAGCATCACCCTTAACGGGGTAGCAGAATCCCCGTTACAAGTCTGGCTATCAAATAATTTCATATATACAGAAGTATGTGGCTAGCTTATACTAAAATTATATAAAATAGCATCGTTCAGACCGGTCGTGGAAAGAATAATCCAGCAGAAATGGTAAATCAGAGTTGTCGGTATCAGAATTAGAGATTGTATCCCGTCATCCCCCGAAGTCGTAGAAGGGCAAGCCTCCGATAACATTGGTTTCACAGGAAAGATGCACATTAGGGCGGTAGCGCTTTCATTAAATGCAAACAGGTAATTTTACTGCTTTTCTGCATTCAAGGTATGGCCAAAATTTTTAGAAGGCTCCGCGGCGGAAAGATTCTTAATTAAAATGAAGATACACAACCTGGCAGATGCTCAGGTACTCTCGATTTTGGGTACCATGTTCTTCAGAAGCACTGACATGTGGCTTGAGAACAACAAGTTGAAATTTGACAGTGGACTTGATTCCATAGTCGTTAGCTTTGTTTTGTTAATTGAATGGGCTTAACGTACTGCTTAACCTTTGGTTCCTGGAGGACGTCGCGTATCCAAATATGGGTGCTCGACAATGGTCACCGTGTTCGCCTTAAATCACAAGGAGGCAAGGCACCTATGTCCACCTATCTACTAGAAGAATAGAAGATTTGCTAGCATAAAGACAAGCCCTATAAATTCACGATGTACACACTTCTCTCTGATAACCTCTGATAAAACGAAACTCAGAGAGTCAGCTAGATAGTTGAAAGGAGTTCCTCTCCTATCCTAACATTTTACCAAGTCTTAGGGAGTTGAGCCAACTCTTAGGTGTAGCCTATCACACTTTGTCTGGCTGCACTGATTCTCCAATCCAGTTACCGTACCGTACAGACTGACCTGTCTACTGATTCATAGTGACTAATTTATACATATTGTGTTGCACTAAATATAGTTAACTTTAAAATTACTTTGTATCGTTATTCACTTGTTTCTAAAACATCGTGTCGGAAATGTCTAATCATGGTCCAAGTGTCTAGTGTATGGGAGCTGTGGGAGTAAACACAGTTGAGCAAATAAGCGGAGAGAGCTACCATCAGGTGGCTGAAACCCGAGAAACACCATTTGCGATCTTCAAGCTGGCATCTGTACGAACTTTGGGAAAGAGCACCACGCAGTGAGACGTTACTCGTATCAGTCTTTCGTTTTCGCTCGACTATCGTGTCGGGACTGTGGTCGGTTTTGGATTGCCATGACCTGGTGCCCTCGCTGCGGCCAAGGATGCTTAGTTCCAGGCTGGTAGAACAGATGACTAGATGGAAGCATCGAGTAAGAGGACCAGGATGGGTAACTTGCAGAGCGAGAGTCGGATCGGGTCATAAGGAGACATCATCTATGATTACAGGCATAAAAACGGGAGAGATAGATTGGACAGTAGAGAGCGTCGGCGGCAAGTAGAACAGCAGACACACGAGAGACCTGCGGTCTATCCGATAACTGCGTTCGTGCTACATATCCCCTCTCCCATACTAAGTTGGAAATTTTCAGGCTAATGCTTGCCCTTAACGCTGTGAAGTCGGTGGGGCAGACCATACGGCACTTGCCCCAAGCCTGCATAAAAGTAGTTCGCTCAGAAACAGATAACAGGATTTAATTGTCGAGTCTGTACGTTTATGTATGATTGCTTTGCCCGAATGTGGATTTATTTTGTTTTATTTTTGTATCATAAAACTGTTCATTGTTTATTTTTTTTTATTTTTTCCTTTTGTATTTTGTAAGTTTTTTTTATTATGTAATTGTTACTACTTATGATCTCGATCGCCCAGCGTCATAATGGCCTTGAGGTAGCACAGGACGAAATGAGAAAGTCCCCAGAAAAATGAGTTACTAGGGGGGAGGGAGAAAGGCTGTGATGAGAAATTGCCTCTTCAAGTTGATTGCACTATTTGTCCACTCTCGATTGCCGTTCCACGGTCATTACCGAACAGTGAGCGTGTATACACGCATTCAAATTTAATTTTTCTGTTATCGAAGAGCGACGGTCATCATGGCGATTGAAAAGAAAACGGAATATCGAAGGGAAGGTACTGCGAGAATGGAAAGAGGATCGGCAGTCGTAAGCGGCAGTTTAGTTTGCCGACGCTTGCAGCGAAAAACTAGTGCCTCCGAATGGATCACGGCGCGTTTACGAATATACGTACGGACGCGTCACACTATGGACCATTTTTTTTGAGTGTGATAAAATCAAACATCTCGGCCGAGAGTGAATCCAATAATATGAGCCGGGAAGCAAACGAAACCGAGACTGATGTACAATCCGAGAAAAATACTATCGAGACGATAGTTCTATTATATGACCTTTAAATGACCTTCGAAACTTGATACAACTAAATTTTTACGATTTTTTTCTACTTTTACCAATCCACACCATTTCAAAATTAATTTCAAAACAAAGTATATATATATTTTTATTGGCAACTTATGTTACAATTGATTTACACCTCCCTCTTCATCATTTGTGTCTCGTGCCCAGTCTGTGTAGATGCTACTATATGTGTTTTGTTTATGTATGTGTTTTGTGTATACAGGGTGTCAATTAAGTCCCGGGACGCCTGAATATTTTCTGAAGTACTTCAGTTCTGAAAAAGGTCACGGTCATTCCTACAGTAACTTTGAACAAGGAATCCGATGGTGACCTTGGATTTGACCTTGAACATAAATTTTGAGGTTATTTTGAGGTCAACCTCATTTTTTTAAATAGGAACCCCTATTTTTTATTGTGGAATCGGAAAGAGCGGGAAATTTTACGTCCGGATATGTATTGAGGTTTGAGGTTGAGGTTACTCCTAGAGGTCAAATAGAGGTCAAATAATGAATTCTTAAAAATTTCGCGAGTTCAGAGGTAAAAAAACAAATAAAGGTCATACCATTGGTAAGTCTTAACGAGGAACTCAACGGTGACTTCGAATTTGACCTTGAACCTCATTTTTAAGGTCATTTGAAGGTCAACCTCATTTTTTCTAATGGAAACCCCTGTTTTTGATAGCGGATTCGAAAGGAGCCCAAAGTTTTACGTATCGATGTGTCGAAGAAGGAATCCAATTGTGACCTTCAATTTGACCTTGGACTTGACCTTACAGGTTATTTGAAGGTTAACTTTTTTTTTTCCAGGAACCCTTATTTTTGACACCTGGAAATTTTACGCTCAGGTATGTACTTAGGTCGCAGAAAAAGTTTGACATTGGGGTTTACTCCAAGGTCATTTACCCACAACGGTTCAATCTCCACTTGACATTTAAGGTCATTTCAAGGTCAACTAGTTTTTTTGATTGGAAATCCCAGTTTTAGTACCAGGAATCGATAGAGAGGGAAATTTTTCATTCAGACAGCATTTTTTAAAATTATGACCTTACTATCGTCCTTATTCTTACTCTTTGCGTTACCCAGAAACAACGACGTGGACGTAGTAAGATCTGTTTCCTTTGGGGTGCTTGATTAGCGTGAGTCCCCTTGCCTCTCACTTAAAAGTTGAAAGTTTAATGGCAATGCCATTTTAGATTTGAGAAAATCTAAATTTTGTCAGTAGATTCGAACTCAGTGACCCCCAAAACCCCCGGGTACTAATTTCCAGCCAAAAATGTGCGATTTCTATTTTCATCCGCCATCTTTAATTCGCCATCTTGGATTTAAAAAAATCTAAATTTTGGCAGTAGATTCGAACTCAGTGACCCCAAAAACTCCCGAGTACTGATTTCCAGCCAAAAATGTGCTATTTCTATTTTCATCCGCCATCTTGAATTTGCCATCTTGGATTTGATAAAATCTAAATTTTGTCAGTAGATTCGAACTCAGCGACCCCCAAAACCCCCGAGTAAGAAATTTCAAGCCAGAATAGTCAGTTAAAAGGAATGTTTATAAAAGAACATGATTGTTGATAAAATAAACGTTTGTTTAAACCGTTTTCAAACTTATTTCAAATTTGTAAGTGGGTAAAGACAAAGATTAATGTCCAGAAGTTTGCATTACAGTATATGAGTTAGGGAATCCTGAATTTAACGACTCTTGCTATTTAAGCATTTACAAAAAAAAATAGAATTTATTTGATCTTTTTTGTTGTTCCTGGATTGTATTTCCGGCTGATAGTTTACGAACATAATACTTTCCAGAGTTAAAAACATTCTAAAGTTTAAAACATTCTAGAGTTCTAAACATTTCTTTTTGAACAACTCGTTTTTCTTTGCAGCTCATAAGTTTTTCTTTTGGTTTTAATTCGTGTACTATTCTTATCTAATTAAAAAAAATGGCGTATGCTAAACTTTCGGAGCGAAAACGGATAAGTTTGTTGATGATGCGTGGTTGGGAAGATCGAGTTCGATCTTACCTTGAAGTGCGCACACTGTTCAATAATAATTTCCGTAATCAAGATGGACAAACACCTATTTCAAAATCTACAGTCGAAAGGACTGTACGGCGCTTCGCAGAATTTGGGACTATTAGTGATCTTCAGAGAACTGGTCGCCCAACATCTGTTGCAACTGAGCAGAAGCAGATTGAAATTGCTCAAGCATTTATTGAAAATCCGCATCTTAGTTTACGTAGAGCTGGGCATGAGCATGACGTTTCTCATGAATGCGTACGAAAAATTCTGAAAAGCATTCATTTTCATCCTTATAAAATCCATTTGGTACAGGAGCTTAATGAAGATGATCCGGATCGTCGGCTCGAGTTTTGCGAAACGATGATGAATAGAATAGATGCAGAGCCTAATTTTTTATACAATATAGTTTTTTCAGATGAGGCTACTTTCACTTTAAATGGTGAGGTTAATAGACACAATTGCAGATATTGGTCTGACTCAAATCCTGCATGGATGTTGGAAAACCACACACAATATCCACAAAAGTTGAACGTGTGGGCTGGTATCTTTAATGGTACTCTTGTAGGCCCTTTCTTTATCGACGGTAATCTCACTGCAGCTTCATACGAACAGTTACTTAGGGATCAAATAATACAACGAATTAGAGAGATAGCAGGTGATGATTACGATGTAACTTGGTTTCAGCAGGATGGAGCAGCCGCTCATTTTGGTCAAAATGTTCAAGCATATTTGGATGCTCAGTTTCCTCGAAGATGGATTGGAAGAAGGGGTGAAATCGAGTGGCCGGCTAGATCTCCGGATCTGACACCACTCGATTACTTTCTCTGGGGTTTCCTTAAGAATAAAGTTTATGCCACTAAACCAAACAACATAGAGGAACTGCGCAATCGAATTCTGAAAGAGGCTGCAAGAATCGATAGAGCGATGATTCGCGATGCTGTTACTCATTTTTACAATCGTCTAGCTTTTTGTCAAGAAGTTGAAGGATTTCAGTTTGACCATCTCCATTAAACTTTGAACCTTTAAGTAAGAGGCAAGGGGACTCACTAATCAAGCACCCCAATCGTGAGAGGCAAGGGGACTCACGTTAATAAAGCACCCCAATCGTGAGAGGCAAGGGGACTCACGTTAATAAAGCACCCCATTGTGAGAGGCAAGGGGACTCACGCTAATCAACCACCCCATCGTGAGAGGCAAGGGGACTCACGCTAATCAAGCACCCCAAAGGAAACAGATCTTACTACGTCCACGTCGTTGTTTCTGGGTAACGCAAAGAGTAAGAATAAGGACGATAGTAAGGTCATAATTTTAAAAAATGCTGTCTGAATGAAAAATTTCCCCCTCTATCGATTCCTGGTACTAAAACTAGGATTTCCAATCAAAAAAACTAGTTGACCTTGAAATGACCTTAAATGTCAAGTGGAGATTGAACCGTTGTGGGTAAATGACCTTGGAGTAAACCCCAATGTCAAACTTTTTCTGCGACCTAAGTACATACCTGAGCGTAAAATTTCCCGCTCTATAGATTTTCGGTGTCAAAAATAAGGGTTCCTATTAAAAAAAAAAGTTAACCTTCAAATAACCTGTAAGGTCAAGTCCAAGGTCAAATTGAAGGTCACAATTGGATTCCTTCTTCGACACATCGATACGTAAAACTTTGGGCTCCTTTCGAATCCGCTATCAAAAACAGGGGTTTCCATTAGAAAAAATGAGGTTGATCTTCAAATGACCTTAAAAATGAGGTTCAAGGTCAAATTCGAAGTCACCGTTGAGTTCCTCGTTAAGACTTACCAATGATATGACCTTTATTTGTTTTTTTACCGGAAATTTTTAAGAATTCATTATTTGACCTCTATTTGACCTCTAGGAGTAACCTCAACCTCAAACCTCAATACATATCCGGACGTTAAATTTTTGGCTTCTTTGGAATCCGGTATCAAAAATAAGTTTTTTTGTTAGAAGAAATGAGATTAACCTTCAGATGACCTTGAAAATGAGATTCAAGATCAAATCCAAGGTCACCGTTGGGTTCCTCGTCAAGACTTACCTAGGGTATGACCTTTGTTTGTTTTTTGTTACCTCTGGACTCGCGAGATTCTTAAAATATCATTATTTGACGTCTATTTGACCTCTAAGGGTTAAACCTCAACCTCAACCTCAAACCTCAATACATATCCGGACGTAAAATTTCCCGCTCTTTCCGATTCCGCAATAAAAAATAGGGGTTCCTATTTAAAAAAATGAGGTTGACCTCAAAATAACCTCAAAATTGATGTTCAAGGTCAAATCCAAGGTCACCATCGGATTCCTTGTTCAAAGTTACTGTAGGAATGATCTTGACCTTTTTCAGAACTGAAGTACTTCAGAAAATATTCAGGCGTCCCGGGACTTAATTGACACCCTGTATGTGTATGTATGTAGGTGTGTCTGAAACTTTTGCGTCCCTGTCTTCTGCTTCTGTCTGTTCAGCTTTTCTTCCGATTTTTCTGTTGATTAATCTTCTCTTCCTCTCTCTCTCTTCTAGATATGCCTTTTCAGCTCTTGTTTTTCTCTTTCTTGTTTATTTTCTTTTCTACTTCTTCCTTTGCTACTTTCTTTTGCCTTTTAACCTTTGCCTTTCTTTTGCTTTTGCTCTCTTTCTTGCTAATCATCTCACCTGTCTTTCTCCTTATTAGGGCTTTGACACCTTCTTCTCATTTCCTATTGCTCCCTCTGCCTTTCATTTCCTCAACTTCACTTATATTCCTTAGTGTCTTATAATTTTGTCTTCTTGTTTTAATTTTTCTTTTTCTTCTTCGTTTCTTCTTCTTTTCCATTTTTGCTCCGTCATCCGATACCTGCTTCCTCTCGCTTGTGTAGTTGCTAGTACGTGTATTTTGTGTATGTAGATGTGTCTGCGAGTCTTGTGTCTCTGTCTTCTGTTTCCGTCTATCCTTAGTCTTGTAATTTCGTCTTCTTGTTTTTCTTTTTCTTTCTCCTCTTCGTTTCTTCATCTTTTCCATTTTAGCTCCATCATCCACGCTATCTTTTCTTTGCTTCCTATTATTATTTTTTCCCATTCTTCCCCTTCCTTTTTGCTTTTTTAACATTTTTCTACTATGTGCTTCCAATTTTCTTCCTCTTTCATACACATTCTGCATCTGTTAATTTCTTCTTTTTCCCAATACCTGCTTCCTCTCGTTTCATTACCTAACCTAAACCTTTCTCTTATTTGTAGGCCTTCTATTCTTCCCTCTCCTTGAACTTCCTTTAATCTATATTTTTACATTTCTTCTTTCATTTCTTGTTTCCACTCGTTTATGTATCTTGACCTTTTTAGCTTTTCTTCTAGTTCCTTTTCTTCTTTTTTCATCCTTAGCTCCCAATTTTCTCTAAATAGCTTTTCTCCAAGCCCCCATAGTCTTCCGAGTCCTATATTTATTTTCCCTTTTACCTTCTTTATCTGCTTTTGATTTCCGTTATTTCTGCTTATCACATATCTCAAGTAGTTGTACTCTTTAACCATCTCTATCTTCACACCTTCCCATTCAAATTTTTCTTCCTTCCCCCTTCCTCCTCCTCTCCAGCATTTCATCATCTTTGATTTTCGTACATTTAGCTCTAATCCCCTTTCTTCCAGATATCATTTTAATTTTTTCAGTATCGCTTTCATTTCACTTTCACTCTTTGCCATCATCACTATGTCATCTGCATATCCTAATGTCCATATTATCTTCCTTCCTATCACCACCCCTCCTTCTTGCACCTGTTTGATCTTGTCTTCCAGGTCGGCGAAGGTAAGATTAAATAGCGTGGTGCTCAAAGGGCACCCTTACCTTACGCCTTTGTAAGTCTCGAACTCTCCAATTATTTCTCCTCCAACTTTTACATTACTCCCTGTTTTCTTATATATTTCTTCTATTCTTGTCCTAATTTTTCTATTTATCCTTTTCTCTTTCATTGTTTCCCATATGTTCTTCCTTGTTATCCTGTTAAAAACGGACTTCATGTCGGCAAAGAATACAAACAGTTTTCCTCCTTTTTTCCTTATTTCCTTCCCTATTATAGTTTTTAATATATATATTGCGTCCTTTGTTCCTCTTTTCTTCCTGAATCCCATCTGCGTATCGCTTAGCGTTTCTTTAGCTTCTAGTTCTCTTTCCAGCTGTATCTTCCTGTATCTTCCACACCTGTATCTTCCACAGCTGCGTAAGTAATCCCATGGCCCAACAGAATCTTTATAGTTAGGGTGAATTCGTGTTTCCCGAGTCCACAAGAAATAAATAACGTAGGTAAACAAATACAACGTTATTTCCTAGTGAGCTACAGTATTTCCCAAGAATTTTGTAGCATTGTAAATAAACTTTTCCACAGAAAATTATTTAAAGCATCTTATAGTACAAATCTTCCCCTTTCAAATGCGAATAAGTTTGTCAAAATGTCTTTTTTTTTCGCCAAGATATCGCATTTTAAAATATTTATATTCATGAAATTCTCAAAATTCGAATATCCATTAACCCTTTGAAGCACAGATTTTTCTATTAGCTTTTTTTGCATGAAGAATTGTGCTCGAAAATATTCGAAAATATAAAATGAATCTGCAACGAGAATTTCGTTTTTTAAAATCTAAGGTGAATTCAAAATAGCGGAATGAAATATTATCATTTTGAGTATACATTGTCAGACTCATGAATTTTTTGTAACTGATTATGATATGGTTCTTAAGGATAGTATGATGTTAAAATACGTTGCAACGGTAGTCGATTCGATCAATCGATAAGTTCGCGATTCGACATACTCAAAGTGCGAGAGCGAAAGTTTAGGAGAGAGAGGCGCTCGCGCGATTTTAAATTTCAGTTTAGCCTCAGCCGTTGTGCAGAAAACCGCCAAATTTTCTTTTGTGTTTTTGCCGTTTGTCGAAAGAATGTTTTTCTGGATTTGGTACGTGCGTAGGTGATAGCGAAGAGCGAGGAAAAAGTAACTAAGCCAAGATCAGCGAGGAGTCGGACGAGTAGCAACCGATCCGGGGGCTAAGAGCAGCGTCTTTACAGCATCACCCGGGAGCAAAAAGTTTGCTGACATCAATTACGGATGATCACTGTAATTGCACCGCAGGGTAGGTGCACCTCCCTTTTTCAGTGCGACAAAATAATTCCGAAAGTATTTTATTATACGCGACCGTTATCGCATTCGCACCGAGCGTTATAGTTTGTGATATAATTTTGAATTCTTTCTCTCTCTCTCTCTCTCTTCCCGGATAATTGTAAATCTTATACACGTACGCAAGTCTTTCGGTCCACCAAAGACTGTAACTTCTATTATTATAAACGTCTTGATTCTTGTTCCCCGCATTACGTTATTTCGTTTCCCTTTAGTTTAACGGATCCGTCACCTGATATTTTTTGAATCCGATTTCATCTAGGGAATAGTGGAAAGAAACATTAGTCTCCGTACCCCTAAGAGAAAGCAAGTGTCACAAGTAAGGTAACTGAAGGTGAGTTCAACTCTATTTAGGCTAATCAATGAAGTCAAAAATGAGGTATTTTGTGACATTAATACTAACAGCAAACCGACTATGCAAAGTAGTTTATTACTATGCGTAGATGAAAACGTATATGTTTTCAACTCGCAACTTTCATTTAATAAATTTTTACAGCCGTTTGAAACAAAAACATGTGTTTCGCGTATAAAACCAAAACTATTGAAGTTAGGTATGTACCTCAATGGAATAAGTTGTAGATAATAGAATTATCTATAAAATGAGCTATCGCTCATCTCAATCGAGTAATTAATAATCAATAATTGCAAAAAACATCAAAATTGATCAAAAAAGGTAACATTTCAAAAATTCATATCTCCACATAGAGTGATGTTGAAAGAATTAGCTTATGATATTTTGTAGATTGCATTGTCTACTTCACGTATGCTAAATCTGAGCTATATAATTATTACTTTCGGCACTACAGTAATGACAATTAAAGCTTTTTTTTAGTACATCTTGCATAATGCCCTGTGGCTCAGTCGTAAGAATTATACATTATTTGAAAAAAGCTTTCTAAAGCTCAATAATCAAACTATAACTTTGTCATTTGAACTTTTGCTCTAAAATCAGCTTAAAAGGGTGAAATTTGCCGTTGAATATCGGGCAAAATGCGCCCGAGCGTCAAAGAAAGCGAGCGGTGGGGGATACAGATCCCGCGAGGGGGAAGTATATATAGTAATAGAAAAGCCAGGCGCTCGGCGTTTGACGTTAATATTACTTGTTTGATATATATATTTACACTATTTTACTAAAATTTTTTTTATTTTTCAAGTTAATGAAGTACGCATTCGATATTTGTTAAATAAATAATGCGAAACATATAAAAATATGTGTATATTTTATTATAATATAGGAAATGTAACGGGGTAGCTATCCGTTTATTTAATACTAAATCCGTTTATTTATTATGCGCGCGATCGCATCGAAGAGAGCGCGGGATTATCTACATGTTTAAATTCGAAAATTGAAGAGCAGAAGGGAACGGGTGTCAGTCAACCAACTTTTTACTAACACAAAATAATAATATCAGAATTACGGTTAATATCACATGCGAGATCGTTTATTTCCTCTAAAGTCTACAATGTATTCGGCCCGTGTGTTTATTTTTACAAGACGCGCGCGCGATAATAACATGCAGTGTCGGATCGCTCGCCGCTCTTTGTTCGCCGAGTTACTACATGCACGATTCTTATTGAGTACGAGAGATTAGTTATTATCAATTCTGCTACAATCGCAAAATTAAGCTGGCCAGCTTACCTTATTAGCAGACGCACGGACAACGAGGGAAAAACTTCGCACTCTAGTTGTGGGAAAGTCTGTCTTTTATGACCAAGTGGTTCTCGCTTTCGATTTCGCCCTCGATGACGAAACCTCACACTCACACACGCTCACACGCACTCGGCTCCGTCAGGCGAAGGCACAGCTTCTCTCTCTCCTAATTAGCTCGTCTCGACACTCAGGAAAACTCGGGAAAAACTCTCTTTGTCACTAGCTGCAGGGGCGTGCTAAGGTTCTGAGTTTCAACTCTGGCTGGAGATATCGACAGCTAATCCTCAACTAGTTCATTTTCATACGCGCGCGTTCCGTCTCCTCGCGTGCCGAATTCCCTCGTCACATCTTTCCCCAACCGATAGGTGCTATCCCCGCAGGCAGCCGCATGGTTGGGCTGTCAGCGCTAATAAGACGTTTACCGTCACAGCAAATAGTAATTTATATTTATTTATAATACATTTATCCCCATAAAAAATGTAGTTATTCCATTAACATTTGAACAAAATACCTGTTCATTTTTGGTAATTATAAAAGTGATATTATTATATTATATATATGAAAAATTATATTATAAATATATGTGTATATTTTATTATATATTCATTACATATTCATTAATTATCATATAATTTAACAGTTTGAGATATTATTTATAATAATTATATTTATAATGTTATTTACAATAAATTTTAATTTGTTTCATTATACTTAAAAATTATGACATTATTATGGTAATACTATAGATACTTAATTTAAATATTAAAGTTATTCATTAAATCTACATCTTTTAGCGCAGTGTACTTGGTCCATGTCTACTATATTATCTAGATTATCACACACACTATCAACTATAGTTTCGCATTCTATTATTTCGTCATTTTCGTTATCACTATCGCATCTGATAATAATGTTTCTTTCAAAATTGAAACAAGATTCTTCGTGACAATGTGCACAAAGATTTTTACATTTTAACCCATTTTTTCGACAAGTACAAGAATAATCTACGCAGCCTTTCTTGCTACACGAACAAGATATTTGTTGAAACAATTTTTTCGGCACAAGTGGCTCTTTAGTACCGATAAGTAAAAGACTATTGTTATCTATTTCCCATCCCCAATCTGTTGCTTTTACATTTGAATTTCCTAGCCATCGTTGAACTTGATAATAAACACTAAACGCGTGCTCTTTTGCTGTTCCTTCGGTTGGTGGCAAAGATTCTAATAAAAATTTGGATTTGACTTTGGCCTTGCTAAAATGCAAATAGCGAAGGTCATTTAACGAGAAAGCATTAGATTTTTCTATTAAAATATTTTCTGCCTTACTGCTATAAATACCCATAATTAAATGCACTGCTCGCAACTTCGTCGTGAGTAGCATCTTTTTTATAAAAAACTGAAGCGAATTCCATTAATTTTTGATGATTAAATATTTCCATCAATTTGCTTTTACCTTGTTTGTAGAAAGCAGATGTGGTATCGCAACCACAAAAGGCATGCAAAAAGCCTACAATGCTTAACAAATCTTTATATAAAAAGCTAGTATTACTATAGTATTCATAATTATGAACACCTTTACTGTCTTTCCTGAAAAAGATATTACTCACGTTTTGTCCTATTTGCGTTACTATTACTAATAAATCTATATCTGTGCCTAGAATAATTGAAATAGAATAATCAAAACATCGGCATTATCAGAAGCAATTCTTATTCTGAAAGCTATTTCATTTAATAAATGGCATAATATTTCAATTAATTTGATTTTGTTTTTTTCATTACTCAAAAATTGTTGCTGATTAACCGTTATTTTCGTATGATTTTTTAATGCTATTTCGCTACCTATATTTTTTAATTTTCGCCGAAAACGCTCAACCGATTTCGTTACATTTGTATCATTTTCTGGTTAACCGTCGAAGACTATATAACTATTGGGTTCATAATGGATTTTTGCATACGAAATATACTTATTTAATATGCACTCTATTGTATCATTACATTTTCTAACGACTTTTTGAAGAAAAAATCCCCCGTCTACTACATGAGTAGTTTTGCCCTTGATCTCGATAATATCGACTTTTTCAAAATTTGAATAAAATGCTGATTTTTTTGATTTCCGCATACCATTTTCATCGAATAATGACAATGGCACTGAAGATAGTTCAAATTTGCTGCTATATTCCCTAATATCTTCTAGAGTTTTTATATTTAACGCTAGTTTTTGAAATATCAATTCCGGTGATATATGAACTACTTCGCTGCTGATATTTTTTATTATTAAATTAGTGGTTTGTAAATTAACAACTTTACTGCTCCGCTTAAATTTTAAGGATGAATATGTTTTATCAGCTGTATTTTTCATTAATGCATTCCCGATTTCGAAAACTTTAAAACAATTTACAGAAGACAAATCACCAACATAGCCAGAAAATATACCAATAATTTTGTCTGTGTCTGGGAATGGATTATAGAATTCGAAAAAGTTTAATAGTTTATGGCAAATGTAACGTTACAGAAATTTTCCATCGCGCTACTAACTTCTAATACAGCTGTTACGTCTCGTGCATCAACTACGAATAGCTAATGAATGAGACGTTCCAATATGTTGACTAGTGGTTGGATATGTCTCACTTATAATAAATGTATGTGGAAATGTATGTCTGATAATTGCACTACCTTGATAATCGTAGTTTTTAATTGTTGACAGAAATGCAGCAGGCTCTAACTGCTTGTAGAATTTTATAAATGTAGCAGGCTCTAACTGCTTGTTGAATTGTATAAATGTAGCAGGCTCTAACTGCTAGTTGAATTGTATAAATGTAGCAGGCTCTAACTGCTTGTTGAATTGTTTTGGGTAGGTTGTTGAATAATTACTTGCACGATATTACTTTGTAACAGTCGCGAGTTTATTAAGTAAAGTAATCATCAATTGTCGGACCGGTCTGTACGGAGTTGAGTCTTACAGGTACTTATTGACTGACTGACGGACTACTGATCAACTGCCTGAGTAATTTGTTCATTCCTTTTTATATCTTTTATAGCTCTTTTCAGGTCAGTATTGCGATATGGTGTGACATTTTGTTTTTGCTGAATATAAATTTTGCGTTTGGTGACTTTATTTAGGCATGTCATTTACCTCGTGTTTCGTCAGCTTTTTGCTGACGTGCGAGTATTTTAACAGCATTGAATTTCATGAATGTGCATTTGTTACAAAAAAGGATGCGTCGTAAGCCGTAACACTTTCTTTCGGAGTGTCATTCACCTCGCGTTTCGTCAGCTGACGTGCGAGTAGGTTAGCAGCTTTGAATTTCACGAATGTACATTTATTACAAAAAGGATGCGTCGTAAGACGTAACACAGCTACTCTAGACATAACCCATTTTCCTATTCTGTCACACCGCGACCATGTGTCAAACCTCCAGTACATATGATTGGCCTCATTAACATCTGCTCTATGGTCATATCTGACCATATGCCAGACCAAAATCTGTTAGACCGTTTAATCGTGAAGTAGCCCTGATTACAAAACTTATCATACTCAACAATGTCCATAACATCTTTTAATTTTAACATATGCTGTATATACAATAAGCTAGCTTCGGCATACAAATGATGCCCCGAAGCATAAAAAATTGGAATCATTAATTTAATAATTTCTAAATGCAACAGAAAATTGCCAGTACGTTCGGCATCTATAAATCGTTGAATTAAATAAACTATTTCAAAATATTGCACCCACAGTTGACACGTTGGTCCATTATTTTTTAGATAATTGATGCGTTCTACAAATTTTTCCTTTATATTTTGCACTATAACAAATTCAAGTTTATTGTTAAAATTATCCCCTCCTACGTCTAATAGAGATTGATTTAAAAAATTGTTTTCATTATCATCAAGATCTATTTGTTTAAAAATGATAGAAGCAAGTGCTGCTTGGACTAACAGATGGCCTCTCACAGCTTGAGAAAAAGCTTGGCCAATAAGAACTTTATCAGCAGATAATTCAGAATAAATTAAACTAAAAGCTTCTTTAAGGCCACTTACACCCATTATATATCCGTCAGATGAAATATAAAACATTAATAGATGGAAGCCGCCTAAACGAGGAAATAATGATATCAGATTATGGGGATTGTTATCAGGATCAATAGAGGAAACGATTTCCATTGCTTTCATAAACAATGGCAAGTCGAACGTAACAAAACAATATTTTTGTTTGTTAATATCGGCTCTTTGCCCTGCATCGATTAATAAGGTTAATATAGTATTATGGTCGCTTGGAGGAGCATTAATAAATAGCAAAGGGATAATTTTTGATGTATCAAATTCATCATTCAATAAATAAAATTTGTTCATGAATCTATTCCAGTTTGGTGTTTGTTGTGGTGCACTAAATTTTCCATAGAACCACAACAAATCGATAGGTTTTAATCTACCAATTATATCGATACTATCTAATGCTAAGTCATCTACAGTTATAGAACGCAAATTAAAAGGCTTCTTATTATTAAAAGTACTTAATGGTGTAAACCCGAATGTATTAGTTGAATCAAACGAAAAGGCTCCTTTTAAACGCGGAATACAAGTATTTGTCGTCACACACATTATACCGCCCATAGAATGAAAAGTATTTTTTCCATCAATAGTAAAAGTATGGTGATCTGCATTGTCATATACAAATTGCAAATACGAATCGGAGATGAAATCTATAGTTTCTGGACAGTTCACAATCGATGTTACAAGTCGAGTTGTCTCAAAATATGAAGCACAAAGACCTAAATTATGAAGACAATCTATGATACCTTTAGTAGCATATTTAGTGTGAATCATACAAGAAAGTGCTAGTAATATTGAAGAAGAAAACGACCGTGGACTAACGACAGACATTAAAATATGGCCTAAAGTACCAATTTTATTATCTAATTTGAAATCAGGGCCTTTTTTGGGAGTACGTTTATCTGTTTTTAATAATACGTCGAGAAATACTTTCCGTGCTTCTGGAATTCCTTCGTTAAATTATCTAAAAATGTAGTTGGCGATTTATAACTATCAATATCGCATTTCATTGATCGAATATCTTGCAATATTAATTCTGCGGCTTCTGTAATTATACGTAGTCTTTCTTCTCGCGGGTCACTTTTACGATTATCATAAAAATTTTTTTCACTATATAATCCTCCCAACCTTTTCAAACAAATAAGTCGAACATTGGTAACTGTATAAGTAACTATCTCATCTTCAAAATGTTTTTTTAGAGCATCTTCAATACGATTAAGCGGTGGTAAATCTGTAGATCCGTGAATACTAATATATTGATTTAAAATTTTTTTAACCAAAATTGGCACTCTTCGCTATTTTCTAATAAAAAATTAATAATATATGATATTATATGAGATATTTCATCACTTATAGGTTTACCTATCACGTTTGTTGACTATATAAATAAAACTTGCTTAAGCAACGTCGATGATAAAAAACATTTGCCTGAGTGAAATATTCATCGTTCTTGTCTTTTAAATTACACGCGACGATATCATTAAATTAATTTCATTTTCTTGATACGTTTCAAGCTGCGCTATAATGCTATTTATAGTACTCTGCTGCAATACACGAGAATATTTGTCCACATTATAAAATTTTTGCGAACAGAATAAACAATACGTAGAAAAATCAAATTGAAGCCCTTTCTCTTTATGTTTTCTACCTACTTCAACAATTTTGAGTGCATTTTTCAGTGCCGCTTTTATATTTGATTCCCTAACATACATTGTTTGACAAACTCTATGTACAGTAATTTCTTGGACTTTTTCCAAATCTACATGTTTATTGTCCTTTCTCCGACGGCTAACGCTTGCTAATTTCTCAATACCCCGTTGTTTAACTATACAAGACTTATTAGAATCTAGTACCTTATGACATAGTATGCAAAAGTTTACATCGTTTTCGCCTGGTTGTTCACCGATGTCTTCTAGAGTAGGGATTTCAACGTCATTGTCTTCCTCTGATGAATGTCCTGCTATGTTATGGAAGTCGTCAGTTGCAGTTATAATGAAAAGTTGCAAGATGAAAGACAACTTAATTATCTGTAAGTTATGAATAACATATTAGAACAATTTCACAAGATGTACATAGTACACCACTGAATTTATTGATTTAATTGTACTGAACTTATTGTAATATACATATTAATATGAATATAAAAATGATTTATATATATTAATATATTAATACATTGTAATTACAATAACTTCAAGTAAATTTTATAAATAGGAAAGAAGCAGTCCAGTAGAATCAGTTTTAAATAAAGTGCATATTAAAACCCCCTATCCGTCACCTCGAATTTCTTTTTGCGTTTAGCAATATACATTTTTTTAGCTAAAAAAGGGAAAAACGGCACTTTTTTTTACTTGCGCGCTGCTTACTCTAAATCTATTAGAGATACGAAAATAATTTACTGGAATAAAGTTGTAGAGCGTTAAATTTGCAACAAAGTAGCATAGTTTAAAATCGTCAGAGTCAATTTAGCGGGACTGTAGCAGCAAAACAAAAATACAAATTTTTTTTTGATAAACGTTTTCTGCGACTAAAAATGTTAATTGTTAATGTCTTCTTACATTTTTCATAAATATTCTATAAAAATATACTATATCTAACAAATAATTAAATTATTAAGTTATTAAATTATATAAAAGAGCATGCTTTCACTACAACTCGTTAACTAATAAGAATACAATTAATGTAATGCCATATTTGAGTTTGTGAAGATTTGCTATATCAATTTAAAAAAAAAACGTCAAATTTGGTTAATTGGAAGCAGAGATAAGTCAATATTGACGGCGCGATTCGATTTTTAGCAGCTCAATCAATTTTTCGTCTCCACGATAGGATACCCCCACCACCACACGCAAAAATTTAATGAATAGCAGGTAGCAGGATCCTTCTCGAACGGTCAAACTTTCATTTGTCTTTGAAAGGACATCCTTTAGTACAGATCCAGTGTTCTAAGCTGGTTACTTCTTTCTAAAATTTACGTTGAACTGTCTACTATCGCGAAATGTACTGAAATATTAGAAATAAGTAATCATATATTTATATATATACAAATACACGTGCATATATATAAGTACTGTACTATATACTGTACGAAGTATATATTATATTTCTAAAATTTAAATTTAAAGAAACATTTACACTTCCACTTTTATTCTACGATTCTACACAAAACAAATGTCTATATATTAAATATAAATAAAATTTCAGAAACTTACCTAAATGTTATGTGGTTAATTTAAAGAAGGTGCTATGACCAATAACAATTAATAATTGCAGATTTCGGAATAGCTAGAACACAACCAGCCAGACTGAATCTTCCAAAGGAACTGAGCAGCTGGCCTAGACTGCTCAAAAACTAGCATATTCTATATGTATATACTATACTGTATATACTGTACATTCAAAAATAACCGTTACGTTTTAGGGACGCTTATAATGTGATAAATACAAATATCTAATTACCAAAAATGAACATGTATTTTGTTTAAATGTTAATGAAATAACTACATTTTTTATGGAAATAAATGTATTATAAATACATATAATTTACTATTTGCCTATATTATAATAAAATATACACATATATTTATATGTTTCGTATTATTTATTTAACAAATATCGATTACGTACTTAATTAACTTGAATAATAAAAAAAATGTCAGTAAAATAGCGTAAATATATATATATCAAAATAAGTAACATTTGCAAGAGTGGTCAGCCTCCGTGCGCCATGGGCTGGTCTCTGCTAATTTTTCTGGGTTCTTTCTCGGTAAAGAAAGCCGGCGCTGACTTTCACAGGCCGAAGTTCGCGCTGGTTGAGGAAGGTTGATACAAAGAAACGGACACTCTAATTCAATGATATTACATATGGCGATCTCATTTATTGACGCCTTTTCACAAATATCGCTACAAGATTTACTTCGCCGCGGCGAGCGCGCTCGCTCAGCCTTTCCGCGACAAGAGTTCGCGGGATCATGCGAGCGAGATCGCTCAGCGTGCGCGATAAAATCGAAATACGCTAATGTCCGTAATCGAGCGAGAGCTGGCGCGAGAGAGATAAACTGGCTTTGGACCCACCGGATGCCGACGGTCCGTCGACAGAGAGACGATGCCGGCGAAAGCGCAGGCCCGCTGGAAACGGCGCCCTGGCGATGACCGGGACTGCCGCAGGAGAGGCCGCAGCACGGCCTTTGCCCCGGGGACGGCGAATGGTCGCTGCTTGTCCGGGCTCGGCTCGGAACACCTGGTTCTCCTGGCAAATAGCAGTCGCACTCCTGGCAGTCGTTCCTCTCTGGCCGAAAATGTCCTCTCGTCCAGTCTCTCCTTAGGCGGCCCTAATTACTCGAGAGCTCGCGTCTAACTGCCCTTCTTCTCTCTTAATTTCTAAGCCTCGCGCCGCTGCGCTCCCACTTCTCTCGCCGTCAAAAATCAGTCAAAATCGCTCTCTCTCTCTCTCGCTCTTCTCGCTCTCACTCGCACTCACGGCGACACCTCGCCGATCGTCGCGCTCCTCTCTCCAGATCCTGCAACGACACAAGTATGTAGTCGCTATATAGCGTACACTTGGTCGCTGCGTTCACGCGAGGAGAGTGCCGCACACAGGGCCAGCGAGCATCGCTATAGCCCTGTCACACATTAAAGTCAAACGCCGAGAGCCTGGCTTTTCTATTACTATATATACTTCCTCTCCGCGGGATCTGTATCCCCCACCGCTCGCTTTCTTTGACGCTTGGGCGCATTTTGCCGATATTCAACGGCAAATTTCACCCTTTTAAACTGATTTTAGAACAAAAGTTCAAATGACAAAGTTGTAGTTTGATTATTGAGCTTCAAAAAGCTTTTTTCAAATAATGTATAACTCTAACGGCTGAGCCACAGGACATTCTGCAAGATGTACTACAAAAAAAAGGTTTAATTGTCATTACTGTAGTGCCGAAAGTAATAATTATATATAGCTCAGATTTAGCATACATGAAGTAGACACTGCAATCTACAAAAGATCATAAGCTAATTCTTTCAACATCACTCTATGTGGAGATATGAATTTTTAAAATGTTACCTTTCTTGATCAATTTTGATGTTTTTTGCAATTATATTGATTATTAATTACTCGATTGAGATGAGCGATAGCTCATTTTATAGATAATTCTATTATCTATAACTTATTCCATTGAGGTACATACCTAACTTCAATAGTTTTGCTTTTATACGCGAAAAACATGTTTTTGCAAATTTCAAACGGCTGTAAAAAATTATTAAATGAAAGTTGCTAGTTGGAAACTATACGTTTTCATCTACGCAAAGTATTAAACAACTTTGCATAGTCGGTTTGCTGACCTCTTCAGACTTTATTAACAGAAAAAGAACAAATTATTAAGAATAAAGTTGCAAATGTAATTTTAATGGCATATAATTATATGTATATATGTATACCTGATTTCTCTCGTAGTCAAATTATTATAGACTAAAACGAATAGCTCGTAACCAGTCACGTTACAATATAGTAAAAAATCAAGTATTTCAACACACACACATACACACACATACACAGATATATATATATATATATATATATATATATTCTTCATCCACGGACCTACTTAGTAGTCTAAGTGGACGAGGAGGTGAACCCCGACGTGGCGCGTCCCAGGTGGCGGATAGGGAGGCTCGCTTACTATTGGCTTGCCAATAGTAGGAGGGTTTGAGGGAAATAAAATACCTCTCGCGGACCAAACACAAACCCTGTCCAGGGTTACGGACTAGGAGTAGGAGCTCCGAAGATAAACCAACGATGGATAGTACATTTACCAACAATATACCCCAGGTAGGTAATCCCTCGAAAGAGGCCAATCCTACCATCGGTTCCGATCGAGTGAAAGCCTCGGTGGCCGGTGCTGGTGCGGATTCTGGGGACGCCAAAATGTACGAACCAAGAGAGTAGTCAAGACAGAAAGGCCTCGGAGCAGATGAGGAGGAGAACGCTCTTAATCTGCTAAAGGTAAAGCTCAGTGATCTTGTGAAATTTGTTCTAGGCAAGAACAATATTCACAAGGAACTGAAGGAGATGACAAGGGCTTCCGATAGAGCCCTTGCCCAATACCTGAAGGTGAAGTCAGCGGGAGACAGAACAAAAAGCTTGATATCAAGCGTATGCCAAGCTTGCCAGACATCGCCCATCTTCCGTCCTCGACCTGGAAACCAGAGGTTGCGCGAGCGAACACCCCCGCCTACACTGGCGCAGGTTTCGACAAAAAAAGCGCGCAAGGAGGTACGGACTACGGCACCTGGCGCCGCGCTTCCATCCTCGGAGCAAGCGACTCACGCTCTTACCACTGACTGGACTACAGTGGTTAGAAAGAGCGGAAAGAAGCAGAAGAAGAAGAACCAGCCACAGGATGGGCAACGAGCAGTAGGAGTGAAACGTGCAGGCAGGTGCAGAGAAGATGAGCTTAAGGCTAGTGCTATGCTTAAAGTACCTCGGCCGGATGCCATTAAGATAAAGGCATTGTGCGACGTGTCATATGCTGACCTCCTACGAAAGGTCAAAGCGGCGCCTGAACTAAAAGCACTCGGGGAAAGGGTGACGAAAATCAGGCGGACTAGAGTGGGCGAGCTACTCCTCGAGCTAGGTCAGAAGGGGGAAGAGACACCTGCAGTGCAAAAGGTAGTCTCATCTATGCTGAAAAATTCAGCTGATGTACAGATGCTGACTCACAAGGAGACCCTTATCATCAAGGACGTAGATGAGGCTACTACAGAAGATGAGGTACTGGTGGCCATCGTCACTGTCACCGGTCTTTCTGGCCTGCCAACTAGTAGCATCAAACTCAGGAAGGCATACGGGGAGACACAAGTGGCCAATGTCTTGCTCCCTTCGGAAGCTGCAAAAAAGCTCCTAAGAAATGGGAAGTTAAGAATCGGCTGGGTCAACTGCAGAGTTCGATTACGCGAAGGGCTACCAAAGTGTTATAGGTGCCAAGAAACCGGACACATGCAAAGCATTGTGAGAGCGAGATTGACCGCTCAAAGCAGTGCTTTCGGTGTGGCCGGGACGGACATAAGGCAGTGGACTGCACTGCCACTATAAAAGGCGTAGCCATGGAGGTAGCAGCACCAACCAGCAATGGCTAAGGTGCTCCAAATAAACCTCAACCACTGCGAAGTAGCCCAAAACCTGCTGTCGCAGCTGGTCATGGAGGAGAAGGCCGACATAGTCATCGTCAGCGAGGAGTACAGGAATCTCAGTGAATCAAACTGGGTAAAGGACGCGACGGGGAAAGCGGCCATTTGGATATGTGGAAACCTCCACATATCTAAAAAAATGGTAGACGCCGTACCAACGTTCACCTGAGTAGAGGTAGCGGGTATGCGTGTGTATAGTTGCTATCTTCCACCTAGGAGAACCGATAGCGAGGACGACGGGCAGTTCCTGAGATTCCTGGATGCCATTGCAGCTAGTGCGAGGTCCTCCTAACTCCCGGTAGTGATTGGAGGTGACTTCAACGCCTGGGCAACCGAGTGGGGAAGCACTAGAACAAACCCACGCGGACGGGCACTCCTCGAGACCTTTGCGTCGTTGGAGCTGGAAATTGCTAACTCAGGGACGACTCCGACCTATACAAAGGCCGGTAAATCGTCAATAGTCGACCTTACTTTCGTTGATCGTAGATTAATGGGCGTGGGGATTGACTGGAAACTTGGCGATGGCTACACGGGCAGCGACCATCATGCCATCGTGTACCGGTTCCATACGATGACCGGCAGGAGAGTAGGAGGAGTTACACGACAGAAAGAAAGGAGATGGGCAACAACAACCTTCGACCAAGAGACCTTTCTCTATTCTTTAGAAGGGACAATGGTCGACGGAACGTCGGAAGAAAGGGCTCAGATACTCACCAAAGCCCTAACAGCGGCTTGCGATGCCTCCATGGTCACACGAGTCAACTCTCGTGGCCGTCCACCTGTGTACTGGTGGAACGAGGACATCGCCCAAATAAGGCGTGAGTGCCTGAAGACCCGAAGGCTGCATCAGAGAACTCGAAACGGGCCGCGACACGAACAGCTATCCGCGGCCTATGAGAGTAAGCGAAAGGAGCTGAAAGCCGCCATCAAAACAGCCAAGAGAAGGTGTTGGCAGAGCTTCTGTGAAGAAGTGGACCGTGCTCCGTGGGGCAGACCATACAAGGCGGTCATGCACCGGATCAAGCCCAGGGGACAGGTTCCACCTTCCTGTCCACTACTGCTGGACAGGATCGTGCAGCACTTGTTCCCCAATCATGAACAGCGGGTACCTGGCACTGGACTGAGGCTGATGGCAGTAGGCGATGAAGCCGAGCTGCCAGAGGTTAGCGAAGCCGAGTTGAGAGAGGCGGCCTCTAGGATATCCGTGCAAAAAGCGCCAGGACTAGACGGGATCCCGGGGCTGGCCATTAAGACCGCAGCGCTGAACGCCTCCAGTTTATTTCGGCACACGTTCAGCGCTTGTCTGGCAGAAGGGTTTTTCCCACCACAGTGGAAGGCTCAGAGGTTGGTTCTTCTCCCTAAGGGAAATAAGCCTCCGGAGGAGCCATCCTCGTACCGACCGCTGCGTATGCTAGACATAGTGGGAAAGCTCCTGGAGCGGGTAATCTATGCCAGACTGGAGGCGGCCATACAGCGGGCAGGTGATCTGTCCGACAACCAGTTCGGCTTTAGGAAGGGTCGCTCAACTACGGATGCCATAGGCAGGGTGATGGCTGTTGCCACAAATGCCATCAACAGTGGCCGGAGCGCAAGGCGTATGTGTGCGATCATCGCTTTGGGTATTCGAAATGCGTTCAACTCGGCAAGATGGGACAACATCATGATGTCCCTAGAGTGTTTCAGGGTGCCACTCTACTTGAGGAAGATCATCTCGAGCTACCTGACTGATCGGACCCTGTTCTTTAACACCGATGAGGGCATGCACTCCTATAACATCTCAGGAGGCGTGCCACAGGGCTCGGTCCTCGGGCCACTACTGTGGAACATCGTGTATGATGGACTGCTGAGACAGCAACTGCCAGAGGGAGTTTCGATGGTGGCTTTTGCTGACGACGTGGCGCTAGTCATCGTCGGGAAAAGCATCGAAGAGATAGAATATCTCGGAGATGTTTCTACCGAGGCAGTAGCCGGTTGGTTGAGAGGCCAGGGTTTACATCTGGCAGCGGAGAAGACGGAAGCGTTGCTCATCTCTAGGACAAAAGCAAGGAGGTACGCCACCTTCATGGTAGAAGGAAGACAAATACGGTCGGTAGACACTTTAAAATACCTAGGTGTTACTCTGGACGCGCGCCTATCGTTCAAGGAACATTTGGTGAATGCGGGCTCTAAAGCCGTAAACGTCGCCCGGGCGCTAGCGGGCATCATGCCCAATATAGGAGGACCAAAGCAGCCGCGTCGGTTGCTTCTTGCGTCGGTGGTGAGTTCCGTCATTTTATACGGAGCTCCAATTTGGGCAGATGCTCTGCACAAGCACAAAAGCTATGGCGACCCATGCCGGAGAGCCTGCAGGGTGGTCGCGCTGAGGGTTGCATGTGCCTATCGAACCGTGTCCGATATTGCCTTATCCGTTGTTGCAGGAATCCCATCAGTGGACCTGCTAGCAGCCGATAGGGCTGAAAGATACCGTGGAGAATGGCTTACAGACGGAGACCGACGAGACGTACGATGGACAGAGAGGACGATGATAAAGTGGCAGGGTAGATGGGACCTAGCCGCGGTGGGTCACTGGACCCATCGCATCATCCCAGACGTGAGAAAGTGGGCGAGCAGAATCCATGGCTTTGTCACTTTCCAGCTAACGCAGGCGCTGACAGGCCATGGCAACTTCCACAGCTACCTTCACCGCACTAGGGTGATAGATAGCCCGGAATGCCCGGCCTGTCCTGGCGCAGACGAGGACGTGGAACACGCGTTGCTTCAGGGCCCTCGGTTTGAGGATGAACGGAGTCGATTCCAGGCACTGTGGAAAGGACCTCAGACTCCTGAGGGTGTTGGTACGTGCCTCCTGGAGTCCCAGGATGGATGGAATGCGGTGACGACCCTCGTAACGACCATCGTCGATCGGCTGGGTCCCATCAGGAAGGAGGAAGAAAGAAGAAGACGATGAAGAAGAAAGAAGAAGCCATCGAAATTAGATAGGTGTCGAGATGTGCGGTAGATGCACCGACTTAGGAGGGGCTGCTACAGCCGATGCCGTCCCTCGCGAAGTAATACCTCACGGCGGTTGCCGTGGGGGACAGGTAAAATAAGAGTTGGGAGTTTAGTGGGTATGCCAGTCCTTTTACAGGCTGGAGAGTCCCACACACGGTGAGTCCTGATGGCTCACTATCGTGCGTAACGCATTCTCCAACTCTTCGGAAAAAAAAAAAAAAAAAAAAATATATATATATTCTTCATCTATCATCCCTTCCTCATCGATCTTAATAAAGGTTTATAAATATCACTAAGATATTTTATATCCTCTTTTCTATTTAAAGTGTTTTTATGTAAGCCGATGTGCAACATTTCGGATATTCTGCATTTCTTGTTATTCTTTTCATAATCCCATATCTTAGCTTTGTCCCAGTCAAATTCGTGTGAGAGAGTTCTTCTATGTGTAGCTACTACTGTATCTGAGTCAATGTTCTTTTTGTGTTCATTTAATCTAATTTTTAAGGATCGCTTACTTTCACCTATGTAGACAGCTGAATATTGTTTGCAGTTAAAACTGTAGATAATACCAGTGTTGTTTAAGAAATCAAATTTTGTTTTCCTAAACGAATGAACTCGTGTAATGGTTTCTGTAATAAAGGGATTGGAGTAATGTCATCTTTTTTTTAACACAGAGGAACATTTTTTAAAGATGTTACAATTATTTGGAATAGTGACTGTAAATAGTTTTTGATTTATTAATTTTTTAGAATTATTCTTCCCTTTTTAATATTTACTAATCCGTTTGTGTATGTGTTTTTTGATAAATTCAGATGGATAATTATTTTTTTTCAGGATATTGGTAACTATTTTTAAATTGCGTGAACGAAATTTTTTGTCAGCAAGTAAAAATACCTGGTCAACTAAATTTGAAACTATATTAACTTTTTGAAGAATTGAATGTGTTCAGAGTTAAAATTCAAAATTCTGTTAGTTTGTGTTGTTTTTTTAAACCAGTCAAATTATAATTTATTATTATTTCTGATCAATTTGAAGTCGAGAAATGGAATAAAATTATTCATTTCAATTTCAAATATAAATTGTAATCTATTATGATAAGAATTAAACGTTTCGACAACTAAATCAATTTTATCTTTCGGAACGCACATCAATGTACGAGGGTCGTTTGAAAAGTCCGTGAAAAATAAAAACTGCTTGATTTTTTTTAATAAATCTTTTTTATTTTTCAACATAGTCTCCTTTTAGGCTTATACACTTCATCCAACGCTGCTCTAGTTTGTTAATCCCTTCCAAATAATAGGATTTGTCCAAGTGTGTAAAATAAGCATTCGTTTCTGCAATCACCTCCGAATAGGGGAAATGTGAAATGAGTTGGAACCCTATATCCATCAATTTTGCGGTCACTTTGCGAATCCCAAAAGATAGTCGCCATAACCTTCCCGGCCGAAAGAATTGTCTTCGCCTTTTTCGGAGCAGATTCCCACTTGGTAACCCATTGTTTAGACTATTCTTTGGTCTCAGGAGTGTAGTGATGTATCCATGTTTCATCTACAGTGATGAAACGACGCTTAAAGTCTTGCGGATTTAGCCGGAACAGCTGCAAACCATTCTTACAACAATTCACATGATCTCGTTTTTGGTCAATCGTGAGCAATCGCGGCATCCATCTAGCGAATAGATTTTTCATGTCTAAATGTTGGTGCAAAATATTATGTACCCGTTCGCTCGATATACCTACAGTACTAGCAATCTCACGCACCTTCACTCTTCTGTCAGCTATCATCATATCATGGATTTTATCAATGATTTCTGAAGTGGTAACCTCAACAGGGCGTCCAGAACGTTCAGCCTCTTTTGTGCTCATATGCCTCTTTTGTGGCCACTCCGAAAATTTTGAAACCACTTATAAACCATTCTAATCGAAGGTGTACAATCACCATAATGTTTATCACGATTCTGTTTAATCTCCTGCGGGGTTTTGCCATTGAAAAAGTAATGTTTAATCAATACACGACATTCTTTTTCGTCCATTTTTTTACAACACTCGATTTCTTTGATTGAAACGAATGTAAAACGCAAAGTAATTGGCCGATCTGGCTGAAACTTGGTGTGTGCTCTTCCAAGATATGCCACTAACTGAAAATAACCTTGATAAGCACTAGTAGCGCCATCTCTCTGACTTTGCACGGACTTTTCAAACGACCCTCATATTATCAACATATTTATAGCAGAAAACAGGATTTATTTGATATTTATTCCACAACACGTTCAAGTAGTGTTTCTAACAAGGGAAGGCAGGGAGGTGTCCGTCACCGATTTTCTTTAAACTTTGCATACTATTAGAGTATCAAAAAATATAAGACACGCATTTTTTTTTACCGGCCCATATGGTAATTTAGGTGGTAAAAACAGGGTTGCTAATTATAATTATCTACATACGCTTGTAGTGCACAAGTTGGCGAGACGCTAAATTCAAATTATCATATCTCGGTGAAAGAAAAAGATATCTGAACGATTCAAAATTCATTTTGAAAGGAAAGACTCATACTTTAAGATATATTGATTAGTTTGACCGAAAAAAATTATCTTATGATCTTACATAACCTCAAATATATGTAAAAGTCGTGTTTTTTACACTTGAAAAGATTTACAGTGTTTCTTTTGTAATGTTTTTCGTTCTTTCAAATGGGAAACTCAGTTTTTTGGGTCCAATTCCAAAAACTGGCCCAAATCTGACTCAACTTGAAAATTTCAAATGGAAACTAATGTTGCTTATGGCAGTTTCGAATTATGGGGGAAATTAAACGTTCAAACGTGATATCAAATTTTACCGAAAAAATTTGTATTTTGAGTCCAAAAGTGGCACCAAAAATAAAAACCTGTGGTTTTTGGGACTTTTTGAATTTCACAAACTTCGCTTGTTTTTGTTTCTTAATTTTTTTCTATTGTTTATTATAAATATTATGCAAATTTTTTTGAAAAATAATTTTTACGCAGTTTTTCTGGCTCAAAAAATAATTTTATTTTAGTTAAAAATTTTTCTGAAAAAACTATTATCAACCAGTTAACAGTTTATTATGATTTCTGTTATTATTATTTTTATTATATTGTTATTATTAGAAGATGTATTATTATGAATTGTTATTGATTTTCTTATGTTCCTCATCGTATTGTATACCTGTAATCCATGTATTACATTGATGTGCAATGAATATAAAATCTTATCACCAAATAAATAATTTTGTATTTTGACAGCATTAATTATATATATATATAACAATAATAGTAATAAAAATATTGCAGACACTTTGTTGTTATTCTTTTATTGACCACTGAAAATGCGGGAACCGCGATTGATTAATCATATTAATACTAATATGCGGAAGCAGTGCCGCAATAGTTAACCACTGGATATTTTTGACAATGTTGTTCGGTTTTTGTTATCTTTATAATATTATTTTATTTTGCTCATAAGGAAAAATATAAAAACACGTCTTATGAAAGGTCGAGTTTAGTTTAAAATTGTACTTGTATCACATAACACCTGTATATATTCAGTAAGTGCCAATGCATTTAGATATACAATTCATATCAAAGATTGTTCATAAAATTGTTAAGACTACTTGAAAATAATTAGTTTTACTATCATCGAAAATTCTGTGGTCAGAATTTGATTGCGTCACTTTTCAAATCAGACTTTTCATTATTCGTACATATTGGATACTATACATATTTAAAAAATGCCTGTAGATGCAAAAGTTGTAACAACCTTACTTTCAATGACATTTGATCGGAGGAATAATGGCGAACCAAAGTTTTTAATCAGTGACGAAGAAATGTAATTGCACAACATACTGGAGAAAATAATAAGATAGCATGCAGAAAATTCTGATGTTGATGTTCAAGAAGAAACGACATTGTATTTTTGCGATGAAAATAAAATTTATCCAGAAGCTATTGAGTATATGGAAAACTAAGAGTCTGACGATTTTCTAGAAGAATTAAATAATCCATGTGAGCAAGACAAAATTGATTTTAAATATAAAGAAGAAGCAGTAAAGTTTTGGTTGAGTGGAAAAGGTAAGCCTTATTCATTTACTACTGTAAAGCACAAATACAAACAAGTAACTAGCGAGCGACAATTACGACGATGGAAACAGCAAGTTGAAGCAGGAGGCAGTAGATATGATAAATTATTCAAGATATCAGAATATGTTTTTAATAATTTTAATGAAGCTATGATGTCGAAGATGACTGTACATGATATTGATTTGAAAAGATGGGCTTTCCAAAAAAAAGCTGAAATAGCTATGCCTTTGTTCAAAGTATCAAATTGGTGGATCTGGCAATTTAAAAAAAAACAATATAGTATCTCGAAAAATCACTAAATTTGTTACAACAGATTCATTGAAAAATATTGATGAAATTGAAAATCAATGTGAAACTTTTAGAGTTGAAATTAAACAATTGCTTACAAGATACGGTGCAAGCAATGTATATAATTCTCATCAAAGCGGATTTAATTTGGAGATTCACAGTGGTAGAACATTAAATTATAGAGGACTGAAAGAAATTCAAAGCATAGCACAATCACTGTCTTCCTTAACACAAAGCTACACTATTTAACCTGTTATATCAGCAGAGGGTAATTTGCTTTCACCTTTATTTTTAGTATTGAAAGAAGCAAGTGGAGACTTTGGGCCTCGAGTTAGACAGACATTATTTACACCAGAAAATGTATTAATACGAGCTTCTACATCTGGAAAGCTTTCTAAGCAACTGCTTCAGACGTGGATGCAAGAAGTATTTTTAAAAAATACTGGGAATTCATCGGTTTTACTTTTAGACTCTTGGAGTGGGCAATGTAATAATACCGTACAAGAAGTTGTACTGGAACAAGTAAGTTTAATGGCAATGACAATACCGCCTGGCACTACAGGTAAAATTCAGCCTTTGGATGTTTATGGTTTTCGATTCTGGAAGAATTTTGTAAGAAAGCTATCTGATTTTATTATTTTAATGCAATACAATATCAATTTACACGAAAGAAATTTTATCATAAAAATGCAATCCCTCTTACATAATCAGTTATCTTCTCCGAGGTATCATAATACTTTTAAGTATGCATGGTTCAAAAGTAGTTATATTGATAGACCTCCAAAATTTGATAATCCTGTTGAATTTTGCTTTGCCATAAAAGAAGAACCTGTATGTACCTACGAAGATAACATTGCAATTATAATTTGTAGTTGGTGTAAAAAAAAGTTATGCTTCAATCATTTTTTTACAGAGTATCATTATTGTAAGAATTATATACTATAATTATATAAAAAAATTCTGAAAAATATCAAACATATGTACGGAATAAATAGAAAGTTGTATTTTATATACAGGGTGAGTCATTTTAATTTCCCCAGTCTAATAACTTTTGAAACAAGCAAATTACGCAAAAATGTTTCAGACCAAAGTTGTAGGGGTTCAAGGGGGACATCTAGGGGTGACTTTGAAATTGACCTTGAGCTTGACCTTGACGGCTTTCTCAAGGTCAAGTCTATTTTTTTATTGGGAACCCCTATTTCTGACCTCGGAATCGGAAAAAGCGGGAAATTTTACATCCAGATAACATCTTTTAACATGGGTCAAAATAAACCCTTAAGGTCATGCTAAGGTCAAAACTATCCTGGAACAAGAATCGAACAATGTAAGCAAAATACGAAAAAATGACTCAGAAAAAAGTTGTAGGAGTTCAAGGGGGACGTCTAGGGGTGACTTTGAAATTGACCTTGAGCTTGACCTTGACGGCTTTCTCAAGGTCAAGTGTATTTTTTTATTGGGAACCCTTATTTCTGACCTCGGAATCGGAAAGAGCAGGAAATTTTACAGGATTTAAATTTTTTAAATTTTTAAATTTTTTAAATTTAATTTTTTTAAATTTTACGGGACTATTCTTGTTTCCGTTCCCTATCCTTTTTTATTTTTCACCGGACTGTATGATTATTATTAATAAATTTCAAATATTGGAAGTTGTTGCTAATAATTTGCTATTACAAGTCTATTAAATTAATGAAACTATTTCAGTATCAATCTGATGTTCTGCAAAGAAATAAGAGTAAAAGTTAAATACATAAGGATAAATTTCATGTTCAATGAAGAATCTATTACATTTGGAAGTCGTTTAGAAAGTAATCGCAATACGTTCAGTCGTGATTTCAATTTTGAAAAAGCTTTAAATATTACTTTTGTTTTAACCATGCTTGTGTTCATTGTATCACTATCATTATTTCTTCATATTTGAATAAGAGACCTTTCTTATTGCCATCGATCATATGAAATCTAATTTGGACAATATTGCCTCTGTTTTCAGTAATATTCAATTTGTATCATCTTTCTATGATCTTTGCCTTTGTTGATTTGTATTGAGGTTTTTTGAAAAAATCTTTTAAATATGGCTGATTTTACCCCAACAGAGATAGTTGATATGATTTGGATTTTAGGAGAATGTAGAGGTAATTACCGTGAAGCGTCAAGGTTGTATCGAATTCGATACCCACAAAGGCGCCATCCTGATCACCGTACCATTCATCGTCTTGAAGAAAGAGCTCGACAAGGGCATCTATGAAGAAGTCGACCAAGACATGAGTATGATGATAGAGATGCTAGGGTTTTGGTTGTCTTAGGATTGGTTCACCTAAATCCTCATATCAGCAGCCGACAAATAGAGAGAGAAACAGGAATACCTCAGAGAACCGTTATTAGAATTTTAAGAAGTAATAGATATCATCCGTATCATATTACCTTAACGCAAGCATTAAACGCTAATGATATGAGAAACAGAGTAAATTTCTGTCGGTGGGCTCTACAGATGATTTTGCAGGATCCGAATTTTTTTAATTATGTCCTTTTTCCTGATGAAGCTACGTTTCATAGTACTGGCCAATTGAATCGTCACAACAGTCATTATTGGTCTGATCAGAATCCTCACTGGTACAGACCAGTCGATAATCAACATCGTTGGAGTGTAAATGTATGGTGTGGAATAGTTAATGGTCATCTCATCGGGCCATTCTTTTTTGAAGAAAACGTCAACGGCAATGCTATTTTAGAACTTTTAAGGGATCATCTCCCACTTTTACTTGAAGACGTAGATCTTGAGACTAGACGTCGAATGTGGATACAACTGGATGGTGCAGGACCGCATTTCGCTTTAATTGTACGAGAGTTTTTAAATAGAAATTTCCAACAAAGGTGGATTGGAAGAGGTGGTCCAGTTGCTTGGCCTGCACGATCACCGGACTTAACTTCCCCAGATTTCTTCCTTTGGGGATACTTAAAAAATACTGTGTTCGCCGAAGCGCCCACAACAAGGGAGAATATGATAGAAAGGATTAGAGTTGCATGTAGACAAATCTCTAGAGATATCTTACTGCGCACTATTGAAAGCTTCGAACAGAGGCTCAGGCAATGCATCGACGTAAATGGTAATAATTTCGAGCAAAACCGATAGGAAATAAGTTTATTCTAGTTTCATCACGAATTGTGAGAGGCAAGGGGACTCATTAATAAAGCACCCCAAATCGTGAGAGGCAAGGGGATTCACGTTAATAAAGCACCCCGAATCGTGAGGGGCAAGGGGACTCACGTTAATAAAGCACCCCAGAGGGAACATAATCCTATTACGTCCACGTCGTTGTTCCTGGGTAGTGCTAAAGATAGGAAGTTTATGATCTTAAACATCAGCATCGTTAGTACATGGCCAGTCCCTTATTCTTTGGAAGTTTATTTAACAACGGTCATATGCGATAAAAGCTTCGCCTCGAAATGTAACAAAAATAAGAGAATTTTCAAGAATTTGACCTTTGCTTCACATTGAGAATAGAAGTACGACAAAGGTCTTCGATGCTCGTTAAACCTTTTGATGTTTGAAAGCGGCTTCAATTTCTTAAGTAAAAACTGAAATATTGTTTATGTTCTTATGAAAAAAAACTAAATAGATACTTGAACGTAAAATTTCCCGCTTTTTCTGATCCTGAGATCAGAAATAGGGGTTTCCATTAAAAAAATAGAAATGACCTTGAGAAAACCGTCAAGGTCAAGCTCAAGGTCAATTTCAAAGTCACCCCTAGATGTCTCCCTTGAACCCCTACAACTTTGGTCTGAAACATTTTTGCGTAATTTGCTTGTTTCAAAAGTTATTAGACTGGGGAAATTAAAATGACTCACCCTGTATGTTAATATGTATATGAATGTAATTATTAAAAAAAATAAATAAATAATATTTATAATAAACAAAATATATAATAAAATGTTTTTTTATTGCCACTTTGGAACTCAAAATACAAATTTTTTCGGTAAAATTTGATATCACGTTTGAACGTTTAATTTCCCCTATAATTCGAAACTGCCATAAGCAACAGTAGTTTCCATTTGAAATTTTCAAGTTGAGTCAGATTTGGGCCAGTTTTTGGAATTGGACCCAAAAAACTGAGTTTCCCATTTGAAAGAACGAAAAACATTACAAACGAAACACTATAAATCTTGTCAAGTGCAAAAAACACGACTTTTATACATATTTGAAGTTATGTAAGATCATAAGATAATTTTTTTCGGTCAAACTAATTAATATATCTTAAAGTATGTGTCTTTCCCTTCAAAATAAATTTTGAATCGTTCAGATATCTTTTTCTTTCACCGAGATATGATAATTTGAATTTAGCGACTCGCCAACTTATGCACTTCAAGCGTATGTAGATAATTATAATTGGCAACCCTGTTTTTACCACCTAAATTACCGTATGGGCCACTACAAAAAAATACGTGTCCAATATTTTTCGATACTCTAATCGTATGCAAAGTTTAATGAAAATCGGTGACGGACACCTCCCTGCCTTCCCTTGTAAGTCTTCCATTACAATATAAGCTAAAAAAGGAGAGATAGGCAAGCCCATCGGGCTTCCAAATATTTGTTTATAATAAATTTTGTTGAACACAAAATATGTGTTATTAAATAAAAATGTTATACCTCTCCGAATCTCTTCCATTGGAATCTCACAATTTTTAAATTGTTCATAACGCTTGTCCAATCCCTCCAAGAGTCAATCACAAGATATGTTCGTGATTAAGGAACTTACATATAATGATACACTTCTCGCATAAATTAAAGGTACAAAAAAAATTTATAATTTTTTTAGCAATTTTCAACAGACTGTATTTCAGTGAGAAATTGTTGTATAGGAAATAAAAAAATATAGCTTTTGAAGCTTGAAGACTTTTGTTACAAATTTTTTTCCACCTGCAATGTTAACGTGAAAAAAAGAGCAAAAAAGTGACAATTTTCCTTTTTTTGGTTAATCGACTGTATCTTCAGTAATATTGGAAGAAAAACTTAGGTTAGAAAAAAATTTTACAGTCTAACGTACCCCAAAGACCCCCCTAAATTTTTAGATCGATCGGATCATCGGTTTTCCTGGACCAATTAATAGAAATTTTGAAAAAATTAAGGGAACAAGATTTTTATTCCTTAAACTTAACTTAATCTTTTTAAAAATCAATAATATCATTTTTTAAGACTTTTTACTCAATTTTGAGTTTTCTGAAGATTGATTAACGAAAAAAAAATTTTTAAAAAATTTTTTCAAATATTTCGAAAATTTTCTCAAAAATTTTTATTGAAAATTGAAAAAAAATGTGAAAAAAAAAATTTTTCTCACCCTTAAAAAAATTCCGTAACTTTCTTATTACAAAATTTCCTTAAAAAAATGTCTAAAAAATAAAAAACAAAAAATGTGGAAAACGGCTCACCCTAAAGGCCATCCCTGTAACTTCCCGCTAATTTATTTTTTGGAAAATTAAATTTTCAAAATTTTCAAAATTAAAAAAAAACCAAGAGGCCACTTCTGACTTACCTCGTTGAAGCTATGGATACATTCAAACCTTTTATTTCCTAAAAAAAATTTTATTGAACTGGTCAATGAGAAATTGAAACAGCATTTTTTTTCTGACGAGTCTCGGTTTTGCCTGCATGGTAACGACCGAAGACCTCGAGCTTGGCGTCGTACAGGTCAACGTTATCAACAGTATTTTATTCGTCCCATAGCTGCTTGCGGTGGTGGATCGGTGATAGTTTGGGCTGCAATTTCACGGGATTCTCGTACTCCTTTAGTAGTTGTTCGAGACACTCTTAATGCTAGGCGTTACATCGACCGAATCTTGAAACCTCAGGTGTTACCGTGAGCACGAAATAGGAGAGGATTTATTTTTATGCAAGATAATGCTAGGCCTCACACAGCGAATATCACCCATCAATTCTTTCAGAGGAACAACATCAGATTGTTGAGGCATCCTGCAATGAGTCCTGATCTGAATCCCATAGAGCACGTCTGGGACACATTGGGCCGCCAATTGCGTTAAAATTATCCCTATCTAAATAATTTAGCAGAATTAGAGAATGCTCTAATAAGAGTTTGGCGTCAGATCCCTTAACGGATAATCCGAAATTGCATTTCGAATATGCGACAAAGGTTGCAAGCTGTAATTAGGAGTAGAGGCGGGAAAATTCGATACTGAACACATACACATTACACACTATAGAAAATGAGTTTGGAGTCGTAAAATACTGTGGAGCTGACGAACCACGGGATCTCATTTCTTCTAAAAATTGCTTATACGACACTGACACACGCACCCTTCGGAAAATGAGTTTCGAGTCGTTAAGTATTGTGAAACTGGCAAACCACAGGGTCTTATTTTTTCCGAAGAATCTAACACACGTGCATAAGCACAAATGAAGTGTAAATCCGACCGTGCAACTTCCATATGGTATGCTTTGAATAACGCTAATGCCGGAGGTAAATCAGTAATCAATCAGAAGCCTTGCTTGTCTTGAAAACGATAAAAAAAAATTTTTCTTACGATCAACCATGACAGATTTTTGTAGGAAATGTTCTGCAGAAAACCAAACCCCCTATCCGTTCGCTGGGCGACTAGTAGTTTTAGAGATATCGGCAGTTGAGTAAAAAAGAATTCTTTTGCATTCAAAATTCGATATCTCGAAGACAAATGGTCGTATCTGACTCCCGCAAAAAGTAAATTGAAGCTGAATAAACAGGCTATGCGACCTATGCATCGGTCTAGCTCGAAAAAATTTTTTCATGCCCGTAGAGTTAAATAATAATGTAAAAATTTTGGAAAAATTTTTTTTTTGTGCTTTATCCAAGAATTGCATGGCTATAGGTGTTCCGAAAAATTTGTAACCAAAAAATTTCGAAATCTAGAGTCTTCAAGCTTCAAAAGCTGTATTTTTTTATTTCCTGCACGACAATTTCTCAATGAAATACAGTCTGTTGAAAATTGCTAAAAAAATTATAAATTTTTTTTGTTTCTTTAATTTATGCGATAAGTGTATTAAAACGTGATCGTTTGGAATAAAAATATCTTTTAATTTCTGTTTTAACTGTCCACTGTTGAAAATGTGAGAGTTAGGTTTATTTATAACGGTTTTAAGACTACTATATAAGAATTTTGCTAATTTGTGAGTATGGCTATTAATTGATAACATTATTGGTCGTAGTGGCACATTTTCTTTATGTATTTTTGGTAATCCATAGCATTTTGCTATAGATGTGTCGGTTTGAGTCCAATCATTATTATGCCAATATTTATTCAGAAAACCATTATCATTCCAATCTTTTAAAATTATTATTTTTACGTCTCCTTGTAATTTTTTCAGAGGGTTTGATTTATTTTTGATATAAGTGATATTATTATCTAATAAAGTATCCTTTTTTTCTAAATATTCTTTTTTCGACACGACTACTGTGACATTACCTTTGTCTGCGTTTGTAAACATAATGTCTGGATATATTATCAGAAAAGTTTTTGTTGATTTTATTTTTTGTTGAATCCTTTTTGATCAATAGATATATGTTTAACGTTTTTATTAGCTGTTTCTAATTTTCTCGTTATTTTACTGCGGATATCTTGTTTATCATAAGTCGTTTTTATATAGTCTGTTTCTAAAAGCCTTTCTACAATTTTTATAGTAGTTAATATTTGTGGTTTATAAACCTCAGTGGAGTAACAAACTTCCTGTTGTTTATAAACCTTAGTGGAGTGTTTCCTTTATAACTAAAAGAAAGGTCAAAATTAATTTTCCTGCAGCCTTTATTGTTAGTTGTATCGTATAGTTGTGGGTTGTTGCAGAAATTTATTGAATAATATACTCAAATTTTTTTTATTCCTTCTTCTGTTAGTGTTCGCATAGAATGAATTTCTACCTTAAATTTACTTTAATCAAAACTATAGATGTTATTTTCTCCATACTGACGGATATAATTTCGTGTTTTATCAACAAATTGTCTACATCCTTTTTTAACTTTGACTCATCACGTAAAGCTTTCTTGTAATAAAATAATTTATTTTTCGATACTCTGTGCACAAGGTACGTCTTTCCGGAATACTCGGCAGAAAACGTACGTTGAAAATCGCACTTTTCATACGTTGTTCAAAAAAATATGGTACGGCTTAGTGTTGTTCAGAAAAGTTGCTCGTCTCGTATACCTTTCTACCCTCGCTTCTCTCGGGCGTAAACGCCACATGAGACAAGAATCTACTTTTCCGCACTTGTATCGTAACGTACTATTTTTTTTGCCTAATATTCTATGCTCTTTCTTAAATCTATATATCCATGAAACTAAAGCTTTAAATCGTACGTTCTGGAAACCGATATTATTTTTGGTTTGCAATGTCCATTTGCGAAGAGCAATATCATAAATAATATTCCCCACTTTTACAGAATTTCAAAAATTGTTTAATATAAATTTAAAAACTACATTTAGTCTTCCCATATAAATATCGCCATTATTAATGTAATTGACCCTACGACGTAATTGTCGTTTTAACGAAACTTTTTTATGCATCGGTTAACAGTGTCAATGCGTAAATTTACCGTTTTTACAGATCTCCAGCTCTCTATTGCTAGTAAAAGATTATTTATATTCGTTGAATTGATTCTCATTGTTGTCTAATATAAGAATACTTATAATTAACAAAATTGAAACACAAACATTTACTGCCAGAAGCTTCTGATAGATGTTTCTCATTGTCGAAATGTCTCATTCGATTAATCTTATACTGTGTGACAGTAAACGTCAGATTAGCGCTAATAATTTAACCTAATTGCTGCCTGCAAGGGCAGCACCTACCGGGGAGACGAAAAACGTAACGAAGGAATTCGGCGCGCGAGCAGACGGAACGCGCGCGATTGAAATCGAACCAGTGAAGCATTGACCATCATCACGTTCGCCCGCTTTTCTTTTCGCTATTGTCGATCAGTGTGCCGTTAAGACCAAAAACCGAGAGAAGAACGCCCACATCAGTGCCAGCTAGCAGTGATCGCTGTTGCCAAGGTGCCGTTCAACCGCCAAGGGGAGAGACCCGAGCCGACGGAGAAGCGTCGCCCGCGAAGAAATCGAGAGAGTGTGTGTGAGGTTTCGCCATCGAGGGCGAAACCACGTGTGCGGGAACTCGCGATCCGCGACACAAACAATAAAACAATCTTCTCGCTGTGCGACTCGTCAGTGTCATCTTCGTACGCCTGCGATATTAAGGTAAGCTGGCCAGCTTAATCTCGCGGTCGCGATACAATAGCATGAGTAACGATAAATTTTTCCGACATCTCAAGCGTGCATGTAATAGCTCTTCCAACAAAGAGCAGCGAGCGTTCCGACACTGCATGTTGTCGTCGTGCGAGCGTCGATGTAAACAAACACGCGGGCCGACCTCATGTAGCATTTTATAGGTAATAAAAGATTCCATTCGTGATATTAACAAGTGCTTTCAACTCGCTCATTCCATATTGCTTCCACTAACTTTCTCATAGGTTAATAGATTTACTGATTGACTGACGCCTGTCTCCCCATGCTCTCCGGATTGCGTTTTGAGCATAGATGATTACATTCGCCTTTCAATAAAGTTGCGCGAATAAAAATAATCAAACGGTATCTACCCCGTTACATGGCGCCCAACGTTAAAGAACCTACGGTGTTTTTGATTGTTCAAAACACCGGTTATCAATAGTGACCTTTCGCTCAGTCAACCAGCGACTTAGGTGTCAATCAAGTGTTGTTGTGCACACTTGATACCGAAGGCCACAATAGTAAACATAGCCTGTTAGTTAGCTTGCGAAGGCCCGCCGCGGCGTAAAAGTGTAAATAACAACTGTAAACGCGTGCGAGTGCGACCGAAAGGCTCTTAGAAGCGTAAACACCAATAAATTTTGGAAGTTGCCGCAAATTAATAATATTGTACCCGTTGGCCCGGGGAAAACTAACACCGGCAAATTTCAAACGAAATTAATCCAATTTGATAATTTTATTTGATATCGATTGCCTTAAAGTAAACGTTTTTTTTTCTTAATATTATTAGCTGCGGTTATTGATGACTACGCTAAGCGCTCGTTAAAATATCATAGATACTAACCAAAACAGCCGCGCTAACAAACAGTTAGTGCGTCTGATAGGTAGGATCATTATATTGCGTATTAACGAGCGAAGAGTCTTTCGGCAGATAAATCATAAAACGCCTTTGATCAAGCCCAGTGTCGGCTAATAAAATTTTTTTTATTTTCATTTTGCGTAAGAATTTTAATACAGCACTCGCACTCGTATAACAAACGTGTAAATTTCGCATAAAAATTAGCCGCAAGTCAACTAACAGAGAAAAATGGACCGCACTCAAACAGAAGTAGAAAACTGGGTGTTGACGCTCCAGGAGGAGGAAATCGAAGAGTACCTCGAACAACTGGAGCTCAAAACAAGCGGGACCAAGCTCTCGAGAGCTGCACGACTGCATACCTGGTTACTCGGCGACTACTCCGCAGCAGATTTCGTGGAAGTCGACAACCAGCACAGCAGTCCAGCCAAAAGAGCCGCCCTACGCTCGGAGCTAATCGTATCCTTATGCCAGGAACACACAGCATCCGACCATGAGGGGGAACACCCGCTAGCCCACTTAATGCAGAGTGCGGAGGTAATATCGCGAATGTCCTGGACAGCGGAGAGAACGCGAACAGTAATAAGAGTATTACGATAACAGCTGATGATGGCAGCCAGTTCCAACTCCCGCCGGCATTCGCGGTGATGATCCAAGACCTCATTTTCCGGTCCAGAGAAAATGAGAAGAAACTAAAGCTGCTCGACTCACTAAGTTTGAATATGTCCAATTTAACCTTTTAAGGACGGGACTGGTCGATATATCGACCACTTCGGATTGTTTCGGGGGTAATATTATATGTCGAATACAGGAAACATAGTGTTATCATTCTAAAAAGCATATTTGACCTTGAAATAGTGAGTTCAAATTTTTTATTCGGTATTTCGACCTGAAAATTGATATACCAACGTAGTTTGATGCTTTGAATACGAAACAAATAGTGTTGCGTTTGATAAAACGCATTTTCATAGTGTTTATTTGAACTATTTATTACTATTAGTTTCTTGGCAGATGAACACTTAGTTATTTTTCCTTGCGGAAGATTTTTTATTGATAATATTCTTATTATTTCATCATTCTCTTTATTGACTAAGTAATCAAAAAATTACAAGCAATTACTTTTGATAAAATGGCTGATATTGAAGCTTGGGGTAGTGACGAGTTTGAACCTGAAATACAAGATTTGGAGAATGAGGAAATTCATGAAGTTGATTTGGTAGAATGTGATTATGATGAGACTCAAATTTTTGAAAACGCGTATTTTTATCCATCAATCAAAGATTTTCAAGGTACTTCTGAAATAAATCCTAGCATCTCTATATCGGGGAATAAACCAATCAATTATTTTGAATACTTTTTTGATTCCCCTCTGATTGAAAGAATTATAGATGAGACGAATCGCTATGAAGGTCAGAATCGTGAAGATCGGCAATCCCATCAGAAAACTTGGTCTCCTCTTACAAAAGATGACTTTGAACGTTTTTTCAGCCTTTCAATTCTAATGGGCCATATTCGAAAAGGTGACTTGAAAGATTATTGGTCTAAAGATCCTCTGCTTTATACTCCAATTTTCGGTCAAATAATGTCTCGTGATAGGTTTCTTGCAATCTTACGCTATTTACATTTTCATGATAATGAAGATACCTCGGAAATCGCTCACCATCCTTTAGTGAAAATAAAACCAATAATAGACTATCTACAATGTAAATTCTCAGCAGCTCTTATTCCAGGCAAAAATTTGTGCATAGATGAAAGCCTAGTATTATGGAAGGGCAGGCTTCGATTCAAGCAGTATATTCCTTTGAAAAGAAATCGGTTTGGCATCAAACTGTTTGAATTAGTAGACTGTGAGACTGGATTCATTTTGGGCTTTGTTGTCTACACTGGCGCTGATACTGATTATCAGAAGTTTGATTTGGGTGTTACTGGGGATATTGTCGCTCACTTCTTACAACCTTATTTTTACAAGGGTCATGTCATATACATAGATAACTGGTATACATCTCCCATATTAGCAGAATTTTTGCATGATCGAGATACAGGCATGTGTGGCACGGTAAAAAGAAATAGGAAAGGAATGCCAAAATTAGAAAATAAATTAGAGCGAGAGGAAATTCAAGTTGCTCATAATAATTTGTGGATGGCAATCAGGTGGCAAGATAAGCGTAGTGTTTGCATGCTTACAACTGTGCACGAACCTGAGTTCTGTACCACTGGCAAGAAACACTATCAAACCAATGAGGATATTATAAAACCACGATGCATCCATGAATACAACCGAAATATCGGTGGTGTTGACAATGTAGATAGACAATTGTCTATAACCGAAACAGTTAGAAAAACAATGAAGTGGTATCGCAAGTTATTTTTCCATCTTATTGATCTAAGTTTATCTAATGCTTATTCTTTATATAAAATTAGAAATGAAGGACCAATGCCCTTTCCTTCATTCCGATTATCGGTTGTTAGATCATTATTGAAATTGGATAATACTAATGATAGCATTTCTCGTCTTGTTAGCCCTCCGACTCGATTAGTTGGTCGTCATTTTCCAAGGTTTGCTACAAGTCGAAGGTGTCACTTGTGTGCTTTACGTAAAATTACTAGTCGAACAAAATACATGTGCTCTGATTGTGATATTCCTTTATGCGTAGCTCCATGTTTTGAAGAATATCACACAAAAGAGACATTATCATAAAGTCAAATATTTAGAGGTGAGATGCAAGAGGACTTACGGAAATAAAGCACCCCAACGTGAGAGGCAAGGGAACTCACAAAAATCAAGCACCCCATCGTGAGAGGCAAGGGGACTCACGAAAATCAAGCACCCCAAAGGGATCAAATTTTGGCCACATCCACGCTGTTGATCCTGGGTCATGCTGAGAGCGAAAACTGATACTTTTCTTGTGATAAAAATGCATGTAATGCATACAAAAACGTAGAGATATCATTTTTGGACTAAAATAGTACAAGTAATGAAGTTGACCTTGAAATACAATTTTCAAGGTCTCGGATGTCTCCTGAACATTTTCTGATATTTTTTTCGTATTCAGCGCATCCAAATACGTCTAAAAGCACTCCTAACTCACCGAATCAAAATTTTTATATTCAACTTCGAATTTGACCTTGAAATGCGGTTTTCAAGGTCGAGAATGTCTCCTGAACATTTTTCATGACTTTTTTCGTATTCAGTGCATCCAAATACGTAGAAAAGCATTCCTAACTCGCCAAATTAAATTTTTAACATTGGACTTTACGTTCCAGACGGGACTGGTCGATATATCGACCACCAATTTTGTCAGGCACTCCACGTGACATATTCTTTCATTTTATGCATAAATATTGTGCAAAAAAAAAGTCAAATTTTAACGTAAAAATCCCCGTCCTTAAAAGGTTAACAAAAATATTAGAAAATATCCTCAGCAACAGCGTCAATGTGAAGGACCAATTGGACAGTCAATCCGCCAGGATCAGCGCATTAGAAAACGCCGAAAACAGTAATATACGGCAAGACGATGCGAATAGTTCCAACGAAGTGCAGCAACAGGAGAACACGCGTAGGAGCGTAGCATTCCAAGATACCTTCACATGCCATTACGACACCAGGCTACCCCAGAGCACTCCAGCTGGACCCAGACAGAGGCCCACGGGGGCCACCGGCAGGACCCCCCCACCGGACGCCCCCTTTCGGAGAGGGTGGACAGCATCAACTCGGTGGAGTTAATACTGAAGTGGACAACCACCCGCCGAGCATGTGGTCATCCCACCAGACGTCAAACCCGTGGTCGACAACAAGGGACGTCGGCCGCATTGTCCGAGGATGGAAACTCAGGTTCTCCGGAGAGGGCAATGCGAGCATTGACACCTTCTTGTCAAGGCTGGACCGCTCGAGGAGCAGTGCGGGACTTACGGAGGACGAGATGCTCCTGGCAGAATCCGAGCTACTCGTCGGTCCCGCACTCGTCTGGTACGAGGCAATGAGAAATGAATGGTTCTCCTACGCGGACTTCGAAGCAGACGCAAGAGCATGGTTTGGGACCAGCAGGCAACAACAGCAGCGTTTAACGAAAGAGGTTCAAAGCCGATATCACGGCCCAGACGAACCCGCGAACGTCTACATCGCTAATATGATGGGCCTAATGAATCGGCTGAACCCCCGAAATGACGCACGAGAACCAACTGGACCTGCTGCATGCCAACCTCCTCCAGGAAATCCAGAGACAAATACGGAGATCGAAAGTAGACTCCATACGGACCCTGAACGACCTGGCCACGGCGGCCCAGAATAACTTGCATCAGCGAAGGATGGAGCGGACAGTACCAGACCCTCAGTCGACTCTATACCCTGAGTTAGCATACCACCCCCGCACCGACGCGAGCAAGGGTCGTAAGGGCAAGGTGGCATCTATGTCCGGTGACAAACCGGAAGTTAATGACAGGTTGGACCGCATGGAGAAGGTACTCGAGAAGGTGACGCACCAGGTCGTCTACACGCCGACGCCCTCGGGGGCGACACCTAATCCGAGCCTGGAATCGGTCGATGGCGAAAAGAAAGTCCTATCCTCCGATGTAGTGAACCAAATGCTGCTGTCTCTCAGGGAGATATCGGAGGGGATAAAGGATATTCGCGCCGGCAAAAACCCGACTTCCGAGGACCGAGCCAAGAGACCGGAGACTCCTCGCAGACGAGGAAGAGATTTCTCAGGGCCGATCAAATGCGCCGAGTGCGGCCTACTGGGGTACAGCAGGAAGTTCTGTCCCCAATGCAATAAGGGAAACGAGCAAAGGAGTGGATAGGTGGGGTTGACCCCACCTTCATCCCGTAACCCAAACCCCGTTGGAGAGATCTCGCGGCCTTCGTCAACACAGCCCGCGCCGTTAGTAGCGAGCGTGTTGAGCGACGAGAGCGAGAACTCCCTTAGTGACGCCAAAGACGAGCGTGGCGGTAGAGTGCACGTGGAGAAGAAGGGTAATGACGTTAGTAAAGCCAGAGACCCTGGACCAGCCGAGGCGGTGGCGTATGGATGGCACACGCCCTCGGAGGCACGGGCAAAGGCAGATAAATCGTCAACGGTTATCGACGTTAGTAAAGCCCAAGACCCTAGACCGGCCGAGGTGGTGGCAAATGGATCGCACACGCCCTCGGGGGCAAGGGTAGCGGCAGATAAATCGTCGAAACGTAACCCCATGGAAACTCCGATCGTCCGAACCAAGGTGGCTCGGACGACAAGTGACGTCACTCTACCACGCGAGAGCACAGTGGCTAGCGCTATGGTGTACAAGGAGCAAAGCTGTGTGGCCGTCGAAACTGTTTCCCGATATTCCCCGGAACAGGAGACGCGTTGGTGGCTACCGGTGAAAATAGGGGACTTCCAGATACGGGCCCTCTATGATCCGGGGGCCTCCACCACAGCCATGGGTAGTAATGCTCTACAAATAGCGTCTGTGCTAGGCGTCAGATTGGACACCACCCACGCGGGTACAGCAGGACTACCACACGGTCGTAAGTTAACGATCGTTGGTCACGCCCTGCTGCCATTCACCGTGGGAGGATTGACGATGCCGACGAGAGTAGCCATCCTCCCTACCCTCGTCGAGGAATGTATTTTAGGGGTGAACTTCGTCAGGTTGTTCAGAGCGGTACTTGATCCCGACGATAACACGTTGCTGTTCAAGGGATCACAAGCCAAAATGGAGCTAGAAGTAGCTAGCTTGGAGGCTGGTCCGAGATTAGCTACAATCGGACTAGCCGAGGTAACGGCAACCCAACAGGCGATATTGCAGAAGACCATTGACGAGGCCTTATCGCAAGCCCCTGCGGGCTTGGGATGTGCGGCAGACATTGAGCACGAGATTCGGGTCGGTGATACGAAGCCAATCAAACAGCGTTATTACCCGGTATCGCACAAGGTCGAGCAGGAGATGCATAGACTGGTGAGGGAAATGTTAACCCAAGGGATAATCGAACCAGCGGACAGTGGCTGGTCGAGTCCAGTGGTTATGATACGCAAGAAGGACGGTTCGTATAGATTTTGTATTGACTTCAGAAAGGTCAACAAGATCACCGAGCTGAATGCGTATCCCCTACCGTTTATGCAAGATATATTGAGACGTTTGCGAAACGCACGCTATATCTCGACGCTCGACCTCAGCAGCGCGTATCACCAGATTCCACTCAAGACCGAATCTCGGCCAATTACGGCCTTTACCGTACCCGGACTGGGACATTACCAGTTCGTACGAATGCCGTTCGGCCTCTCGTACGCCAGCGCCACCTTCCAACGGTTGATCGATAGCGTGATCGGCCCCGAACTAGGCGAATTCGCTTTCGCCTATTTGGACGATATCATAGTGGTATCGTCCAAATTCGAGGATCACCTACGACACTTAAAAACCGTATTGGACATATTGTGCAGAGCTGGCCTCTCGATTAATCGAGAGAAGAGTATCTTCTGCAAGCCTGAAGCCAAGTACCTAGGCTTGTTAATCAACCGCGAGGGTATCAGGCCAGACCCTGAAAAGGTGCGCTCTGTCGTGGAGTACCCACGACCAGGAAACGCGCGACAGCTGCGCACCTTCCTGGGGGTCGCTTCATGGTACCCGCCGATTCTTGAGTGACTTCCCCACGCACGCTCAACCGTTAACGAAGCTGACGGGGAAAAAGAGCGAATATTCAGGGTGGTGGCGGACCACAATAGTCTAAAATGGCTATATAACCTGAAGAACTCAATTGGACGTCTCGCCCGATGGGCCTTGCAACTCCAAGGCCATACTTTCGAGGTCGAATATCGAAAGGGGGCAGACAATGTGCTGCCCGACGCGTTATCACGCGCTTTTGAGCCCACAAAGGCTGAGGTTGGCGCAATGGACCAACCGAAGTCAAGGGACAGCGCCTGGTACACGGAACAATTCCGGCGCGTCGAGAGCCACCCAGAAAAATACCCGAATTGGAAGGTTGTCGGCCGGGTGATGTATCACCTAAAGCCGAACTACGACCACCAAGAAGAAGATGGATACGGTGACGTATGGAAACTCGTTGTGCCTCCGGAGGAACGCAAGGCGGTATTGTTCGAGAACCACGACCTAGAGACGGCAGGACACTTGGGACGCGAGAAGACCTTCGCCCGCATCGCCCAATCCTATTACTGGCCGGGAATGTACACGGATGTTAAGGGATACGTCCAAAAGTGCCAGGTCTGCCAACAGTGCAAGGTTGAGCAGTGACCGCCGCGCGGGCTCATGCAGGACCCAACGTGGTCTATGCCTTGGCAAGTGGTCGCAGACGACATCGCTGGACCCTTTCCGAAGAGCCCTCGAGGGCACGAATACGTCCTGGTATTCACCGACGTATTCACACGATGGGTCGAATGTATACCCATACGTAGTGCCAACGGCAAGACGATAGTGAAGGAACTCCGGGAACGGGTAATCCTGTGTTTCGGTACGCCAAAGATCTTCTTGTCCGACAATGGCACCAAGTTCCGCAACTAGTATGTAGACGGGTACCTAAGAGATCAGGGGATAAAACGGACCTTCACCCCAACCTATATCCCGCAGGCTAACCCTACGGAAAGGGTTAACCGTACCTTGAAAACGACGATAACATCGTATCTGCAAGGGGATCACAGGGAATGGGACCGAGCGCTGCCCGAACTCATGTTCGCATTGAACACGGCCGTCCATAGTTCCACCGGGGTTAGCCCTGCCATGCTCAACTACGGTAGACAACCGGGAGCCCCAAATACTCTTCGGAGACGAATGAACGAGCTTGCCACGCAAGAGGAGAGTTTGCTTCGAATCGGGCAATGGAACGAGCACATGCAGAACAGCCGTTCCGCTGTTCAGCAAGCTCACGAGAGCGCTTCGGATGAGTCCCTGAGGCAGGCAAGGTATTACAACGCCAAGCGTAGGGACCACAGGTTTAAAGAAGGGGATTGGGTGTGGAAGAGGAATCACGTCCTGTCCTGCGCGGCACAGGGCATTTCCGTGAAATTAGCACCCAAGTTCATAGGCCCCTTCATCGTCACCAAGGTACTCGGCGCCAACTCATATCGCCTTGCCAATCAACAGGAAGAAGTCACGGCGTTAATACACGCCAAAGATCTCAAACCCTATTATGGGCAAGATGACGATTTACCGGAAGATGGGACCCGACAACGAGACGACGACGAGTCCTCTACCACCGAGGGAACCATGGCGATGAACGTCCCGCCCAATGCGAGCGATACGACGATGCACTGAAGCGGGAGCGCCGACACTGCGGACAACACACCCCAAAACAACGACGCGACAACTCCGAGCTCACCTCATCATACCCGTCTTAATCTCCCCAATCGAACCCCACTAAACACCTCTTCTTCTAACACAGCAAAGCGCCCACGAGGGAGACCTCGCAAATGGGCGCTAACCACACACACTACACAACATCGACAGACTACTCGAGCCCCTCCTCCCATCGTCGGGAAAAGGAAGAGGGGCAGGGCACCGAGAACGCCAACCGTGAATGCATGAGACGCGGCGAACGAAGGACCTGGGAGACCGACGCCAAGGACCCCACCTTCGACCCCGGTGACGAAGGTCCTAGGCAGCCGAACAGGCGCCCACCTTCGACATCCAAAAATGTTCGGGATAGTAACTTGCAGAATTATTGCAGGATGCAGATTCCCTCGAACAGTTTGAGCAGGCGGCGGCCGCCCTCATCGGATTGGATTTGGGCCCCGCCGTCGAAAGCGTCATCCACGCGGCTCTACATCTGCTGGAGCAGAAAAGATGCGAGGAGGAGCAGGCACGGGCGCGAGCTCACGAGAGCTCGTCGTCCGTGCTGATTGAAGAGCTCCCGGCGGAGGAAGACACCGCGCAACCGACGACGACTCCCGGCATCGCGCGCGGCGATAGCACGCCACTGCCTGGACCCCCAGCGGGATCTATCCCATTGAAGGCTCCAACGACATCCGTTGGCACCCAAACGGAGGAGGGTGCCACCGACGGGACCTGGCGCTCCAGGTTCACTAGCCAGACACTCCCGTCTGGCGAACGGACCTGGGAGGAAATAGTAGAGGGGTTGAGGGACGTCGAACAAGGCTGGGCGACCCTCAACGCCCTCCAACGAGCCGTGTACGCCGAATACGACGCGTACGCGGCTGCGGGACACCACCCAGACGACATGGACTTCTGGGATAAGGTGGTGTCCCGCCGTCGCCAGTTCGCGTCGGCACTCAAGGAGGTGCAGCGGCGTCACCGCCAGGCATTCGAGGGCCCGGCGAGTGACCTTCCCATGGGCCTCTCCCAGTCAAGCAACGGGGCCCATCCACATTAATGTGGTAGTAGGGCCCGCGGGTGAGGACTCCACGGTCAAAAGACCGTTGTGGTCCGCCCCGAACCGCAGGGACGGGTTGCCGCTGACCCCCAGGGAACGAGACACGGGGCACCCTATCCCGTGCATAGTGGGAAGGGCGCAACGTTGGCCATTACCCCGGGGTGACCCGCACGGATCGCTGCCCCCGCGTGCGATGGCACACCGACCTGGTCCAAGAGAGGCTGGGATGGGAGGTGCGCGGTCATCCTCCACTCAACGACCAAGTAGAAGAGATATCGCCGAGACCAGCCAGGTGATCCTTCCCTGCCCCCGTGTGCAGGGCCACCGATACATTGCCCTGCGCAATAAATATTAAAACTGAACCTATCACAGACTATGACCCTTTTATTACCCTTTATCCTCTCCTCCTCTAAAGGGACAGCGCTAATAGAATTATCGTCAAGGACCCCGTAGGTCCAGACTGGAAGGGGGCTGTGACGGTAAACGTCAGATTAGCGCTAATAATATAACCTAATTGCTGCCTGCGAGGGCAGCACCTACCGGGGAGACGAAAAACGTAACGAAGGAGTTCGGCGCGCGAGCAGACGGAACGCGCGCGATTGAAATCGAACCAGTGAAGCACTGACCATCATCACGTTCGCCCGCTTTTCTTTTCGCTATTGTCGATCCGTGTGCCGTTAAGACCAAAAACCGAGAGAAGAACGCCCAGATCAGCACCAGCTAGCAGTGATCGCTGTTGCCAAGGTGCCGTTCAACCGCCAAGGGGAGAGACCCGAGCCGACGGAGAAGCGTCGCCTGCGAAGAGATCGAGAGAGTGTGTGTGAGGTTTCGCCATCGAGGGCGAAACCACGTGTGCGCGAACTCGCGATCCGCGACACAAACAATAAAACAATCTTCTCGCTGTGCGACTCGTCAGTGTCATCTTCGTACGCCTGCGATATTAAGGTAAGCTGGCCAGCTTAATCTCGCGGTCGCGATGCAATAGCATAAGTAACGATTAATTTTTCCGACATCTCAAGCGTGCATGTAATAGCTCTTCCAACAAAGAGCAGCGAGCGTTCCGACACTGCATGTTGTCATCGTGCGAGCGTCGATGTAAACAAACACGCGAGCCGACCTTATGTAGCATTTGATAGGTAATAAAAGATTCCATTCGTGACATAACAAGTGCTTTCAACTGGCTCATTCCTTATTGCTTCCACTCACTTTCTCATAGGTTAATAGATTTACTGGTTGACTGACGCCTGTCTTCCCATGCTCTCCAGATTGCGTTTTGAGCATAGATGATTACATTCGCCTTTCAATAAAGTTGCGCGAATAAAAATAATTAAACGGTATCTACCCCGTTACAACTGATAAGAATAGAAGTTATTGGAGGAATTAAATAAACGAAAACAGCAGCTTATCAAAGTATAAAAATACTAGATGCTTTCCACAGACGTTGTTTTTCTTTATCAAAATATCTGTTTGCACTTATCTCATCAGTAAGAGTTATCACAGGAATTTAACTCACGAAAATAGAAACTTTTTAAGTGTAAAAATCCTACACTTTAGGATACAAATAAAATCGTCACAGAACTATCATTTTATTGTTTTTACACTTTAAAAAATATTTAAACCCAATTTATCACTAAATTGCGTAGCTATTCCATGAAGGAATATTTTTTTAGTTAACTTTGAAATTTTGTAAATATATGAGTAGTTAACCTCCATAATTGATTTTTTTATGAAATTCCTGAAACACCTTGATTAAATTTTTTAATTTTCTTTTAAAAAAGCAATATTTTTACTTAGAAAAATTAGGGGTTGCAACTATTTAGAATACAAATAATTGTCGTAAAACTTCTATTTTATAACAATCAATTTAGTGTTGCAATTATCCTAATATTCGATTTTTTTAGAGGTATTAAAAAAAGTTTATTTTCAGGGATGATGTATAAAGGACTCTTTGATAATTAATAATAAAACTGCAAGGTGGTCCAGGAAAGGCCAGCGACAGCTCTCCGTACTCCGAATTGTACTAGCGCAGTGAATTGTAGAATAATTTATAATTAACACTTTATTTATTTATTTCGTTATTTTTTTCATGTGCTGTGACGCGATGAGCACCAGTGGTACCATTATTAAATAATTATTCTAACCAGTGTAACGTCCGATAATTAATAGTGTCATTTTATTTTATTTTTTTTTTCTGTATTACGACGTCAATGCATCAAACTGCACAATTTTGAGAAGCGACAATACGTTGGAAAGTCTCTCTTCTCAAGGTTTCTTCAAATGTTAAGAGAAGACAAGCTGACCAAATAGTTTGCGATTAGAAAATAGGTATAAAAAATTTTACGACTTTGTTATGTGCGTCCATATGCTTAGGATGTCCTTGTACAAACAGCATGGTCTGCCGACGTCTAAACCCTATATGGAAACCCTATATGGAATGCAGAAAAAAAAGAGAAAGCTCCTCTTATGCGTTTGTCACCGAGTTTTCATTTTCCGTTTAGCTTAGTCATCCAAAGTTAGAAAATTATTTTATTTTATTGAGTAGTTTGTGCAGTTAGATAAGTTAAGTCGTACGATTTACCATTTAAGCTACGTTTTATTTAAACTCCATTTTATATTTAAAGATGTAAATAAATAACATTTGAAAATTAAATATAACTCTCAGATTGTTATTTATATATATATATATTTAATGACTTATAATAGATAATAATTAAGTATGTTAAGTTCTTGCACGTTAAAATTTAAAAATAGTACTTTTATACGGGATTTGGCATGAGTAACTCCATCTGTCTTAAAGAAACTATACGTTTCCCTATTGCGGGAAAATTTCCACCAATGTTTGAGTGTTGAGTTTGAGATGCAGTGGAGGAATTAAAATTTTTAATGTATCTACAAGAGGCGGCTGAATGACATTGGATGATCCAGGCTGCAGAGAATTTCTCGTTGGCCATTCCTTTTTGATTTAGTGATTTTGACAATCCCTGCTGTCAAAAAGGCACAAGAAGCAAGGGTATTTAATATTCCCGCTCTGCATCCCAAGAAGAATTCCAATGATTTTGAGGTTACCACAGATTCTCCATTGATGTTCTTTGTAATTGATTTTTTCTAAAACAATTTTCATATTTTGGTAAGATTCTTTAAGAAGTGTAGAGTGAGCTATGGGTATTGGAGCCAGCACATTCGTATTGTGGAGCAATATCACTTTCAAACTGCGAATAGAAGAATCTATAAACAGTCTCCACTCATTCGGCTTGTAGACATTAACTTTGAAACTATTTATAAGTCCGTTGATATCATTGCAATACACCAATCCCACTGTATCATCTTTAGTAAAGAAACGTCGAAACTCTTGGTCTCTGTTCCTATAAATTGAAATCTTCACACCTTCTTCAAAAAGATTCTTTTGTTTCAGCCTTGAAGCCAAAAGTTCATGAGCTTCCTTTGAAAGTCCTAACTCTCTTTCTAAGTTACTCAAGTCATTCTGCGTAAATTTTGCAGGCTCCTTATTCCTTTCATCCTGGTTTTCGTCACTTTCACTCCCTTTGTCTATCTCTATCTCGCTGTCACTTTCCTCTGTTTGTACTTCTTCGGTACCTATTTCTTCATTGGCCAGAACGTCTACAACAGGATTCTTGGCATTACCACTATTTTTTGAAATCAAAACAGCTGGAATTACATACAGTCAGATATCGGGGAAAATACTTTCATTTTTTTTTGTGGAGCTGTGTTATTATTGTTAACAATTATTATTAACAATATTCGTGGGGTCCCTTGGTTTAACCCTTTAATTCCCTGGCCTCTATCCCTTCCATGTTAATTATTATTATTAATGTTAATAATTGTTTATAATTTTTGAGGAAGGTTTCTAGGGCTCCTAGTCCCTAGGGCTCCTAGTCCCTAGGGACCCTATACCTAGTGTTTTCAGTCTAATTAAATTTAAATGTTTTTTTTTTAAGTTATAAATATATATTATTAACAATTTACTTGCTACATTGAGAATGAAACGAATATAGAAAATAGCGACGATTTTTTGAAAAAAATGAAAAGACAGACCGGAGAATCGAACCGGAGTCCTCTGGGTTGGCAGGCTAGCGTTCTACCACTAGAGCCAATGCCACATGTACCTTAGAGGATGCATATTGTGTATATTAGCTACACACGCATACATTTGGTATAGGGCCCGAGCGTGCGGAGGAGGAGGGGAGCGCACGCTGTCTATAGTTCTGGCCTGATGGGGATGCGCTACTATAGTAGTATTAAATGTATGCTCTCTCTCTAGCTCTGACTCAGCGTGATCCATAGTGCGAGGAGGAGGGGAGCGCATGATCAGCTATGCTTACTAACTACCCTATTATCTTAAGTTGATTATGTCTATCATAAATGTAGATCGCAGCTGGTTTGAGGGTGATCAAGCTTCTCCACTACTTTCAGAAAGAGAGAGCATCTATGCTTACTACGGTCCCTCTTATCTTATGTTACCTATGACTATCGCAAATGTAGATCATAGACGGTTTAAGGATGGTCAAACAAAACTCATAGCGCGGACGCGTGACCTGCGTTTAATGTGTTTTTTGCGTATGACCATAAAGTCAGCGGGACGTCAAGATTTATAGTTTTTAGAAAGTGACAAACTATCTAGCCTACATCGGGTGGGAAAGGGAACACTAAACGTCCTATCTCACTCAAAGAATGTCTACGTTTGTGTGTAGCGTTACATATATTGTAGAAAATTCGTACCTGATAATAGTGTGAGTGTTCAGTAGAATTTTCGTTGGTTAGTCTTAAAGGAAACTTCGAGCTGTTCACAGTGAAATGCTAATTGTTTATTATTATTTAAACATTAATAAGTTTTATATTTTTTATAAAGTTTATTAATAAAAAATAAAACAACAACAATGGAAAATATCATCAAAGCGTGTGAGTTTTTAGAAACTGTAAGTATAATTTTAAATAATTTAAAAATAATTAAAATAACTTTTATAATTTTTTAATAAAATTATTATTCAATTTCAGCTTACCACTTACCAGTTTCCTACCATGCAGAACGTGGCAAAAGAGCCGTTATATAGGCTCTTAATTTTAATATTAATTACTGTAAGTATTTTTTCTCATATATTTATTTATTTATTTATTTATTTATTTATTTATTTATTATCATTTATTTTCAGTTGCAACGATTTGTGGAGGAGAGCAGTTCTCAAGGACTGCAAATCAGAGAAATGAAAGCTACGGTTCAACAAGTAAGTATTATAAAATTATAACAATTTATATTTTTTATTAATATTTAATTGTCTTATCTCTTTTCAGTGGATCAAGGAATCTATGGCGGCCAGAATGATGGCGCATCAAGTCACGTATCAAATTGACAAGATTGTCAATGATCGCGTCAATGCAAAGTTAGAGCAACATAAGCGTGCGAACGCTATGAGAAGGCAGCAAGAATCCGCTCGATTGGAGCGGAAACGGAAAGCCGACTTAGCTAAAGCGGAGCAAGACGAACTTGCTGCGAAAGTTAAGCGAAGGCTTTCCAGCATAAACAACATTGCTGCACCATCAACAACAGCCATGGTGAATCAAGGTAATGGGCCATTTTCGAGGATGTCAACGTCATCTGCGTCGATGACATTATCATCGTCATCAGCAACGTCGAGGTCAACATCACCAGCGACGTCAACAGCAACCTCATCGACAGCAACATCCGCAGGCTGTCAAAGAGGAGATGATACCCAAATCGATAAACCACTCGATTTAACCGCTAATGTAAGTAATTACGTTATAGAAAGAATTAATAAATTTAAATTAAAAATAATAATTAAAAAATTTTTTTACAGAAAAAAATTCCGTTGGTAAAAAACGTTGAGTGTGTTCGACGGAAAGTAATTTTGATTCCGGCTTAACCAACAATGAGGAAGCCGACTCGTCCCTCTAAGGTCGTCGGATCCAAAAAAATTAAACAATAATATTAAAAAGAAAAAATAAATTGTATTTTTAATTGTATAAAAAAAGTAATAAATTAAACTAAAATAAAAAATTAATAATGTTTTAATTTACTTAGGATCTACCAGTGCCCCCACCCCCATTCACCTATTCCACCCACCTACCTACTCTCACCCACTCACCCACCAATATTCATCTACATAGGTTGGTAAGGTAGGATGCTGTAGAAGTTGGTAGGGTATTTAGTAAGCTGTATGATGGTCTCTCTCATTCTCCTTCTATAGTAGGGAGCATAGTAAGCTTATGCTGGCTAAGTTTCGGCCCTCGGAGAGGGGGTAGCGTCTCTAGCTTGCTAGGTGCGTACGCCGTTTAGTGTGGATGCTGTTCTCTCTCTCTCTCTCTCTCTCTCTCTCTCTCTCTCTCTCTCTCTCTCTATGATTATAGGTAGTTTGTGTATTAAATTCTAACAATATATAGTGCATATGTATATATATATAATTTAATTTTTTTTATTGAAAAGCATTGTGTACATTGATCATATAATGTCTTGTTAATTTTAAACTAATTTTTTAACATCACCACTAATTGGATTATATTGTACAATACGATCATGTAATGTTAAGTAGTAGGCTGCAGTATCTTCAGGAAAATCGGTCCGAGTTTCAAATTCTAGGGGAACATCGACTGGAGCGCTTTTTAATGTTTCATTTTGTTTGGAGCAGTCTATAACTATTAACGGCACTTTATTAATGAAATCCTTTTTATTGAGTAACGGCTCGTTTTCTTTACCATAGTAAGCGTTTTGAAAATTAGTATATATATCGTAGAGAACAGCAAACTGATTTTGATTGATATTTAAATTGAGATTTCCATACGGATAGCATTGTGAATTGAGGAATGGCTTCACATTACTAATATTACAATGATCAAAATTACTAGAATTAACACTTGCTGAACTTTTACGTTTAGTTTGAAAAGCTAAAATAACAAAGCGAGGCTTTTCCAATTGATTGGAAGTCTTAACACTCCAAACATGCTTTGATGTACGAGGTAATTTTGGATACTCATACATTTCCCAAGTACGAAAACTCATAGTAATTGCACGATCTCGTACAATCTGATTGAGTAATTTCATTTTTTCTTTGTCTGCGACATTCACATATGGCACCAACCATTCAACCTTAGTTAAAGTAATTTTTGATTTTTCTGAAGCATCAAATCATCAAATAGCATTCAAATCATCTTTTGATCTTGTGAGAATAAGTTCATGCTTGACATTGACTACCATTTTCCGATAATCTTCAGCAAAGCCCAGTAACATACTGAGAGGAATAGTCACATCAAAAAAACCTTGAGCGTTACATATTAAAACTTCATTGTTATCACCATTCCATCCGGCATTTTCAGCGATAGAGTTTTGACATGGATGGAGTGAAAGCCAATTTTTCATGAGGCTCGTTAAGCCTACATTTTTCACTTTATCAATTTCAATAGCATTTATTTCATATCGTATTTCCTCGAACAAATGACAGAGGGCGTTGTTGATTAATAAAGTGTTCTCCACTGGCGTAGTACCGTCCGGCTTGGTCAACCGACCACAAATATGAATCATACTGCGTGATGGAAGCAGAGATGAATCTTGATGTTGAATTGCTATATGGATTTCATCACTATTATTGAAATATGATAATGAATAAGGCTGATGCGTATGAACTTCATAATGAGCTATAGACTCATCGAAAGCGACACCTGAATGAATGTCTAGAATTCCCTCCATATTGTTGTTGTTGTTTTATACAGCACACTAATATGCACAATATTTTCTTCCACGATTTTCGACGACTTTCAGTCTCAAGCTTTTCAGGAATTGACAGTTCTGAGGTGTGAGCGGTCTCATAGCTCGCTGTTGACTGATTGTTGATTGACATTTTTGTCTCTTAATATAGCCTCGACCGGACTTTATATTGTAAATGATACCCATTACTAAGATATGGTCTTTATATGTACTCGCACTGTGATGACTTCTCCTCGAAAGTTAACTAGGTTTCCGTCTTGATCAACTATACGAATTTGAAAATGATCAATGCTCCTCACAGCGACTGGAAGGTAAATGACTTGAGAGGGAATTTCTATAATCTTATATCCAGGTGGGACTGCAGGTAAAAATTCATGTATAGTATGTACTTTGCGATCGTTTGTGTAAGAGCCTGTAGTAATATTACACTCTACACGTAAAGCGTTGACTTTGAGAATAGTGACGGGTAAGTCAGAACTATGTGTTTTGTTTTCAACGAGCGTACGTCTAGTGAAGCCTAAAGTTGTTCCAATAGAATCTTCTGGTTCAAAATGTATTTTTTGACTGCACTGAATGCCACTACGTAAAGTATTATTATTTGGTTTCAGGCTAAACGATATACCTTTAGATGCTAATGCTTCTTGGAGAAAGCTTTCAATATCTTCTATTTCGTAGCTTCCAGTTGGTAAAGTGATAGCTTCTTGACCTTGAATGTAAAACTTATTATAACCAACGTCAATGTTTGGTATTGAATTAAATGTTAATAGCTCAACTAGACCAAGAACGTATTTTTTGTTTGGTATCAATTCGATCGGTGGAAAATAATATGTTTCGAGTACGGATGATGTTCCTGAGAGACTCAATGTCAGTGTATTCTCCATGACAGATTCATATCAAATGACAGTCATTTTTTGAATGAGTATTTTATATACTAGTCGTCTTTTCTATAGTTTGTTTAAAAGAAATTTGAAACAAAGATGACCGCAATTATATGTATTAAAATCTTGATATCTAATATAATTATACATGATTCTATTAACTTTGAGATAAAGCAATAGATCTATAGGCGGTTGAAGATTACGAAAACTATCAAAATACATAACCTCATCACCTTTCTTTTTGTATGCCACCCAATGAGTACCTGGTCCACGTTTATCATCTAAATTTACAATAGCTGCCTCTTTATATCGTGGTCCATCAGCTGGCAGAGCATTACGCATGAAAACACCTCGAAAATTTGCAATTTTTAGTATTTTAGCATATTTTCTTATATCATGATCTGTCAGTGCTCGATTAGGTAAATTTATTTCGAGCTTTTTTTTTTAAACCTTTTCCACTTGAATATGGTTTCAGATGAAGACCATAACCTTTACGATATGGTTTCAAATAAAGTCCTTTACCAATAGCAATAGCTTCCATAGTTTTATTATGTCTATCAGCTTCTTTCAATTGATTTTGAGCGGCCTTAGCACTGTTAACGGCTTTTGCTATTGAAGCACAGCTCCTCCAGCTAGAGCTCCAGTGGCGCTTAAAGCAGCAAATAATGGAATTAAAAAAGGAATCGCTCCACCAACTTTACTGGGAATAGGTAAAATACGGGGTATATTTATTTTACTTCTACCGCCAGCCTTTTTCACAGCTTCATTGGCTCCTTTTATAGCCGAACGAATAACAACAAGAGCTCTATTGTTAGGCACACTGCTTTTCGAGACCGTCTTAATAATTTTATTCAATGTAACTGACGGCTGTTTGATTTTTCTACATTTCTTTCGTGCATGACGTTTTTTAAATCCTCTACCTTGTTTCTTACTACCTTTCTTCATAGCAACACCCATACCAAGCTTACTTTTAACTTTCATAATGTTGGCTACAGTGAAGGCAGCTGCTCTCTCACCAAAACTGCTATCTTTAGCTTGTACTCTTTCCCAAGCTTTGTTAGCTAGAATTTCGTCAGCTTTATTTCTTGTCGCAATATCCTCCAGATTGTGCGCATAAGCAATATCGTGTTCTTTACAAGCAACGTCTAGTGGATTTTTACCAGGATCTCCACGTGCCAATCGTTTGTTCAATTTTGTACCAGGACCACAATACTGATATCCAGGTAAGTGAGCTTCAATAGGCAAGTTATTTATAATCTCGTTCACTAGATCACCACCAGTCTTTCTTTTATAGTACGTGATCATACTTCTTCGAAAGACAGCATGATAATGAAATAAAAGATATATAAGCAGACTTATTATACCTAACAACTCATTCATTGAGGTGTCAATGATGAGTAAACAACATGGATTTCCAAGAACAACCTCTTAAGCTTCAAGTCATTAATTTCGATAAAGTGGTGGAGACGGAAAAACAAGAAAAAAGACATGGTGAACTATTGCCTAATAGTATCCGTGCCGTTTTCTGCGGACCTAGTAATTGTGGAAAAACTAATTGTTTATTAACATTAATCACTCATCCTAATGGTCATAGATTTGAAAACGTATATGTCTACTCAAAATCCCTTAATCAGCCTAAATATACATTTTTGAAAGATTTATTAGAGCCTATTAATGATATAGAGTATCATGCTTTCAGCGAGCATGAGACAGTTTTTTCACCAGATAAAACACGACCAAATTCTATCATGATTTTTGACGATATAGCCACTGAGAAGCAAGATAACGTAAGAGCATTCTTCTGTATGGGTAGACATAAAAAAGTAGATAGTTTCTATCTCTGTCAATCGTACGCTCGCATTCCGAAGCATCTTATTCGAGATAATGTGAATTTACTTGTTTTGTTTCGACAAGATGGCGTGAATATTAAGCACATTTACAATGATCATGTTAACTCAGATATGTCTTTTGAGAAGTTTAAAGCAATTTGTTTAAAATGTTGGAGAGACGATAATCATGGGTTTTTGGTTATCGACGAAGACAGATCAATAAATCATGGACGATATAGAAAGGGATTTGATTCTTTTGCTATAAATATAGATGAGTGAGTGAATGAAGATTATTTAACTTCAGAAATTAGAAGCGCAAACATGGCTGACTTTGAAAGAGAAAAGAAGGTGCTCGAGCAATTATCCATGGCTCGTGATGCCATAAGACGCAAGTATCAACTAATAAAACGTGATAAAGCTGATTTAGAAAAGACATTGCATGAAACTTTTAAACCTATGGTTGATCCATTGAAGAAACTCGTAAAGGCAACTACTGATAAAAGTAACGCTACTACTGCTGAACGGCCAACGAAAAAGAAAAAGAAAATCGAGTTCGATAATGTTTTCAAGTCAGAAGTAGCAACTGACACTCCCTACAAATCTAGATATTTCAATAGTACTGCTAATGAATTAAATTCTACATTACAACCGCTTGATACTACATTTGAGTCTGCTATTTCTATTGATGATAGTGATGATGATCATGACGAATCATCACTTGATACAACTGCTATAAATTTGAACAAAAGTAGTTCAAATGTAACTACAGAACAGAGGCAACAGCTATTGGATGATTCGATTATAGGAAACTATGTTCGACTATTGTATGACCCTCAGCAGAAAAGTAATTTAGACAAGACATTTGGTGTTCGCTTACATGAAAATACATATATCATAGGCAATTCTCCAATTTCCTTCCAAAACGATAACGTGACTGTGAATGATAAAGCATACAGCAAGACGCTTGGTTTAATGGAACTTCTCTTTCGTAAAGAACCTGATTCTAAATTAATCAGTTCATTGGATATTCAAAATTATATAAAAATTCTTGAAATCACTAACGCTCATCGAAAGAGATACGAAACAAATGGAGAATATCGCAATAAGCATGTAAATAAATTCAAAAAGTATATTGGACCAAATTTATCTTTGAGCAGTAGCGCTAAGAAGCGAAAATCGACTATTGATGGAAAAGGTCTTTTTCCTAACTATAAAATAGCTAGAAAAGGAACGTTATTTGATTATGTATATTGGAATGATCCAAAGGAGCTCGTTGATCGATTGAGATTGCTTATTGCCGAACAAACCGGCGGTAATTCTAGTCATGTTAATGAAATTCATTCAATTATTGAAGAATTACGTGAAGCTGGCTATATATATTAAGAGAATCCTAAATATTACTCACAAGGAAACCCCCCCAACCCGACTTCACCGATTTCAATAATCTTTTGATATGTTATAGTTCATCAAAAAATAAGACATACGTATTTTTTTTATCGGCGGAAAAACACTTTGAGGGGGTGAAAACAACCCTCAAAGTTCACCCCCAAAAATAGATTTTCCAATGTATCTCAGCATCTAATTGATATTTTACGACCAAACAAATTTCATATCACTTCTCATGCGAAAAGCAAACTAGCACATGCAATTCCGACCACAAGGGATGCAACCCTTATTTTTTTTATTTAAAATACTATCTATTTCATGGCTATTTTTATGAAAAAAATTAAAATAACCCGAATAAAATTGGAAAAAATATTACCCTACATAAAATACAAAAATAAAGTTAATCTAGTCAAGCTTTTTTTCAAACTACCCCCTTAAAGTTGAAAAACCACCCCTAAAAAATTGTTTTCAATACATTACAGGTGGTGTTGATAATTTAGTGTAAAATACGTTAAGCATCATTTATACTGTACAAACACAACTATCTCGTGCAGTTTCGACCACAAGGGTTGCAACCCCTAATTTCTGTCATCGAAATTTTTACCTTCTTTGTACCTATTTTTGAAGAAAAGTTCATAATGAGCTTAAAAAAATTAGAAAAAATATTACCATGGATAGAATAAGAAAAAAAATTTACTTCTCATTTTTAAAACCACCCCTAATTTCGAAAAACCACCCCCAAAAAATTGTTTCCAAAACATTACAGGTCCTGTTGATAATTTACTGTAAAATACGTTGCTCATCACTTACAATGCACAAACACATTTATCTCGTGCAGTTTCGACCACGAGGGTTGCAACCCCTAATTTATGTAATCGAAATTTTTACCTTCTCCATTCCTATTTTTGAAAAAAAGTTCATAATGAGCTTAAAAAATTGGAAAAATTATTACCGTGGATAGAATAAGAATAAAAAATTTACCTGTTCAAACTTATTTTCAAAACCACCCTCAATGTTGAAAAACCATCCTAAAAAAAGTTTCTGACATATCGTTGCAATCTCTTCTAAATCAAATAAGCTATGATTCCATAGCTATTTTGTTGCTCTCTTTTAAATTTTTTACGTTCTATCGTTTATTAATTTTATCAAAAAATAAATAACTTTTATTATATAAAAAAAACAAGTCAAGAATAATATAATATTATAAGTATACCTAGAAGATAAGTATAGTTTCTCGGATGCGCAAAAATTTTGGTATATGAATGATAGTATTATCAGAATTTTATTTACGTCCTACTATCAGTGTATCTGACGATTGTCTGTTATTTTCATGATTGATAAATATGAGTAAATAATTCTTCATCAGTAGCCAACACAACTTTCTTGTTGTTGGACGTATTGTATCGACTATTGAACTAACAGCATAATAAATTGTAATAAGAATATAAGATTATAAGTACAAATAATAATAAGATACTATTTCGTTAATTCGTATTTCGTAGTACCTGCTACGTAAGTATAACTATAAAATTATTTTTTATATGCAAATAATTTTACGGCTTTTTAATATTTGTTATTAAAAAAATTGAAATTACACTGATTATGAGGATTTATTAATTAATGATGTTTATAATTATTGTTTACTTATTGATTTGTTTATTATTATTGTTTATTAATTAATATGTTTACTTTTTAATTTATTAATTAGTTTTTTTCATGAATGTTTTCTATAAGTTTGTTTATCATTATTGTTTACTTATCAATTTGTTTATTTATTTGTTTTTATCCTAATTTGTTTATTTGTTATTCAGTTTATTTCTTATTCCCCAGCGATATTAGGAGAGACCTATACAGAGGAAAAATAAGGAAAAAAAGGGGACGGATGGATGGATGGACGCACGGAGAATTTCGCGCCTTCTGTTGAATATAATAGAAGATATATAAGATATATATATATATTTTTTTTTATTTCAGATTAAAAAATGAAAATTAACGCTCTGAACGTTTTAAATTTATTATTAGCTTACTTTCAAACTCTACAAATACCTGAAAGTGAGACAAATTATAAAGAGATTCAATTGTCGGAAAGAATTAAAAGCATTTTAATAGATTCCGTGAATGATTTCAATGAAGTAGATATGATCGTTGAAGATACATTAGATTTTCAAGAAGATTACAAAGATCATGCTGCAAAAATAATAGAAGATGAAGTTCAACACCATTTTCCTGACGATTTCGAAGCACCCACCGACCATTGTATCAAAAACAATGAAGATGTCAGTTTTGAATATAAGCAAAGAGCCGTAGAATACTGGAGAAGTGGCAAAAAAAAAAATTTAAGTGTTGAAAGTGTACGTCAAAAATTTAAGAAAGTTTCATCTGTGAGTCAGTTGAAACGTTGGGCTCATACAGTCAACAAAGGTGGTACTTATAGAGAAAAAATTGCAAGAATTTGTCAGTACACTTTTGATAATTTTAAAGCAGCAGTAGACGCTGGTTACATCATTCATGATCGTGACATACGTCGATGGGCATTGCAAGCTCAAAAGATTATAGGATCAGAAGATGTAAGATTCAAAGCTTCGGATAACTGGCTTTGTAAATTCAAGAAAGCTCATAGAATAGTATCCCGAAAAATAAATAAGTTTATAACCAAGAAAACACTAGAAAGTAATTCAGAACTAACGATTAAAGCAAATACTTTTATTGCTGATGTTAAAGCAGGCATAAGAATAATTGGAATTCATAATGTGTTTAATTCTGATCAGAGCGGATTCCAACTGGAAATGCACTCCGGAAGAACGCTAGCGGTTGAAGGAGAAAAGCAGGTACAGTGTTTAGTACAGTCAGTTTCTTCAACAACCCACAGTTATACTATACAGCCACTCATATCAGCCGCAGGAGAATTACTGTCACCACTCTTTTTAGTTTTGAAGGAATCTAGCGGTGAGTTTGGACCCATTGTTGAAACCACTTTATTTAGACCCGAAAATGTTTACGTAGAAGCATCTAAATCTGGAAAGTTGACTACAGGTATACATAATCCCATCTAGTTACAATTAATGTCATTATAAATGATTTTACAAATAAGATTTTTGATTTTAGATCTCTTCAAAATATGGCTGCAAAAAGTATATTTCCCTAATGTAGGTTCCAATACGATGCTGTTGCTTGACTCCTGGAGCGGTCATTGTGACAGTGCCATAGAAACTGTAACTCCACGTGATAAAATTATAAATTTTAAAAAAATACCGACTGGCACAACGGGAAAAATTCAGCCACTTGATGTTTTTGGATTTCGCATATGGAAGAACTTTGTCCGCCAATTTTCAGATACCGTAATTTTGTTGATAAATTATGATTTGGATTTACATAAAAGAAACAAAATCATTAAACTTCAGTCGTTAGTCCACAATCAATTATCTTCACCAAGATATACTAATCTTTTTAAATATTCCTGGTTCAAGAGTGGTTACCTCACTAAAAAACCAGAAAATTTTGACAATCCTGTTGCTTACAGTTTTGGAGATTCCTGCAATACACATTGTGAAATAGAAGGATGCAAAAATGTGGCTATTATACGTTGCGGTTGGTGCAAAAAATCATTATGTTTCGAGCACTTCTATGAAGAATATCATTATTGTAAGAAGTATGAACAATAAATCCGTCCTAATTTTTTTGATTGTTTTTAATTGGTAACTGAATGAAATATAGTAACGCATATAAAAATCAATTAAATATATATTACTTGGCAGTTTACAATTTTAGTCACAAGAAAGGAGAAAAACTCAACCAACAAAAACAATGGTAATGCTATCAACCCTCCTAATCACCGAATGGCGATGGTAATAAACCTCCCCCTAATAACCCTCCTAATATCCCCCAATGGCATTGCTTATAACCCCCCCATTAACCTCCTAATAACTCCCCCCCCAATAAGACCCTCCCCCTAATAACCCCCTAATAACCCCAGTAGTTAGCAGGGTTGATAACGTTGCCATTATGTTATTCGGTGGGTTGCAAGCATTGCCATAAGGTTGCAAGGGGGCTCAGCTATGTCTTCGGGCTATTAGTGGGGGGCTAACGGCATTTTCATTGGAGATTTTTAGGGGGTTATTAGGGGGGGTTGTAAGCATTCTGATAGTGCGGGTTAGTGCGGGAAATTGCCATTGGGATATAAGGGGAGTTTTAGAAATTGCTACTGGGTGATGGATCATTTTTCCGGACAGATTCGGAATCGGCGCAACAAAATACTTTGGAAAAACGTTGTCCCAGTTCTGGGTCTTGTTGGGTGATATAATCTTGAATTGGTAAATATTTTTCGTATTCTATCCACGATAATAATTTTTCCAATTTTTTAAGCTCATTATGAACTTTTTTTCAAAAATAGGAATGGAGAAGGTAAAAATTTCGATGACATAAATTAGGGGTTGCAACCCTCGTGGTCGAAACTGCACGAGATAAATGTGTTTGTGCATTATAAGTGATGAGCAACGTATTTTACAGTAAATTATCAACAGGACCTGTAATGTATTGGAAACAATTTTTTGGGGGTGGTTTTTCGAAATTAGGGGTGGTTTTAAAAATGAGAAGTAAATTTTTTTTCTTATTCTATCCATGGTAAAATTTTTTCTAATTTTTTTAAGCTCATTATGAACTTTTCTTCAAAAATAGGTACAAAGAAGGTAAAAATTTCGATGACAGAAATTAGGGGTTGCAACCCTTGTGGTCGAAACTGCACGAGATAGTTGTGTTTGTACAGTATAAATGATGCTTAACGTATTTTACACTAAATTATCAACACCACCTGTAATGTATTGAAAACAATTTTTTAAGGGTGGTTTTTCAACTTTAAGGGAGTAGTTTATAAATAATATTCGTAAAATATCAATTAGATGCTGAGATACATTGGAAAATCTATTTTTGGGGGTGAACTTTGAGGGTTGTTTTCACCCCCTCAAAGTGTTTTTCCGCCGATAAAAAAAATACGTATGTCTTATTTTTTGATGAACTATAACATATCAAAAGATTATTGAAATCGGTGAGGTCGGGTTGGGGGGGTTTCCTTGTCAGTAATAAAATGAGTGTTGATGTGTTTGGACGTATATTGAATAAAAAAAAGGAGGATAATAGAGGTCCTCCTGGTATAGGGTATAATATCACTGAAGACGGACAATACGACGCGAATGACAAAAGAATTTGTTATATAGCCGATCCTCAGGAGAGTAACGATGCTGTAAACTTACGAACGTTGCGAAAAACTAGTGAAGCTAACGTTACTACGCTTACGAGTATGATAAATGATCTCTCAAAATCATTGGATACAATAAGATTAGAATTAGTAAAGCATCGAGTAGTTATTGCGCAGTTAGAAAAAGATAATATTAGTAATCATAAAGAGAAAGAAAAAACTATTGGACCGTTTGACATTTTAAAAACTGTTGGACCGTTTGACATTTTAAAAAAAACTTTAAAATGAAACATCAAAGAGTGGTGGATGAGTTACATAAACCATCACGTCGAAACTATCCCCGTAGAAAAGTTGATGTACGCGGAATAGATGAGACATGGCAAGCTGATCTTGTAGAGATGCAAGGCTACTCGAGAGAGAACAAAGGCTTTCGATATCTATTAACTGTCATTGATATATTTTCAAAGTACGCTTGGGCAGTTATTGTGAAACAAAAAACTGGTGTAGATGTTGCTTATGCAATGAAGTCTATATTAAAAAAAGGACGCACTCCTAGAAATCTACATGTGGATTGTAGCAAAGAATTCTACAATTCAAATTTTCAAAGACTAATGACAAAGTATAAAATAAATCTATATTCAACCTATAGCAATCTTAAGGCAACTATTTGTGAACGTTTCAATCGCACGCTAAAAAATGTCATGTGGAAAAAATTCAGTCTTCAAGGAAATTACAAATGGATCAACATTCTAGCTGATTTATTGAAATCTTACAATAATCGAAAACATCGTACGATAGAAATGAAGCCAAAAGACGTAACTAAAGAGAATGAAATGCAGGTGTTGAGACAACTCTCTTACGACCGACGTCTTTTCGTTAAGAGCCCTAAATTTCAAGTAGGCGATAAAGTACGTGTGAGCAAGTCTAAACACGTTTTCGAAAAAGGATACACTCCTAACTGGTCTACTGAGATTTTTACTATTCAACGAGTTGTGAAGACAAAGCCTATCACTTATCATTTAAGAGATTATAAAGGCAATCCAATTGTTGGAGGTTTTTACGAGCAAGAACTACAGAAAACTATGTATCCTGATGTATATCTCATTGAAAAAGTTTTAAGGAAACGTGGTAATCAAGTATACGTTAAATGGTTGGAATTCGACAATTCGCACAATTCATGGATAGATAAGACTTTATACGTATGAAAGAATAAAGACGTTTATGTAAAGTAAATTTTATTCAAATAAATATCACAATAATAATAAATAATTTTTGTTTATTTTAATGGTAAGAGCCCCAACCTTCGCTCTCACCTGTGAGGTAATTCCATTTGAGCATCATCACTTGTGAGTCCATTAGAACAAGTTGAAACCTGCTTTAGTAGAAACACCTGTGACTCATTTACCTCTCCACAATATATTTTATAATAAATTTATTGTACATACTTTATTGAAATAAAGATACATTGATGTTACATTAAATAATAAATTGGAATCTACCAGCGCTATGATATTCAATCTGTAAACAATATTTTTGTACATGATCTGAAAGTAATATATAAAGATCATAATGTTTCATGATGGCTCTTGAAATTCGATCTGGTAAAATAAGTTGGAATTCACAATCGAGCTCGAGAATGATTCGAGTGTTATCTTCTTCCTTAAAGTTTGTTACTAAATAACAATGATTTTCTTCAAGTTCATAATGATTTTTCTCCGGTAGTGGATCAAAGGGCTTCATAGCAATTTTATTTAACATTTCTAAGTCCATCTTGCTATCGAAGACTTGAGAATAGTGGAGAAGGAAGTGGATACTACTGGTAATGATTCTTCTAACAGAATGACGTTTTCCGAGCTCTTCTCTCTCTCTCTTAAGACCTTTACCCCACCTATACTTTTTCTAGCCGGCACGGCCGCCTCCCTCCACTTGCTACTGCTTCCACCTCCGCTTGCTGCTTCTTCCACCTCCACTTAGATTTTTAGTTTTTTAAGTGTATATACTATACAATGATTTTTTAATATAGGTTCAAGAATATGATTCATCATTATTATACGTTTTTTAAATAGTGCTCGCGATATTATACTACTTAGTTGCATAATACGACGTTGGAAGAGTTCTCGAACTCGTGCAAGCTGCTCCCACACTCCTTTTCTCGAGTCTTTGTCTTCAATAGGAAAATGATGAATTTGAATTTTATCTGAGAACCATACATACTTCGAAGCGCGAATGCTCTTCTTGTTTCTTCTAATAGGCGCCATGATGAACCACAAGAGGATAGTCTTGCTATAGCTATTTCTTCTCACTGAATGATGGTAAAGCAAACTATGCATTCTTCTTATAAATATATTAGAACTCGAATGACAGCCCTCTATCGGAACTTAAGGTTAATTATAGGAATAGCGAGAGCCCCAACCTTCGCTCTCACCTGTGAGGTACTTCCTTTCGAATCAACGCTCATGAGTCACCTTTACATTGAGATAAAATTCAATGGAAAGGGCTACATTAAGAACTTTTTTTTACCTCTCCACAAAAGGAAATAAGAGGATAGTTAAATAAAGGAACGAAGACTATTTAATTAGATATATTTTCTTTTTTTTATGATTCATAGTGTAGCTATTTACATTAGTATTATAATACATTTAATTACTATTCGTTGAAAATACAATTATGTTTAAATTCGAAGTTTGAACCGACAATATGGTCAATAAATAACTCATCCTTCTCACTAGTCTGATGTAGGTTGTTCAACATTTCTTCATCTTTTTCGAGTACTATGTTAACCCTTTTAGGCAGGAACACATCAAATTCGTCATCAATTGTAATAACAACGCTAAATCCATATTTCGTTGTTAATGATCTAACTTTAGTAACTTGATATAATGTGTTCGATGTTAGTTGGGACATCGCCTTCCGAGGAAGGAAAGTCGTCTTGGAAATTTTATTTATTGCTGAGAAATCCATTCTGTAAAATAAAAAATCAAAGAATTAATTATTTATTTATTTATTACTAAGGTATTAATAAACTAAAATTATTTAAATATCTTACTTGTTTCAATAGTTAGTGGAAGACGTATTAGAGGTAAGACTGTTGCTTGAGTGAGAGCTGAGCAACTATTTCGAACAAGAGTGAGCTCTTAGTTTTATAAGTGGCATCCCCACTCTTAAAGCTCAAGCCGCCGTCGCCGCTTCCCTCTCTTTCAGTCTCCCCTCTCTCATGATTCTTCATCTAAAACCATTCTCCCACTGTGTAGACTCAGATATCCATTGTTTCTCCCTCTCCATTACTAGTCATCTAAGTCGAAGGAGTAGAATTCTTTCGCTAGTACTGCCCTCTAGAATTATTTTCTTCAAATCTGAATCTTTTCATATTACTATTTTGTTCTATCACTTCGTCTTCTTCTCTATACCTCTTTCTTCGTAGCTGTTCAACTCTTTCTTTCATTTCAGCAATTTCGAGAGTTTTATAATGCCCCCATGGAAGTGTGTCCGGATTATTATCAAAAATACATCGTTTATCATCATGAGGGCTTAGTGCTATCTTTTCCTCTCTCTCTGTTAATACTTGATGTAATTTAGATCGAATATTACATTGAGTACGTTTAATAATTTCCATTTCGTTTAAACACCTTCGATAATCTGAGTGATTTATTGTATTTTTTACTGTATGTTTTTTCACTCCTTTTGCCGTTTTCAAGGGATCCTTATTTATTATTTCAATACTGTATAGTTTACTTCATAACCCAATGTACTCCCTCATAATAGCAGCATTGCACTCATCCTTCATAACACCAAGAACTTTTTTGTTAGCTAGAGGCATTCCAAATTGATTATCAGCTGGATAGTCCGATGTGTCAAATTTATCAATGTCTACTTTCATGATCTCATACATATCGACATCTTGAATTTCATAAATGAGGCTGTCAGTATCAGTATAAAGTAATTTATATTTTTCACCAATTCGTTGCTTCATGTAACCATAATGAAAGTCATAGACTAATGTTTTTGAAAGATCTAATACACATAGACCGATGTATATAGGTTTTTTAATACTGATAGTTGTCCACGATAATTGAATAGCAGCTAAATTTTCATGAAAGATGGAACTACTATGGAAATTTGGTTGGGCAATTCGAGCTTCAGCGCCATATCTACCACCCCATTGATTGATCAGTTTGACATCTATTCGTTTTCTTTCGTCTTCCATTGTTTTTCCATATACTGCATTAATCATAAGCTTGTAAAATAATTTTTCAAACTCATTTTTAGCTTGCTTTCTTTTTTCAGTATTTAAATAAACATATGGTTTCAGCCATTGTTTTTGTTTGAATTCTAACGCTCTATATATCTTTTTGAGTTTTAGTCCATATTTGAGAGCTTGTTTTAACGCTCTATAATGAATAACGTATCGTTCTTTATCATAAAGCGTTGTCAAAAGTTTTTTCTGTTTTGATCCGGGTGGTTTAGTATGTTCAGGACAAAGAGGTAGGTCTTTATGTTCATCATGCAGCTCTTGTGGATACTCTAGATCTACTTCTAAAATATAGCCTACGTCGCTATCATCAGAGATATTGAAAAAATTTGACATATCCACATTTGAAACCCATTTGAAGCCCTCAAATGGTAGTGATTGAGTCATAGCCCAACCATAAAGGTTGTTTACGTCATAATACATTAAAAATTTGTTTGACTCATCCTTATTGAATTCTTCACCCATATATTTATTGTTTGCTTTTGAAAATCTATTGCAGCATTGACTAATACCTCCACGAATACCTTTTTGAATGAATAAAACCATATCTATATCTGTTAATAGTTAAGCTTCATATTTGTATATTTTAACATCGCGTCCCATGTTAATCCAGGAGTAGTGTAATAATGAGCAGGATCGGGATCATATGCATTCTTACAGGTTGATCGAAAATTCTCAAAAATATCAGCTAGTAAAAGTACATCAGTTTTTAGATAGAGATCAGAATACATTCCTAAATCTATTTTCTTCCAAATACTACCGAAAATATTCCATACGTTTTGAGCATGCTTATATTCTTCAGTAAGAATATCACTATCTGTTAATTGACTATGAAATTTTTCAATAGATGGTAACTCTGTCTCAGTTAGTCTATTTAAATTTTGTATGTATTCATATGGGAAAACTCCTTTTCTTTTGAGTAAATTAATCTGTTCTAAAGTGTAATTATCTTTCTGAAATTCTCTCAGTACAATATCTAGCTGAGGTAAATAATATGCTAATTTATCTAGAGATGTAGGCATAAATCGAAAGGAATCAATGAAACGAAAGCTAATTCGACTGTTTGCAACTTCTTTTGTGAAGGATATGTATCGCTCCTTGTTTTCAGCGAGAACAGAGATCTTTCCTTCAAATTCTGAGTTAGTAGCAATTTCTGTTACAATAAAATGTGAGTCATAGCCTGTAAAGTTATGAAATACGACTGGTATGAAAGCAGCATTTTTATAATTCAAATTGCAATGATTGTGAGCTGCACCTCTAAATTTTCCTGTTAAATGACAATGATCACGAACTCGTTTTTGGTTATCTTGAAAATATTGGTTGCAAATATGACATCTTCTTGCCGTTTTAAATGTCTGTTCATTAATAAATGATAAATCCATTTTTATAGCATTATTATATATCTTTTCTCACTCAGTCACTAGGGACTTCAATTGCTTTATAAACCATGATGCTGGTGATTCGTCTTTATTTAATTTTTTTCTATATGACTTATATATCGACTTACTATCATCATAACGGCATTTTACATATAATCCAATGCTATAGGCTTCATGTTCTTGGAAACTGTCTCTTAACATTGAGATTTCTATTCGGAACTTCTATAGGTTTTAACAGACATTCAAAATCCGCGTCTATAATAAATGGAACTTCCTCTTTATGTTTAAAATTTTTAAATTCTAAAGTAGCATCGTCAGGTAAATTAATCCGACACTTATTTATTTTGGAACAGTCAACTTCATGAGATTTCAAATTTTCCTTGTTAGTAAAATAATGAAGGCAACGTTCGCAAAGATAAATTTTTTCAGTATGTTGAGTGACTTGTCTACGAAGGAGAGCAGATAAAGTTTTAATCCATACGTAGTGAGTTTCTAATTTGAATTTTTCATCATCTATTGATATTCGTGGTCTATTAGTCTCATTTTCATCAATCTATTCGTTTTGTATTAAGAGTAAGTTCACATGTTTAGTTTGTTTTAATTTCGTTATATAGCACGGTGAGACTTCATATTTCGATCCATATTTTTTTAGTATATATAAATTTACACTTAAATTATTCAACTTTTCAAATTTAGGAATACTTTTTATTTTTACAGGGAAGCTTATACCATCAAAATTCAGTTCATTCTCATAGGGCTTGTACTTAATTACTCTGTTTGGATTTCTTGCAACTGGATGAAGGCATGAAAGTATAGCCCATTTAAAACATTCATTGTCTTCATTTTTTACATTAACACAGGCTCTTTTATTATCTATGCTTGACGGTAATGGTATATACGAGTATGGTTTAAATGGATTATACTTATTTATATTAATAGTGAGACCAACAATAGTTTTTAACAACCAGCCTGAGTCTCTCTCTTGAAATTCTTCGATTTCTTTAAGTATAATATCTTTAACATTATTTTGAAACCATCTATCAAGATCAGTAGTCTTATAAATGCAAACATTTTCTGTATTGAAATACTTGATTTGAATATCTTCTTCTTGATTTTTCTTTATGATAAATTGTGATGCCATTTCTGTATTTATTTTTAAGTTATTATGGATAGCAAGAAATTGAGGTATTTTAATTTGTAATAGTTGATTTGCGGCAACTAGAAATGTTTTTATATCTAAATGATGTTGATTAACTATACAGACTGTACTAATTCGATTTTCAAAGGCTGAATGAATTGGTCTCCAAACAACTCCATCTCCTAGAATTTCATCCTGAATAGCTGTTAATGGTTGTATACTTCCACCAACTTTTATAGTTTTACTTAAATTGACTTCACTAGAATTCAAATGAAAAGCACAAGTTTGACACCTTTGTCGAATTGCTCTACTTAAATCAGATCGTTTCATAAATTCATTAATTGAAATTATAGCATTAACTGTTAGATTTCTCCATCTAATACAATCGTCTATATCTAAATCGTCCGAATGATTATAAGCTTTCCATAAATTTTTAATTGTTTCTTCAAAATAGGCGATAGAAGTCATGTTGTTAGTTATCTAGTTTTATTGTCTTGTACAGACACTTGTCTATAGTTGTATAAAGGATTATTATGATGAAAGGATGGAAAAGGTAGTGAACAGCTCTAAAATGAACTTGTTCTCAGTTGGTAATGAATATTGATTTGTTTAACATATTGATTTGTTTAACAAATCAATAAGGATTCAACTAACTACTGAGGAACTACTTGCAAATGGCGTAAGGTAAGGCAAGCTTAGCTCGCAGGCTGTCTCGAGATTTATTGCGCTCTTTTGCTAGGCCAAAGCTACTTTTAAAGGTTAAGTGAGGGCGCTGTCAGCAAACTGAGGGCGCTGCCTACAAAGTGTGGGCGCTGTGGTAGTATATGGAAGGATTAGCTCAAACGAAAGAGTGGGGGTGAACCGACTGTAGCACCATCTAACTTATTAATTTCGTATTAAAGGGTTTATATATAGATCTTCAGAATAAAAATATAGTCATTATTGCTTTGAGATACGATTCAGCACACATATCATAGAGAATAATGGGATTTATACTCTAAGATGGACTATATTTTAGATATTCAAGGCTTTCAGAGTCTTAATAATATTTTTATTTGTAAGGAGTTTGCCAATTTATCAGTATGTACTAATACTTCACCTACAGTACTACTTTTTAAACCTCCATATCATTGGCTCAAATTGTCTATTGAATATCAAAGTGTTAATAAGTGGTTGGAATTACATCATCATGGTATTTATTTTTATTATCGTTAATTAACATTGATTTTATTTGAAATATTTAATATAATCAATTTTATAGGTATATTATGGAGAAATGGTATTTTACCATATAATTTTTTAAATTGTACTATACGCAGTCATTTACATAATTGTAGAAATATTTATGTGAAAGGATTACAAAAGAAGCAATGGCTCAAAAAAATTATTCCTGAAAAGTAGGTTCAAATAATATACAATAGTACAAAATTCTAAATTCGAATTTAATTAGTTTTTTTTTTTTTTTTTAATTACAGAAATATTTTAGATATCGAAACTGAAATGAGATGTCCGCGATTGGAAGATTTAAATCTTGAATTTAAACCATCATGCATATATCATAGTCAAAATCGCGAGAATATAGTATGTGCTGCAGTAAATACACAAAAGATACACGATTGGATGATGGAAAGACAAAAACAAGCAAAATAAAAAGGTATTGACACAGTCGAAAGATTTACAGATGACTATAATTCATATAAAAATTCAACTGAATATTTAAAAATAGCTATGTCAGACACTGAACATAAAGATTATAGACAAAGTGTACTCTATTCAATGTATAATTAAAAATAATAAATATTAAATAAATAATAAATGTGTGCTTATTTAAATAGTAAAATAATCATAACGATTGTAAGAAAGGGTGAATGGATGCGAATAAGGTTCTCTCCTAGCAGAGATGTTTAGGAGAAACATCTCAAGGAGGTGTCAGTCGAGCGGTGGAGTCGAGGTGGCATTCGTAGTCTCTAGCATTCTCACGAAAACAGTTCCCTTCGTGGAGAAAGCACGTATTGACTATAGACAGCATACGCTCACCTCCGCGCACCATGGTCTACGTTTAGCTAGAGCGTAGGAGAGAGAGAGAGAGAGAGAGAGAGAGAGAGAGAGAGAGAGAGAAAGAGAGAGAGCGCACGTTTACTAATACTATAGTAGCGCATCCCCATCAGGCCAGAACTATAGACAGCATGCGCTCCCCTCCTCCTCCACGCACTGTGGTCCACGCTGAGTCAGAGCGTAGGAGAGAGAGAGAGAGAAAGAAAGAGAGAGCATACGTTTACTACTATAGTAGCGCATCCCCATCAGGCCAGAACTATAGACAGCGTGCGCTCCCCTCCTCCTCCGCACGCTCGGGCCCTATACCAAATGTATGCGTGTGTAGCTAATATACACAATATGCATCCATTAAGGTACATGTGGCATTGACTCTAGTGGTAGAATGCTAGCCTGCCAACCCAGAGGACTCCGTTTCGATTCTCCGGTCTGTCTCTTCATTTTTTTCAAAAAATCTTCGCTATTTTCTATTCGTTTCATTCTCAATGTAGCAAGTAAATTGTCAATAATATATATTTATAACTTTTTAAAAAAAACAAAAAAACATTTAAATTTAATTACACTGAAGGCACTAGGTATAGGGTCCCTAGGGACTAGGAGCCCTAGAAACCTTCCTCAAAAATTATAAACAATTATTAACATTAATAATAATAATTAACATGGAAGGGATAGAGGCCAGGGAATCAAAGGGTTAAACCAAGGGACCCCCCACGAATATTGTTAATAATAATTGTTAACAATAATAATTATTATTAACATGAAAGGGTTAAGCCAGGGGGCCAAAGGGGTAAGCCCGGTGGGGTCAAAGGGTTACAGACCCCCCGCAGATGTGCTGGAACATACATTGCTATACTACTGCTCTGCTTATGGGACAATTCACACTATAAGAAACTAGGGCATCGTCTGACTTACCCTGAAACATTGTACTTATTTATATATATTTGATTTATTTATTATTATTAAAGTACATTTGATTTATCTATTTCTTTTATTGACAAGTAAAGTAAAACTATTAGAAACAAATTCTTACTCATTAGCTAGATACGAGAGTTCGAATTATTATTATTTATAAGTGATACGAACATCACAAGGTTTGTCACTGTTTAGCAAACTGTATCCTATTTCCATATTAGTGCTAATGTGTCTTTTCATAATAGAATGGTCATAATTGTATATATTGTACTTGGTAATTCATTTGTAAGTATTAAATGCTCAACACGAACCACACTTCTAATGCATTGCTTAAGTACATTGAGTTTTTTCCTATGATCAGTGATTATAGCAGGCACAAACTTTTTAATTGTATTTCTAGATATTGACTGATCAACGCTATTTGCCTTTAGCTGTAACATAATCAATTCAGATTCACCTAGCAGTATATTGATTGGTGTGCTCATTCTCATCCTTAAAGCCATTCTGATTGCTGAATACTGCAGTTTTTCCAGCTTATCTTTAATACCCTTTTTTGTAGGATAATATATAAAGGATCCGTAGTCAACAATTGTCCTGACAATACTTTTGTAGAATACTAAAAGGGTTTCAGGATGAGCACCCCGCCATATACATCTCAAGAACTTAACAATGTTTAGAGTGCGATTGGCTTTTTCTAGGACATATCGTATGTGTTTGTTGAAGTTTAACTGGTAATGAAAATAAATGCCTAGAAGCTTAGTATCACGAGAGGAAACAACGTTTTCATTAGATATTGTTATTTCGGATTCACCAGGGTAGATGTCGTCTTTATTAAAATGAGCATAGTTTGTCTTTTCAGGAGCTGCGTCCAAACCAATTAATCTAAGGCCATTTACAATCTGCACTAGTGCTTTTTCTAAGATAATCCTACCAGCTTGAGGATCTTTTGTTCTGAGATAAATTACAACATCATCAGCAAATTGTAATACTTTGATATCAATTCCTAGTTCTATAAAAATACCTGCTGCATAAAGCAAATACAGTAGGAGGCTCAAGACCCCTCCTTGAGGAACACCTTTGTAAATAATTCGAGGGACATTTTCGTTGTTTTCAGAGTAAATTAATCGTACATGAGTAAGGAATTTGATGAATTTCAATACTTTAGTAGAGCATCCAGCATCAGCAAGTTTAGGCATTAATACGGAACTGTGCACTTCATTAAACATATTGCTAACGTCAAGAAAGACCGCGAGTACGTGCTCATTTTTATCTAATGCATCCTCCACCTCAAGTTTAAACGTAGTTAGGTTGTCAGCATACGATAGAACCTTTCTAAATCCCGTTTGACTAGCAGGTAAAACGTTATTACGCTCCACCCACCAGCGGTACCTATTTGATACCATGAGTTCAAAAACCTGACGTATACAAGACGTTAAAGCTAAAGGTCTCAGACCTTTACCACTTAGTTTTTCCACGAAGTGAATATACGAGGTGTGTTCAAAAAGTAAGGTGACTTTGTATTTTTAAGAAAAAATATTTATTTATTTATCAATATTTATGTTGTCCCATTCAAAGTAATCCCCCTCAGATACAATACACTTATGCCAACGGTTTTTCCAATCCTCAAAGCACTTCTCATAAGCACTTTTCGGTATAGCCTTGAGCTCTTCCAGCGATACAGTCTTTATCTCTTCAATCGTTGCAAATCTCCGTCCTTTCATAGGTCTCTTTAGTTTTGGGAAGAAGAAAAAGTCAAATGGGGCCAAATCCGGTGAATATGGTGGCTGAGGCATAATTGTGGTGTTGTTTTTGGCCAAAAAATCTCTCACAAGCAAAGATGAGTGAGCAGGGGCATTATCGTGATGCAAAAGCCATGAATTGTTTTTCCACAATTCTGGGCGTTTTCTTCGTATTGCTTCTCGCAAACGGCGCATAACTTCAAGAAAATACTGTTTATTGACCGTACGTCCATATGGTAAGAACTCCTGATGCACCACGCCATGGTAATCGAAGAAAACAGTGAGCAAAACTTTGACATTTGATCGAACTTGGCGTGCTTTTTTCAGTCTTGGCTCATCTGGGATTCCATTGGGACGATTGGACTTTGGTTTCGATATCATAACCATATACCCATGATTCGTCACCAGTTATGACCCTTTTGAGTAAATCTGGGTCGTCGTTAACGTCATTCAACAGTTCTTGAGCGATGCTCATGCGACGGTTCTTTTGGTCAAAATTTAGCAATTTCGGAACAAACTTTACTGACACACGTCTCATGCCCAAAACGTTAGAAAAAATTTCATGTCACGAGCCAAGCGATATACTAACATCCTCAGCAACTTCTCTGATAGTGATTCGACGATTTTCCAGAACAATTTTCTTCACTGCTTGAACGTTTTCATCAGTTGTTGACGTGCTTGGGCGTCCAGAACGAGGCTCGTCATTGGCATCTTCCCGGCCATCTTGGAAGAGTTTATACCACTTGTAAACATTTTTTTTACTCAGAACAGTTTCACCGTATGCCACCGTCAACATTTCAAGTGTTTCGGAGCACTTTATTTTATATTTTATACAAAATTTGATGCAAATCCTTTGATCCATATTTTTCGATAGCAAGAAATCGCTGAGCACGCAAAACACTTATAACCTTTACGCCTCTCACAACCAAACAAAAAATGCTATACACTTGAAACTTGGTACAGATGTTCAGGAAGAGTGTACCAACATAACAAAACAAAAAAATCGATAATCGAAAGTACGTTGCCCGTGAAATTTGAAGTCACCTTACTTTTTGAACACACCTCTTATGTGTTAATCCAACTTTTCGGATTAACACATATATTCACATATATTCGCATATAATTCATTCAGAATATCTAATAAAATTAAATGATATTTAATAGGGAGATTATTCAGAACTTCGTAATTTATACCATCCATACCCGGTGCCGATTTATTACCGTTTGAATTCAACGCTCTATTGAATTCAGCGTAACTAAATGCCTTGTCGAAAAAGCATTGTCAGAAGCCTCAGGTATATATTATTAGGGTCAATTTCTACCCATTCTGGACACATATTATCCAACATCGTTTCAATCTTTTCAGTCTTTTTGTTAAACTCTTCACGGCTTAAAAGATTGACTTTTATCGATTTATTTTTGAGTAACTTCGCGGTACACCATGTGCAACTTAAATTAACATTAAAATTTATTTTTTCTGCAAATTCTAGCTAGTTACCCATTGTTTAAGTTTAAACGTTCTATTGGCTAATGCTCTCCGTCCCTTATATTCAATCTAGTCTGAATCAAGTTTTGAAAATTCCCACTTTTTGTATGCAGCCTGTCTAAGCCGCTTAATACGGTCACATTCAGCGTCCCACCACGGAATAGGATTTCGATGCTTGTTTTTATTTACTATTTTTCTTTTAGGCGTACATTTGGCTATTGAATCTTTAACTATATTGACAAAGAAATCATACTTTTCTAAAGGTTGTAATTCATCAAATTCTCTCATAATAAACTTACTGTAATCATTTTCAAGTAATTCGCGAGCATCGCTCCAATTTATGCATTTAGACTGTATTTAAAATGTTTTCTGGTAATAATACTTTTTTCAGTGTCGTATTCTATGAAAATAGGAAAATGACCAGAGCCCAACGAATCATCAGAAACTAGTAACGTTAAGTTATGTGCTATGTTCATTGTAGTAAAGACAAGATCTATATTGGATTTAGTATTATTACTTATGTTCAATCATGTTAATGTGTTAGCATTGTGTAAATACAGATTATATTTTTCAGCTTGATCGTGTAGATTTTTCCCATTGTTATCTGTGTTGTTACAATTCCATTACTCATTATGAGAGTTGAAATCACCTAGTAAAATACTATTTTATTATATATATTTTATTAATTTATTACTATTTATTTATTTGTATATTTATTTATTTATACAAGGTGTCCCATTTTAAAGGAACCACCCCGAAATTTTCGACGGTTGGCGTTGTACAAAAAAATTGTTCAGACAATAGTTGTTTGGGACAATGGGGGCAAACTTTCTGTAAAATCCGATTTGACCTTGAGATTTATTTTCAAGGTCATTTGAAGGTCAAAGTCATTTTTTGAATAGGAACCCATATTTTTGATCCCGGATTCGGAAAGGGCGGAAAATTCTACGTTTAGATAACGTATTATGTGTGGGGTGCGGCGGTTAACCCCCCCCCCCCCCTCGCCAAAGGTCATGTAGGAGTCAAATTTATGATTTTCTTCATCTATGCACAGGGATGATCGGGCAAGGGTAAAGTTAATTGTAATAACCCAATAACACCAATACCCAATAACTCGATAACCCCAGTAACTCCAATAACCCAATAACAGAGAAATATTTTGAATAAGGACCCCCATTTTTTATCCCGGATTCGAAGAGAGCGGGAAATTCTACGTTTAGATAAAGTATTATGTTGGGGGAGCGGTTCACCCCCCCATCCCACCGGGGAAAGGGTGAAGTTAATAAGGTATTTATTACCCAGCCAGTGAAGGCAAGGTATCGATTACCCGGCCACTGAAGACAAGGTATTGATTACCCAACCAATGAAGGTAAGGTATCGATTACCCAGCCAATGAAGGCAAGGTATTGATTACCCAGCCAGTGGAGGCAAGGTATCGATTACCCGGCCATTGAAGACAAGGTATTGATTACCCAGCCAATGAAGGTAAGGTATCGATTACCCAGCCAATGAAGGCAAGGTATTGATTACCCAGCCAGTGAAGGCAAGGTATTGATTATCCAGCCAGTGAAGGCAAGGTATTGATTACCCAGCCAATGAAGGCAAGGTATTGATTACCCAGCCAGTGAAGGCAAGGTATTGATTACCCAGCCAATGAAGGCAAGGTGGGAATGCTCAGCCGATCAAGACAAGACGTTAACTACAGATAGAGTTATGGTCAAGATTGTAACACAAACATTTATCTTATAAGATGTTCAAAAATACCCCCGTTCAAATTTATGCAGTGTTGAATTCTACGATCAAAATTTTCAACGTGACGCGGAATAGCTCTGCAAGCTTGTATGATGCGTTACATCATATCTTGCCGTGTTGTTGGTTGCTGTGCTTAAACAACATTTTTCAAATAGCCCTATAAAAAGAAATCTGGACTTGTCAGATCTGGTGATCTTGGACACCACTCAGTAATGACACTACCAATGCCTATCCATCGTCTTCGGTATCGTTGGTGACGAACCATTAGTGACCGATGACACGGTGCACCATCCTGTTGAAGCCATAATCGTCTTCTGGTTTCCAAGTCCACATCTTCCAATAATTCTGGTAATTCATTCTGCAGGAAATCAAGATATGCTGCTCCGTTGACATTCCCATCGAAAAAATAAGGTCCTATCAGATAACCATTTATTATACCACACCAAACTACGAGGCCCCATCTATGCTGATTATTAACATGATGTACCCAATGAGGGTTCTGGATAGACCAATAATGTCTATTATGGCAATTAAGTTGCCCATTACCATGAAATGTAGCTTCGTCCGAAAACATGACGTATCTGAAAAATTCAGGATCTTCACGAATCCTTGCTTGTGCCCAATTGCAGAATTCCAGTCTGTGGCGGAGATCATCTGGCATCAAAGCTTGAGTCAAAGTTATGTGATCAAAAATCTAGGGGCTGTTAATCTTGGGATTCCAGTACGTCTCTGAATTTCACGCAACGAGATATGATGATCCAAATCAACCATTGCTAAAACGACGAGAATTCATGGATCATCGTTGTTCGGCATCATATTGCAACGATGATTTCTGCGTATTCGGGGTCGACGTTTCTCTCTTTGCTAAATGATTCGGGTTACCAAGTTATTGGGTTATTATAATCAACCCTACTCTTGCCCGATCATCCCTGTGCATAGACGAAGAAAATCATAAATTTGACCCCTACATGACCTTAGGCGAGGGGGGGGGGGGGTTAACCGCACCTCACACATAATACATTATCTGAACGTAGATTTTTCCGCTCTTTTCGAATCCGGGATCAAAAGTATGGGTTCCTATTCAAAAAATGACATTGACCTTCAAATGACATTGAAAATGAATCTCAAGGTCATATCGGATTTCACAGAAAGGTTGCCCCCATTGTCCCAAACAAGTGTTGTCTGAACAATTTTTTTGTACAACGCCAACCGTCGAAAATTTCGGGGTGGTTCCTTTAAAATGAGATACCCTGTATATGTGCTCAAGGTAATTGTAACCTACATAATAATAGATCACACTTTAGAATGACCATTTACAATTATAAAAAAATACTAAACAGACCAACTGAAGAAATGGTAAACAATTAAGATAACCAACAAATTCACTGAATCATATAATATAACAACTAATAAAACTATACTAGATATAAACAATGTTGACTCCTATAAACCCTTCATTAAGGGCTTTAAACCAATAACATTTTTAAAAGCATTACATTCAGAACCGGAATCATCACCCGATGAGAACATTACAAAATATATTCCTTTAGAAATTGATCGAATGGCTGAAGTTAACAAAGGAATACTATTTCCTCTACTGGATTACACAATTTATTAGTTGTGTAATGTATGTATGTTTATTGCGACTATGTAATTAATATATATATACTCTGGTAAATAAATAAATAAATATCTTTCGAAACTTTGTGAAATGTTTTGAAAAAAACTCGAAAAACCTTGAAAAGACGGTAAAACAGGGTTTGTCGGTATTTGAGGGCCTCTTAAGACTAAATGAGATTGTTTAAAATTAATAACGTTATTTGCACGTTGCGAAAATTTTTTTGCAAATTTATTAAATCTTAATGTTGTGACGGACGAGTTGACCGTTGAGTTCGCTCGCCCTGTTCGCCTCTCTCTCTCTTCCGCGTGCCTTCCCCTGAGCCGCTGCCACATCGGTGTTATGTCGCGACTACGTAGCCGTGACGTGTAGTTTTAGAATATGTATGATCATTTATTTATTAGAAATTATTATAGTGACAGGAACTTACCTGGGTTATTATTTCGAGTTAAATTGGCTGCTTAGCTCTATCTCGATGAAGTATATGTGAGGTCGGTCGGTAATGATGCACGAACACTCGATTCAAGTAATTATTTATTTATTCAAAGACAGAAATGATTTCTCAAAAAAATAACAATAGGTAAATTGTACATTATTCGGCCGTCGCGCTTCGCGAATTAGCTCATAAGAACTTTAACAAATTTTAATGCTATTGAGTAGTCGCGCGTCGCGAATCCGCTGCCGAAAAGTCGAGTCTCTGTTTTTATATTGACTCTTCGGCCCGTATTAATGTGTTGAGTAATCAGAAAATCAAAATGTCGGGCGCCCCAAATTTTCGGACTACTTATCTTTTAATTTCGCTGAGTTTGTATTTCGTGAAAATGCCGTTCGTCGTTTATACATTATTTCGTTTTCAATCGATTGCTGATGAAATCAAAATGAAGAAATATTTACGTCTCAGGACGTAACACCTCCGTGGCTAGATCATTGTATATCGGTGTGATATCAACGCAAAACAAACAGAATAAATAAATAAATGTACATTACTCTTGGTTATTCGGCAATCAATTGAATATGCTTTAATTTTGCCTTAATAGTACTTTTAATGCTACGCGAACAATAATACTCCGTATCGTGGTATAGTAGAGCTTCATTTCAGGATTCGATATGTATATATATAACAGATTTGTGTTTTTAACTAATGTGATTCTAATGTGAAAATTGGAATATGTTGCTTCTTTCTGGTGGAAATTTCTTTAGGAGTAGGGACGGGGGGTGTGGTATTTGAGGTCTGATTCGTGAATGGGGTTATTGCTTGTGGGTTCTCATTTTTTTGTTTGTCTATTATTATTTCATCCAATGCATATTTTTCATCTTTTAATGGAGTTTGGTTTCTCTGTTTGAGCAGTGGTTTGTTCAGTGCCACCAGTAATTATGTTATTGAACTAAATATGGCTCCTAGCAAATATGCAGAAATTCCATATATAGAGTGTAGAGTGTAGCCTCTGATTATTACATTGATTAAACTTTTACCGTATTGAAATATAATGGCGATCATTATGATGGCAGAACTTATAGAACCAAATTTAGTTAGTTTGGTGATGAACTTGTTCCATGTGCTTCCAGCGATGTTGGTTAGTGTTTGTTCTGTCAGTATTAGGTTTGATACTAATCCTCCCTCTACACTTTCGTCGCCTCGCATACTTCTCGCGATTAGGTTGAGGAGTGATGCTTTCTCCATGGGCAAGAAGATGTGATTTTGTAGTTTATGTAGGTCTTCTTGGGAGTAGATCCCACTGGTCGCCAATGATTCTAGTTCCGTCGGTTTCCATGTTATTTTGGTGGTCGGTTTCAAGGTTAGAACTGCGTTGGTTGTTCCTCTCGGTGTTGGTATCAAATTTATCCATTCGTTTCCTATTTTGTAGTATTGGGAAATGATTGTGTTACAGTTTATTTCTGTTCCTGTTTTCATTAAGATGTGTGTTTTTGGTGTGAGGTAAAATATTTCGTTACTTGAAATGACTGGAAGTTGCGAGAAACATTTGTCTGTATGAAATAGTTGAACTTCTGTAGGCGTACATTGTATAATATGAACGGCTTCCCCTGCCAGGCGAGCTATGTACCCGGGCTTCTCCATGATGTTGTACGCAATTTCATCTGGTGAGAGGGACGCCAGGGATAAGGAGTTATATAGGACTTTCCTTTCCAATTCACATTTTTGTTGCAATATATCTATATAGAGGCTTTTTATTTCGACCCTGAAATGTTTCTTTACATACACAAATTTGCTATTGAAATACGTGAATAGATCATAGCTAAGTATCCCTTGCTTCGTTTGAATATCATTGTCGTACAAAATATTGAATTGGGTTCGTTCATATATAAAAAGTTTTGGATGTTCAGTTGTGATTAAGATTCTGTTGCAAAAACTCATGTTCCCTCTAGTTGACAATGCAAAGGATACTTCGTACTTATGCTAAAAATCGTTTCATGATCGGGTGAGCTTATTTTAGTGACCGTTCCTCTATACAGTATATCGTATTGATTCTCGAAACAGTCCTCGTGCGGTAGTAATGACCAAAAAGTGTAACCCCCTTCCATATCGATACAATGTTGGTCCGAAAACTTACATACTGTACCCGAATTTAATCTTAATCTATCATTGTTTAATTCGACTGCTGCATAGCTTTCTAACAAGGTTATTTTTATAAGTCCCTGTACGAGAACATCGCTCCACGTACCAAATCGGTCGGCGTAGGCTGCCCCTGAACAAGTTTTTCCCTTAACGTTTCCTGCTAGATCTAAACCTACACTTTTTGTCGAGTTAATCCTTAGGTCGGCTATTGTGTGTGCATTATCATATTTAAAAATACCCGTATCATGTATAGCTTTACAGTTGTCGTGTGATATTTCGTAAATGTATTCTTGGATTGCATTTTCGGTTGGGCCTAAATGACTAAACATACCGCAATGAAAAATTGTTCACCTTATTTCTATTTTACATTGTATGATTTTCATTGATTTGAATTCCGTTTTTTGTAATAGTTCGATAGTGGCTTGTGTGCTATTTACTTGAATTTCTTGAAAGTTGCATTCCCCTGCATCCAAGAGTGAATATGTTGTAATGGTAGGGTTCGTTGAGCCGCAATTGGAGCCAATAAGTCCTTTGCTTGTTGAGAAGGAGGTGATTATGATTAAGATAGTCATTGATTTTTGCGCCATTGTGTTTCCTGGAAATAGAATAAGATTACTATGCTTGTTTTGCTACGCTTAATTTATTGGCATGAATTGTTTTTGGTTTTCCATTGTAATCGATTACAACACTGCCTTTTTCAGTTATTTTTAATACTTCAAAAGGTCCTAAATATTTATTTTTCTCTAATTTCCCCGGTCTTGGTTCTTTCATGAACCATACTTTATCTCCAATTTTTAAATTTACTGGATTTGTAAATCGGTCATAATAATTTTTTGATTTTTGTTTTGAGGTTATTAGATTTTCTCTAGCCATGTGTAATATTATATTCATGTTTTTTATTAAATTCTCTAGGTATCCATTAAAAGTTGGTAATTGTTCGGATTCTTTTAATGGTACACTAGATGGTAGTTTAGCTGGAAAAGCAAAAACTAATTCATGTGGTGTGAAATTGTGACTAGTGTGTACGCTGGTGTTGTAGTTGAATTGGGCCAACTCTAGTAGTTCGTCCCAATCACATTTTTGTAATGTAAATTGTTTGATGTATTCGCAAAGCGGATGGTTAGCTCTTTCGACAGATCTATTAGATTGAGGTGAAAACGACGTTGTTTCAATTTTTTCGAAATGAAATCTTTTGGCAATTTGTTTTAACATTTTGCTTCTGAAGTTTTGTGCTCTGTCCGTTAGTACTATTTTTGGAGTTCCGAAAGTACAAATAAACCATTTTATAAAAGCTTCGCTTACAGCTTCTGCTGTTTGGTCTTTTAATGCTACTAATATGATAAATTTTGAAAGTTGGTCTTGAATTGAAAGTATGTACCAATTATTACTTTTTGTAATATCAAATGGCCCCATTATATCCATGGCAACTTTATCAAAAGTTTTGAAAGGTGTATCTGTTATAATCATTGGTTGTCGTGTAGGTTTACGTTTTAATTTGTTTCTTTGACATTCTATACACATGGAAATTCTTTTTTGTATGTCGTTCTTTAGGTTTTCCCAACAGTATTTATCTTTAATTCTATTGTAAGTTCGATTCACTCCCGAATGACCTCCTAATCTCGAAGAATAATATATTTCAAAAATTTTATTTCTCTGGTCTAACTCACATATATATTCAACATGATTCATACATACAATAGTCTTGATATTAGTTCCTATGAAAGTATCATTTATGATTTCTTCTATTTCTGACCATTGTATGTTTCTTATATCAATGTTTTTTGAAATAGTCAGCATAGAGATCTTATTTTGTAATAGAAGTCTTTTCAAATTTTTGAACAATTCGGCTAAATTTTGTTTTACTGTTTCCGTCGCTGCGGCAGTGTTCAGGCACAAGATAAATATTTTTCGTTTACCATAGTTTAATGTTTCCAAATTATTACTGGATAAATTTTTGTTTATTTTCAAATTTTTCTCTGCAAGTATGTTACTCGTATTTTTGTCCAGCCCCTCATGTTTTTCAGAGATTAAATGGATAATGTTATCATTACGAAGTTGTATAGAACTTTTGCTATAAATGACATGACCTCTATTATAATCATTATTAATGCTACTATTTTTGATACATTTTTTATCTATATTGTTGGATTTGTATGTATGTTTCCGTTTGCTCTTTTCCTGAATGCATGCGTGATTTGTAATTTGTTCCTTTTTGTCAATATTTAATGATTTTGTCTGTACTACCTCTTCTAAGGTTCTTTTTCTTTGTGCTCGTGTCATAACACAAATTTTTGGTTCTACCGCAATCCGCGATAAACAGTCAGCTGGACAGTTTTCTTTGCCTGGGCGATAAATTATGTCAAAATCGTAATCAACTAGTTTTAGTCGCCATTTTTGTACTCTACTATTATTATCAGCCGATTTTAAAAAAGTAGAGGTTTGTGGTCCGTTACTACCGTAAATTTATTTCCGAATAAGTATGTTCTAAATGTTTTAATAGCGAAAATTATTGCAAGAGCCTCTCTTTCATAAGTCATATAATTCTGTTCTGTTTTGTTCAAACCCCTTGAAGCGTATGTATACTCTTTCCTTGTGGCTTAATTGATTTTCTTCAATTTTATTTTGTTCCTCTCCTAAAAAGTTTATGCTACCCGCGTATAAAATTTCATTTTCATTGACATTGAAATCTATATTTTCCGTTAGTTCAATACTGCTTGGAAAGTTTTCTAAGTCGAAAGATAAATATTGATATGTTTGGATTTCTTCTGAAACAGTATTTTCCGAAGGGAATTCTATTCCTATATTTTTTTTTATAACCGATATAAATTGTTTATAATCATAATTGTCTGCATAATCATCCTTTGTGTTAGTCATTTCATCAGTACTCATTGCTACATTTATATCGGTAATCATGTGTTCTATTTTGGAAGGGTCTTTCTCTAATTCAGCTTCCAAGTTCGTTATTCCCTTGGAAGAAAAAGGTATTAGTAATGAGTTTTTACAACTTTCGATCTCGCGTTCTACTTTTAAATCCTTTACAGTCATTGTTTCGTTATTTATTTTATCCGTTGTTGTGCAAGGAAATGTAACAGATTCGGGGTCTTCTAGTATATTTTCTCTTTCTAGTGGATGAAATTTGTTATTTTCCTCAAAGATTTTCGATTCTTCGTAGTGTTTTTCTTTTTCTTTTTTTGTTTTATTTTCCTTATTAATGCCATGTAAAATTTGACTTAAAAATCCCTTTTGTTCTTCTGTTATCCTTGATTCCTCTTTCTTTTTGTTTTCGGTACAAACGATTGAGTTCATTTGAGTCAACGGTATTGATACAAGTTTTATTTTCTTACTATTTATTTCCAAATAACCTTCATCTAATCTTAACTTATTTTCTTTCAGAACAGGTATGCCAAGAATGCCGTCATAAGGGATTGAAAATTCTCTTTGTACAATATGAAAATCAATTAACAACCCATTAATTGTTATTTTTATCAAACCTAATGTTTGAATTGTTTTATCAGTAATACCGGATAATGAAATTTTTTCTGAGTCCAAAATAGCGTTTGATGGTATACAATCGCTTTTTATGATATTGATTAGAGCTCCGCTATCTATAAGTAAATTAAAATTAACACCCGAAAATGGATTCGGTACCTGTATGTATTGTAACAAATTTTTTAATTTTAGGAAATACATTGACATTTTAGTTTCAATAATATTTGTAAGTTCTATATTGTCATTATATTCATTATAAAGTTTTTTTTGTTTATCATTTTGGAGGCATACTTTATTATTTTTTTCCGTTTTGGTTTGCGACTCATATTGTCCTATTAAATTTAATGCGTGAGTTTCATTTTGGTCATTAATGTCCATGTTTCGTGTTGTCGTTTTTTCGTCTCCTAATTCTGCAGCGAGTGACTTTTTATTTATTTCCTCCGTGCACTCATGTTCGGAAGAATCTATTCGTTTCCCTGATTATTACGTCTAAAACAAGTCGACTCTGTATGATCGGTACGTTTACAAATTGTACAAAATTTTTCTTGGTTATTTTCTAGTGATTTTATAATTGGACATGATTCGACTTTATGACCTGATTCCTTGCAATAAGTACAAATACTAGTAGTTTTTGCGTTTCTTTCTAAAGCTGTCAATTTCAAACAATTGTCAATTATATGATTATTCATGTGGCAATAATCACACTTAGTGTTATTATTTCTTTTCCCAAAATTATTGAATCGTGAAGGTCCGTTATCGTGATTAAAATTTCCATTTCTGCGTTTATCGTCACTAGAATTTGTATTTGAACTGATTTTATTATCGTTACTTCTATTATTCTTACTATAGCTAACCAGGATTCTTGCCAATTCACAATTATTGGCTTCATGACCTTTTTCTTTACAGATTGTACACATTGCAAATCTACATTCTTTCGTTTCGTCCGCGTTTGGGCAATATTTTACTGAGTGACCGATTTCATTGCAACGCCTGCATGTCACATTCGGGCCATTGCGTATCGTATGGTCGCTGCTGTCGCAAACAGCGCAAAATTTCGCTGATTTGAAAGATTAGTACTTCGTAAAAGATATGTATTTTTCCTTGGTTTGAGGAATGAGGCTCACTCGACCGGGAAATTCGTTCGCGATTTCCCGGATAAATAGATGCGCATCGTATCCGCTGAGATTGTGAAAAAAAACGGGTATAGTTCTCGATTCTTGATAAGCAATATTACACGTGCTGTGAGCAGCTCCACGATACTTTCCTGTAAAGTGACAATAATCGCGAACTTTTGTATCTTTTTTCTCAACAAAAGGCCTATTACATATATGACATAGCGTAGCACGAAGAAAGCTAAATGCCTCTTGGAACGTTAAATTTTCCATAGGCTGCGGGCTTCTGTACAACTCGTGCAGATACTTAGCCAAATCGTGAAAATTGCGAACGAACCACTTGGCCGGACCAACGTCATCGACGGTTTTCTGTCTGTAGCTTCGATAACGCGAAAGAGAGTCATCGTAGCTACACTTGACGGAAAAGCCAACGCTGTACGGTTTGTGACGTTGATAGATCCGCTCGTCGTTGGACACCGCTTCCAAGAGACTCTCAAAATCGGCGTACACGACGAACGGTACCGCGCACTCATTTTTAAAGTTTTCAAATTGTAAATATTTATCCTTGCCACTGGAAAGCACAATTTTACACATATTAACATTTTTACAGTCGATCTCGTGCGTTTTCAATCTCTCTTTAGTTAGAAAATAGTGCAAGCAACGATCGGATATGTACGACTTACATTTGCGAAATGACAACTGTCGATACATCAATCCAGATAAGTCTTTTATCCAAACGTTCTTCGTTCCAAAGCTGCTCTTCATTCACATCGGCATTCACATCGATATAATAATTTGCCACTAGAAGAAGATTCACGTGCCTGTCTTTTTTCTCATCGGTCAAATGTTGCGGCAATACATCGTAGGACCCATTATTCAAATTTAAAAAGTACACGTTCACTGAAACGTTGTTTTGCTTTTCAAATTTCACGATTTCTTTCGGGTGCACCGGAAATGATAGGTCTTTGAAATTATATTTATCTTGATGAGCAGTATAGGCAGTGACACGGCATGCATTCCTTGCGACTGGATGTAACGCCAAAAGGATGGCCCATTTAAAGCATTCGTTGTCGTTGTTCCGCACGTTCACACAGGCTCTCTTTCTTTTAATAGGTTTGGGCAATTCAACGTAAGAACCAGTCCTCATAGGATTGTACTTGCTGATATTTACGGTTAAGTTTAATATAACGCGAAGAGACCAGCCTGAGTCTTGCTCTTGAAATTCTTCCGTGCTCTTACTAATTGGTTGTAAAACGTTTTCGACGAACCACTCGTCTATGTCTGTGGTTAGGTATATCGGCGCCATCTTCGTATTGAAATGCTTCACATCGAGCTTTTCATCGCAATTATTCTTTTCGACTGCATACTCGGCATCCAGTACGGCATTAACTTTTAAAGAACTATGTTTCTTCAAGGTCTCCTTAATTTGAGCATGGAATAATGGTTTGGCATGCCTCAAAAACGCATTTAAATCCAGATGTTTCAGTTTGGTTATCACACCAGTCTTTATTCTGCCTTTGAACGCACTATTGATGTCGTTCCAGCGAACTGTTGAGTCTTGAGCTGGATTAACAACAACCGGTGTAGTGGTAGTGGTAGTGGTAGTGGTAGTGGTAGTGGTAGTGGTATTGGTATTGGTAGTGGTAGTGGTAGTGGTAGTGGTATTGGTAGTGGTAGTGGTAGTGGTAGTGGTATTGGTATTGGTAGTGGTAGTGGTAGTGGTATTGGTAGTGGTAGTGGTAGTGGTATTGGTAGTGGTAGTGGTAGTGCAGAGCAGGGGGGGAGAACGCACGCCATCAGATCAACTCAGTAGGGGAGGGGGGAGTGCGTATATACGCACCGGTATAATTCAGTAGGAGGAGGAGGAGGTGAGTCGACAATGCACAGGCCGCTTAGTAAGGGAGGGGAGGAAGGTGAGGTGACAGTGCTGAGTTCAACATGCACACACCTCAACTCACACGCTTCAACTCAGTGAGCTGATACCCCTCTGAGTTGAGGCCCCTCTGGTTTACCTACTATTAATATTCACTATAACTGAAATATTTTTGATTTTTTAATCCCTTGCATAAGCCCCCACATCATTCGTGGCCATGGGCCTTTGAAAGTTAAATCCGGCGCTGAGAGTCCCATAACGTTACATATTAATTTCATTTGCATTTTTCTCAAAATTTAATTCGTCAACCGTAGTACTTCTTTGTCGCAAATAAATCTAGGATATTTTATTTATATATTCTCAAAATTTCAGGAATATTCATAATTTTATTTGCAAGCGCCCAAGCCTCCTTGATGATATCACATAATTCATTTCTAGGTTCCGGTAGATGGAAAGGCTACGTGATTTCACGTGATATCACATAATTATTTACTGTGTCCCGGTAGATGAAAAGGGTATCGTTCCTTTTAATGTTTTGTTAAATAGGCTGAAATAAATAACGATAGAATTGTTATTGATAAGATAATATAATAATTTTATTTCTTCAACTTGAATAACAACAATCGCAATCAGTACACGCTATGTACCTGGTCGCATTAGGCTCAGCAAAACAGACTAAACTTCGGACAGTACTTAACCCGCTTTTATACGTGTCAAGTAAACAAATATACTTCTTACGCTTAAACATCGAAATAGGAGTGTCAGGATCAGGGATTATAAAGCGTTGTACATATAGGCAGAAAACAAGAAAATAAGGAAAATACATCTACTTCAAAAGTTCCATCTCCCGAGGACCAATAATCATATATCACGTGAAAAATCATGTGAAATCACGTAGCTCTACATCTATCGGGACCTAGAAATTAATTATGTGACCACGGAACAAATCACATACCATTTCTGTCTTCCTGGATTCAGCTAATAATTATGTGATATTACATAATAAATCACATGATTTATCACGAAAAAATGACACGTGATTTATCACGTAACAAATCATGTGACTTTTTTCTGTACGATACTATTTGTTTAAGATCATTTCCTGTATTTCCTTAAGTATTCACCTCATAAAGTTTATTCAGTGTTTATACAGTATAAGTTATTTTATCCCAAACAATTAACAACATTTGTTACGTTCACAGAGTATTAGAATTTTGTTTATTAAGGAGACTAAAGTGTGTTGAAATAAATAAACATAATTAAACAATTCTTTGAATAATTATAAAAAACTATAGTTTTCACTGTAAAATCATCATAGACTCTACAATATAACTGTGTATAAAATACGTTATTTTTATTTTAAAAATTCTATATGATGCAATGTTTTACCTCTCATAACAGAACAAATTTGACAGCATTCCAACGTAAGTTTGTCCCCTTAAAAAAGTTGTAATTAGACTGCATTTTAACATATTAACATAATACATTTGACATACGATTAAACAGGTATCTCATCGTAGTCCAGCAACCAAAAAGAATTATTTAATTGTTTCATAGATAAGAAATATTTAAATTGATTATTTTTTATGAAATAACATTATTTATTACATTTACTGTAAATAAAGTTTTCATTTAATACTTATTATATTTACAATTATATATTTATTTTATATTTTATGCTTCTAGAAAATCATCCATTATATCATTCTTCATATGATCAACTTTCAAATGGGTCAATATGAGCTGTATCATGATTCTTCACATAATCAATATTCAAAAGGGTCAAATCCTTATTAGAGCAGTTCTCAAGGACTGCAAATCAGAGAAATGAAAGCTACGGTTCAACAAGTAAGTATTATAAAATTATAACAATTTATATTTTTTATTAATATTTAATTGTCTTATCTCTTTTCAGTGGATCAAGGAATCTATGGCGGCCAGAATGATGGCGCATCAAGTCACGTATCAAATTGACAAGATTGTCAATGATCGCGTCAATGCAAAGTTAGAGCAACATAAGCGTGCGAACGCTATGAGAAGGCAGCAAGAATCCGCTCGATTGGAGCGGAAACGGAAAGCCGACTTAGCTAAAGCGGAGCAAGACGAACTTGCTGCGAAAGTTAAGCGAAGGCTTTCCAGCATAAACAACATTGCTGCACCATCAACAACAGCCATGGTGAATCAAGGTAATGGGCCATTTTCGAGGATGTCAACGTCATCTGCGTCGATGACATTATCATCGTCATCAGCAACGTCGAGGTCAACATCACCAGCGACGTCAACAGCAACCTCATCGACAGCAACATCCGCAGGCTGTCAAAGAGGAGATGATACCCAAATCGATAAACCACTCGATTTAACCGCTAATGTAAGTAATTACGTTATAGAAAGAATTAATAAATTTAAATTAAAAATAATAATTAAAAAATTTTTTTACAGAAAAAAATTCCGTTGGTAAAAAACGTTGAGTGTGTTCGACGGAAAGTAATTTTGATTCCGGCTTAACCAACAATGAGGAAGCCGACTCGTCCCTCTAAGGTCGTCGGATCCAAAAAAATTAAACAATAATATTAAAAAGAAAAAATAAATTGTATTTTTAATTGTATAAAAAAAGTAATAAATTAAACTAAAATAAAAAATTAATAATGTTTTAATTTACTTAGGATCTACCAGTGCCCCCACCCCCATTCACCTATTCCACCCACCTACCTACTCTCACCCACTCACCCACCAATATTCATCTACATAGGTTGGTAAGGTAGGATGCTGTAGAAGTTGGTAGGGTATTTAGTAAGCTGTATGATGGTCTCTCTCATTCTCCTTCTATAGTAGGGAGCATAGTAAGCTTATGCTGGCTAAGTTTCGGCCCTCGGAGAGGGGGTAGCGTCTCTAGCTTGCTAGGTGCGTACGCCGTTTAGTGTGGATGCTGTTCTCTCTCTCTCTCTCTCTCTCTCTCTCTCTCTCTCTCTCTCTCTCTCTATGATTATAGGTAGTTTGTGTATTAAATTCTAACAATATATAGTGCATATGTATATATATATAATTTAATTTTTTTTATTGAAAAGCATTGTGTACATTGATCATATAATGTCTTGTTAATTTTAAACTAATTTTTTAACATCACCACTAATTGGATTATATTGTACAATACGATCATGTAATGTTAAGTAGTAGGCTGCAGTATCTTCAGGAAAATCGGTCCGAGTTTCAAATTCTAGGGGAACATCGACTGGAGCGCTTTTTAATGTTTCATTTTGTTTGGAGCAGTCTATAACTATTAACGGCACTTTATTAATGAAATCCTTTTTATTGAGTAACGGCTCGTTTTCTTTACCATAGTAAGCGTTTTGAAAATTAGTATATATATCGTAGAGAACAGCAAACTGATTTTGATTGATATTTAAATTGAGATTTCCATACGGATAGCATTGTGAATTGAGGAATGGCTTCACATTACTAATATTACAATGATCAAAATTACTAGAATTAACACTTGCTGAACTTTTACGTTTAGTTTGAAAAGCTAAAATAACAAAGCGAGGCTTTTCCAATTGATTGGAAGTCTTAACACTCCAAACATGCTTTGATGTACGAGGTAATTTTGGATACTCATACATTTCCCAAGTACGAAAACTCATAGTAATTGCACGATCTCGTACAATCTGATTGAGTAATTTCATTTTTTCTTTGTCTGCGACATTCACATATGGCACCAACCATTCAACCTTAGTTAAAGTAATTTTTGATTTTTCTGAAGCATCAAATCATCAAATAGCATTCAAATCATCTTTTGATCTTGTGAGAATAAGTTCATGCTTGACATTGACTACCATTTTCCGATAATCTTCAGCAAAGCCCAGTAACATACTGAGAGGAATAGTCACATCAAAAAAACCTTGAGCGTTACATATTAAAACTTCATTGTTATCACCATTCCATCCGGCATTTTCAGCGATAGAGTTTTGACATGGATGGAGTGAAAGCCAATTTTTCATGAGGCTCGTTAAGCCTACATTTTTCACTTTATCAATTTCAATAGCATTTATTTCATATCGTATTTCCTCGAACAAATGACAGAGGGCGTTGTTGATTAATAAAGTGTTCTCCACTGGCGTAGTACCGTCCGGCTTGGTCAACCGACCACAAATATGAATCATACTGCGTGATGGAAGCAGAGATGAATCTTGATGTTGAATTGCTATATGGATTTCATCACTATTATTGAAATATGATAATGAATAAGGCTGATGCGTATGAACTTCATAATGAGCTATAGACTCATCGAAAGCGACACCTGAATGAATGTCTAGAATTCCCTCCATATTGTTGTTGTTGTTTTATACAGCACACTAATATGCACAATATTTTCTTCCACGATTTTCGACGACTTTCAGTCTCAAGCTTTTCAGGAATTGACAGTTCTGAGGTGTGAGCGGTCTCATAGCTCGCTGTTGACTGATTGTTGATTGACATTTTTGTCTCTTAATATAGCCTCGACCGGACTTTATATTGTAAATGATACCCATTACTAAGATATGGTCTTTATATGTACTCGCACTGTGATGACTTCTCCTCGAAAGTTAACTAGGTTTCCGTCTTGATCAACTATACGAATTTGAAAATGATCAATGCTCCTCACAGCGACTGGAAGGTAAATGACTTGAGAGGGAATTTCTATAATCTTATATCCAGGTGGGACTGCAGGTAAAAATTCATGTATAGTATGTACTTTGCGATCGTTTGTGTAAGAGCCTGTAGTAATATTACACTCTACACGTAAAGCGTTGACTTTGAGAATAGTGACGGGTAAGTCAGAACTATGTGTTTTGTTTTCAACGAGCGTACGTCTAGTGAAGCCTAAAGTTGTTCCAATAGAATCTTCTGGTTCAAAATGTATTTTTTGACTGCACTGAATGCCACTACGTAAAGTATTATTATTTGGTTTCAGGCTAAACGATATACCTTTAGATGCTAATGCTTCTTGGAGAAAGCTTTCAATATCTTCTATTTCGTAGCTTCCAGTTGGTAAAGTGATAGCTTCTTGACCTTGAATGTAAAACTTATTATAACCAACGTCAATGTTTGGTATTGAATTAAATGTTAATAGCTCAACTAGACCAAGAACGTATTTTTTGTTTGGTATCAATTCGATCGGTGGAAAATAATATGTTTCGAGTACGGATGATGTTCCTGAGAGACTCAATGTCAGTGTATTCTCCATGACAGATTCATATCAAATGACAGTCATTTTTTGAATGAGTATTTTATATACTAGTCGTCTTTTCTATAGTTTGTTTAAAAGAAATTTGAAACAAAGATGACCGCAATTATATGTATTAAAATCTTGATATCTAATATAATTATACATGATTCTATTAACTTTGAGATAAAGCAATAGATCTATAGGCGGTTGAAGATTACGAAAACTATCAAAATACATAACCTCATCACCTTTCTTTTTGTATGCCACCCAATGAGTACCTGGTCCACGTTTATCATCTAAATTTACAATAGCTGCCTCTTTATATCGTGGTCCATCAGCTGGCAGAGCATTACGCATGAAAACACCTCGAAAATTTGCAATTTTTAGTATTTTAGCATATTTTCTTATATCATGATCTGTCAGTGCTCGATTAGGTAAATTTATTTCGAGCTTTTTTTTTTAAACCTTTTCCACTTGAATATGGTTTCAGATGAAGACCATAACCTTTACGATATGGTTTCAAATAAAGTCCTTTACCAATAGCAATAGCTTCCATAGTTTTATTATGTCTATCAGCTTCTTTCAATTGATTTTGAGCGGCCTTAGCACTGTTAACGGCTTTTGCTATTGAAGCACAGCTCCTCCAGCTAGAGCTCCAGTGGCGCTTAAAGCAGCAAATAATGGAATTAAAAAAGGAATCGCTCCACCAACTTTACTGGGAATAGGTAAAATACGGGGTATATTTATTTTACTTCTACCGCCAGCCTTTTTCACAGCTTCATTGGCTCCTTTTATAGCCGAACGAATAACAACAAGAGCTCTATTGTTAGGCACACTGCTTTTCGAGACCGTCTTAATAATTTTATTCAATGTAACTGACGGCTGTTTGATTTTTCTACATTTCTTTCGTGCATGACGTTTTTTAAATCCTCTACCTTGTTTCTTACTACCTTTCTTCATAGCAACACCCATACCAAGCTTACTTTTAACTTTCATAATGTTGGCTACAGTGAAGGCAGCTGCTCTCTCACCAAAACTGCTATCTTTAGCTTGTACTCTTTCCCAAGCTTTGTTAGCTAGAATTTCGTCAGCTTTATTTCTTGTCGCAATATCCTCCAGATTGTGCGCATAAGCAATATCGTGTTCTTTACAAGCAACGTCTAGTGGATTTTTACCAGGATCTCCACGTGCCAATCGTTTGTTCAATTTTGTACCAGGACCACAATACTGATATCCAGGTAAGTGAGCTTCAATAGGCAAGTTATTTATAATCTCGTTCACTAGATCACCACCAGTCTTTCTTTTATAGTACGTGATCATACTTCTTCGAAAGACAGCATGATAATGAAATAAAAGATATATAAGCAGACTTATTATACCTAACAACTCATTCATTGAGGTGTCAATGATGAGTAAACAACATGGATTTCCAAGAACAACCTCTTAAGCTTCAAGTCATTAATTTCGATAAAGTGGTGGAGACGGAAAAACAAGAAAAAAGACATGGTGAACTATTGCCTAATAGTATCCGTGCCGTTTTCTGCGGACCTAGTAATTGTGGAAAAACTAATTGTTTATTAACATTAATCACTCATCCTAATGGTCATAGATTTGAAAACGTATATGTCTACTCAAAATCCCTTAATCAGCCTAAATATACATTTTTGAAAGATTTATTAGAGCCTATTAATGATATAGAGTATCATGCTTTCAGCGAGCATGAGACAGTTTTTTCACCAGATAAAACACGACCAAATTCTATCATGATTTTTGACGATATAGCCACTGAGAAGCAAGATAACGTAAGAGCATTCTTCTGTATGGGTAGACATAAAAAAGTAGATAGTTTCTATCTCTGTCAATCGTACGCTCGCATTCCGAAGCATCTTATTCGAGATAATGTGAATTTACTTGTTTTGTTTCGACAAGATGGCGTGAATATTAAGCACATTTACAATGATCATGTTAACTCAGATATGTCTTTTGAGAAGTTTAAAGCAATTTGTTTAAAATGTTGGAGAGACGATAATCATGGGTTTTTGGTTATCGACGAAGACAGATCAATAAATCATGGACGATATAGAAAGGGATTTGATTCTTTTGCTATAAATATAGATGAGTGAGTGAATGAAGATTATTTAACTTCAGAAATTAGAAGCGCAAACATGGCTGACTTTGAAAGAGAAAAGAAGGTGCTCGAGCAATTATCCATGGCTCGTGATGCCATAAGACGCAAGTATCAACTAATAAAACGTGATAAAGCTGATTTAGAAAAGACATTGCATGAAACTTTTAAACCTATGGTTGATCCATTGAAGAAACTCGTAAAGGCAACTACTGATAAAAGTAACGCTACTACTGCTGAACGGCCAACGAAAAAGAAAAAGAAAATCGAGTTCGATAATGTTTTCAAGTCAGAAGTAGCAACTGACACTCCCTACAAATCTAGATATTTCAATAGTACTGCTAATGAATTAAATTCTACATTACAACCGCTTGATACTACATTTGAGTCTGCTATTTCTATTGATGATAGTGATGATGATCATGACGAATCATCACTTGATACAACTGCTATAAATTTGAACAAAAGTAGTTCAAATGTAACTACAGAACAGAGGCAACAGCTATTGGATGATTCGATTATAGGAAACTATGTTCGACTATTGTATGACCCTCAGCAGAAAAGTAATTTAGACAAGACATTTGGTGTTCGCTTACATGAAAATACATATATCATAGGCAATTCTCCAATTTCCTTCCAAAACGATAACGTGACTGTGAATGATAAAGCATACAGCAAGACGCTTGGTTTAATGGAACTTCTCTTTCGTAAAGAACCTGATTCTAAATTAATCAGTTCATTGGATATTCAAAATTATATAAAAATTCTTGAAATCACTAACGCTCATCGAAAGAGATACGAAACAAATGGAGAATATCGCAATAAGCATGTAAATAAATTCAAAAAGTATATTGGACCAAATTTATCTTTGAGCAGTAGCGCTAAGAAGCGAAAATCGACTATTGATGGAAAAGGTCTTTTTCCTAACTATAAAATAGCTAGAAAAGGAACGTTATTTGATTATGTATATTGGAATGATCCAAAGGAGCTCGTTGATCGATTGAGATTGCTTATTGCCGAACAAACCGGCGGTAATTCTAGTCATGTTAATGAAATTCATTCAATTATTGAAGAATTACGTGAAGCTGGCTATATATATTAAGAGAATCCTAAATATTACTCACAAGGAAACCCCCCCAACCCGACTTCACCGATTTCAATAATCTTTTGATATGTTATAGTTCATCAAAAAATAAGACATACGTATTTTTTTTATCGGCGGAAAAACACTTTGAGGGGGTGAAAACAACCCTCAAAGTTCACCCCCAAAAATAGATTTTCCAATGTATCTCAGCATCTAATTGATATTTTACGACCAAACAAATTTCATATCACTTCTCATGCGAAAAGCAAACTAGCACATGCAATTCCGACCACAAGGGATGCAACCCTTATTTTTTTTATTTAAAATACTATCTATTTCATGGCTATTTTTATGAAAAAAATTAAAATAACCCGAATAAAATTGGAAAAAATATTACCCTACATAAAATACAAAAATAAAGTTAATCTAGTCAAGCTTTTTTTCAAACTACCCCCTTAAAGTTGAAAAACCACCCCTAAAAAATTGTTTTCAATACATTACAGGTGGTGTTGATAATTTAGTGTAAAATACGTTAAGCATCATTTATACTGTACAAACACAACTATCTCGTGCAGTTTCGACCACAAGGGTTGCAACCCCTAATTTCTGTCATCGAAATTTTTACCTTCTTTGTACCTATTTTTGAAGAAAAGTTCATAATGAGCTTAAAAAAATTAGAAAAAATATTACCATGGATAGAATAAGAAAAAAAATTTACTTCTCATTTTTAAAACCACCCCTAATTTCGAAAAACCACCCCCAAAAAATTGTTTCCAAAACATTACAGGTCCTGTTGATAATTTACTGTAAAATACGTTGCTCATCACTTACAATGCACAAACACATTTATCTCGTGCAGTTTCGACCACGAGGGTTGCAACCCCTAATTTATGTAATCGAAATTTTTACCTTCTCCATTCCTATTTTTGAAAAAAAGTTCATAATGAGCTTAAAAAATTGGAAAAATTATTACCGTGGATAGAATAAGAATAAAAAATTTACCTGTTCAAACTTATTTTCAAAACCACCCTCAATGTTGAAAAACCATCCTAAAAAAAGTTTCTGACATATCGTTGCAATCTCTTCTAAATCAAATAAGCTATGATTCCATAGCTATTTTGTTGCTCTCTTTTAAATTTTTTACGTTCTATCGTTTATTAATTTTATCAAAAAATAAATAACTTTTATTATATAAAAAAAACAAGTCAAGAATAATATAATATTATAAGTATACCTAGAAGATAAGTATAGTTTCTCGGATGCGCAAAAATTTTGGTATATGAATGATAGTATTATCAGAATTTTATTTACGTCCTACTATCAGTGTATCTGACGATTGTCTGTTATTTTCATGATTGATAAATATGAGTAAATAATTCTTCATCAGTAGCCAACACAACTTTCTTGTTGTTGGACGTATTGTATCGACTATTGAACTAACAGCATAATAAATTGTAATAAGAATATAAGATTATAAGTACAAATAATAATAAGATACTATTTCGTTAATTCGTATTTCGTAGTACCTGCTACGTAAGTATAACTATAAAATTATTTTTTATATGCAAATAATTTTACGGCTTTTTAATATTTGTTATTAAAAAAATTGAAATTACACTGATTATGAGGATTTATTAATTAATGATGTTTATAATTATTGTTTACTTATTGATTTGTTTATTATTATTGTTTATTAATTAATATGTTTACTTTTTAATTTATTAATTAGTTTTTTTCATGAATGTTTTCTATAAGTTTGTTTATCATTATTGTTTACTTATCAATTTGTTTATTTATTTGTTTTTATCCTAATTTGTTTATTTGTTATTCAGTTTATTTCTTATTCCCCAGCGATATTAGGAGAGACCTATACAGAGGAAAAATAAGGAAAAAAAGGGGACGGATGGATGGATGGACGCACGGAGAATTTCGCGCCTTCTGTTGAATATAATAGAAGATATATAAGATATATATATATATTTTTTTTTATTTCAGATTAAAAAATGAAAATTAACGCTCTGAACGTTTTAAATTTATTATTAGCTTACTTTCAAACTCTACAAATACCTGAAAGTGAGACAAATTATAAAGAGATTCAATTGTCGGAAAGAATTAAAAGCATTTTAATAGATTCCGTGAATGATTTCAATGAAGTAGATATGATCGTTGAAGATACATTAGATTTTCAAGAAGATTACAAAGATCATGCTGCAAAAATAATAGAAGATGAAGTTCAACACCATTTTCCTGACGATTTCGAAGCACCCACCGACCATTGTATCAAAAACAATGAAGATGTCAGTTTTGAATATAAGCAAAGAGCCGTAGAATACTGGAGAAGTGGCAAAAAAAAAAATTTAAGTGTTGAAAGTGTACGTCAAAAATTTAAGAAAGTTTCATCTGTGAGTCAGTTGAAACGTTGGGCTCATACAGTCAACAAAGGTGGTACTTATAGAGAAAAAATTGCAAGAATTTGTCAGTACACTTTTGATAATTTTAAAGCAGCAGTAGACGCTGGTTACATCATTCATGATCGTGACATACGTCGATGGGCATTGCAAGCTCAAAAGATTATAGGATCAGAAGATGTAAGATTCAAAGCTTCGGATAACTGGCTTTGTAAATTCAAGAAAGCTCATAGAATAGTATCCCGAAAAATAAATAAGTTTATAACCAAGAAAACACTAGAAAGTAATTCAGAACTAACGATTAAAGCAAATACTTTTATTGCTGATGTTAAAGCAGGCATAAGAATAATTGGAATTCATAATGTGTTTAATTCTGATCAGAGCGGATTCCAACTGGAAATGCACTCCGGAAGAACGCTAGCGGTTGAAGGAGAAAAGCAGGTACAGTGTTTAGTACAGTCAGTTTCTTCAACAACCCACAGTTATACTATACAGCCACTCATATCAGCCGCAGGAGAATTACTGTCACCACTCTTTTTAGTTTTGAAGGAATCTAGCGGTGAGTTTGGACCCATTGTTGAAACCACTTTATTTAGACCCGAAAATGTTTACGTAGAAGCATCTAAATCTGGAAAGTTGACTACAGGTATACATAATCCCATCTAGTTACAATTAATGTCATTATAAATGATTTTACAAATAAGATTTTTGATTTTAGATCTCTTCAAAATATGGCTGCAAAAAGTATATTTCCCTAATGTAGGTTCCAATACGATGCTGTTGCTTGACTCCTGGAGCGGTCATTGTGACAGTGCCATAGAAACTGTAACTCCACGTGATAAAATTATAAATTTTAAAAAAATACCGACTGGCACAACGGGAAAAATTCAGCCACTTGATGTTTTTGGATTTCGCATATGGAAGAACTTTGTCCGCCAATTTTCAGATACCGTAATTTTGTTGATAAATTATGATTTGGATTTACATAAAAGAAACAAAATCATTAAACTTCAGTCGTTAGTCCACAATCAATTATCTTCACCAAGATATACTAATCTTTTTAAATATTCCTGGTTCAAGAGTGGTTACCTCACTAAAAAACCAGAAAATTTTGACAATCCTGTTGCTTACAGTTTTGGAGATTCCTGCAATACACATTGTGAAATAGAAGGATGCAAAAATGTGGCTATTATACGTTGCGGTTGGTGCAAAAAATCATTATGTTTCGAGCACTTCTATGAAGAATATCATTATTGTAAGAAGTATGAACAATAAATCCGTCCTAATTTTTTTGATTGTTTTTAATTGGTAACTGAATGAAATATAGTAACGCATATAAAAATCAATTAAATATATATTACTTGGCAGTTTACAATTTTAGTCACAAGAAAGGAGAAAAACTCAACCAACAAAAACAATGGTAATGCTATCAACCCTCCTAATCACCGAATGGCGATGGTAATAAACCTCCCCCTAATAACCCTCCTAATATCCCCCAATGGCATTGCTTATAACCCCCCCATTAACCTCCTAATAACTCCCCCCCCAATAAGACCCTCCCCCTAATAACCCCCTAATAACCCCAGTAGTTAGCAGGGTTGATAACGTTGCCATTATGTTATTCGGTGGGTTGCAAGCATTGCCATAAGGTTGCAAGGGGGCTCAGCTATGTCTTCGGGCTATTAGTGGGGGGCTAACGGCATTTTCATTGGAGATTTTTAGGGGGTTATTAGGGGGGGTTGTAAGCATTCTGATAGTGCGGGTTAGTGCGGGAAATTGCCATTGGGATATAAGGGGAGTTTTAGAAATTGCTACTGGGTGATGGATCATTTTTCCGGACAGATTCGGAATCGGCGCAACAAAATACTTTGGAAAAACGTTGTCCCAGTTCTGGGTCTTGTTGGGTGATATAATCTTGAATTGGTAAATATTTTTCGTATTCTATCCACGATAATAATTTTTCCAATTTTTTAAGCTCATTATGAACTTTTTTTCAAAAATAGGAATGGAGAAGGTAAAAATTTCGATGACATAAATTAGGGGTTGCAACCCTCGTGGTCGAAACTGCACGAGATAAATGTGTTTGTGCATTATAAGTGATGAGCAACGTATTTTACAGTAAATTATCAACAGGACCTGTAATGTATTGGAAACAATTTTTTGGGGGTGGTTTTTCGAAATTAGGGGTGGTTTTAAAAATGAGAAGTAAATTTTTTTTCTTATTCTATCCATGGTAAAATTTTTTCTAATTTTTTTAAGCTCATTATGAACTTTTCTTCAAAAATAGGTACAAAGAAGGTAAAAATTTCGATGACAGAAATTAGGGGTTGCAACCCTTGTGGTCGAAACTGCACGAGATAGTTGTGTTTGTACAGTATAAATGATGCTTAACGTATTTTACACTAAATTATCAACACCACCTGTAATGTATTGAAAACAATTTTTTAAGGGTGGTTTTTCAACTTTAAGGGAGTAGTTTATAAATAATATTCGTAAAATATCAATTAGATGCTGAGATACATTGGAAAATCTATTTTTGGGGGTGAACTTTGAGGGTTGTTTTCACCCCCTCAAAGTGTTTTTCCGCCGATAAAAAAAATACGTATGTCTTATTTTTTGATGAACTATAACATATCAAAAGATTATTGAAATCGGTGAGGTCGGGTTGGGGGGGTTTCCTTGTCAGTAATAAAATGAGTGTTGATGTGTTTGGACGTATATTGAATAAAAAAAAGGAGGATAATAGAGGTCCTCCTGGTATAGGGTATAATATCACTGAAGACGGACAATACGACGCGAATGACAAAAGAATTTGTTATATAGCCGATCCTCAGGAGAGTAACGATGCTGTAAACTTACGAACGTTGCGAAAAACTAGTGAAGCTAACGTTACTACGCTTACGAGTATGATAAATGATCTCTCAAAATCATTGGATACAATAAGATTAGAATTAGTAAAGCATCGAGTAGTTATTGCGCAGTTAGAAAAAGATAATATTAGTAATCATAAAGAGAAAGAAAAAACTATTGGACCGTTTGACATTTTAAAAACTGTTGGACCGTTTGACATTTTAAAAAAAACTTTAAAATGAAACATCAAAGAGTGGTGGATGAGTTACATAAACCATCACGTCGAAACTATCCCCGTAGAAAAGTTGATGTACGCGGAATAGATGAGACATGGCAAGCTGATCTTGTAGAGATGCAAGGCTACTCGAGAGAGAACAAAGGCTTTCGATATCTATTAACTGTCATTGATATATTTTCAAAGTACGCTTGGGCAGTTATTGTGAAACAAAAAACTGGTGTAGATGTTGCTTATGCAATGAAGTCTATATTAAAAAAAGGACGCACTCCTAGAAATCTACATGTGGATTGTAGCAAAGAATTCTACAATTCAAATTTTCAAAGACTAATGACAAAGTATAAAATAAATCTATATTCAACCTATAGCAATCTTAAGGCAACTATTTGTGAACGTTTCAATCGCACGCTAAAAAATGTCATGTGGAAAAAATTCAGTCTTCAAGGAAATTACAAATGGATCAACATTCTAGCTGATTTATTGAAATCTTACAATAATCGAAAACATCGTACGATAGAAATGAAGCCAAAAGACGTAACTAAAGAGAATGAAATGCAGGTGTTGAGACAACTCTCTTACGACCGACGTCTTTTCGTTAAGAGCCCTAAATTTCAAGTAGGCGATAAAGTACGTGTGAGCAAGTCTAAACACGTTTTCGAAAAAGGATACACTCCTAACTGGTCTACTGAGATTTTTACTATTCAACGAGTTGTGAAGACAAAGCCTATCACTTATCATTTAAGAGATTATAAAGGCAATCCAATTGTTGGAGGTTTTTACGAGCAAGAACTACAGAAAACTATGTATCCTGATGTATATCTCATTGAAAAAGTTTTAAGGAAACGTGGTAATCAAGTATACGTTAAATGGTTGGAATTCGACAATTCGCACAATTCATGGATAGATAAGACTTTATACGTATGAAAGAATAAAGACGTTTATGTAAAGTAAATTTTATTCAAATAAATATCACAATAATAATAAATAATTTTTGTTTATTTTAATGGTAAGAGCCCCAACCTTCGCTCTCACCTGTGAGGTAATTCCATTTGAGCATCATCACTTGTGAGTCCATTAGAACAAGTTGAAACCTGCTTTAGTAGAAACACCTGTGACTCATTTACCTCTCCACAATATATTTTATAATAAATTTATTGTACATACTTTATTGAAATAAAGATACATTGATGTTACATTAAATAATAAATTGGAATCTACCAGCGCTATGATATTCAATCTGTAAACAATATTTTTGTACATGATCTGAAAGTAATATATAAAGATCATAATGTTTCATGATGGCTCTTGAAATTCGATCTGGTAAAATAAGTTGGAATTCACAATCGAGCTCGAGAATGATTCGAGTGTTATCTTCTTCCTTAAAGTTTGTTACTAAATAACAATGATTTTCTTCAAGTTCATAATGATTTTTCTCCGGTAGTGGATCAAAGGGCTTCATAGCAATTTTATTTAACATTTCTAAGTCCATCTTGCTATCGAAGACTTGAGAATAGTGGAGAAGGAAGTGGATACTACTGGTAATGATTCTTCTAACAGAATGACGTTTTCCGAGCTCTTCTCTCTCTCTCTTAAGACCTTTACCCCACCTATACTTTTTCTAGCCGGCACGGCCGCCTCCCTCCACTTGCTACTGCTTCCACCTCCGCTTGCTGCTTCTTCCACCTCCACTTAGATTTTTAGTTTTTTAAGTGTATATACTATACAATGATTTTTTAATATAGGTTCAAGAATATGATTCATCATTATTATACGTTTTTTAAATAGTGCTCGCGATATTATACTACTTAGTTGCATAATACGACGTTGGAAGAGTTCTCGAACTCGTGCAAGCTGCTCCCACACTCCTTTTCTCGAGTCTTTGTCTTCAATAGGAAAATGATGAATTTGAATTTTATCTGAGAACCATACATACTTCGAAGCGCGAATGCTCTTCTTGTTTCTTCTAATAGGCGCCATGATGAACCACAAGAGGATAGTCTTGCTATAGCTATTTCTTCTCACTGAATGATGGTAAAGCAAACTATGCATTCTTCTTATAAATATATTAGAACTCGAATGACAGCCCTCTATCGGAACTTAAGGTTAATTATAGGAATAGCGAGAGCCCCAACCTTCGCTCTCACCTGTGAGGTACTTCCTTTCGAATCAACGCTCATGAGTCACCTTTACATTGAGATAAAATTCAATGGAAAGGGCTACATTAAGAACTTTTTTTTACCTCTCCACAAAAGGAAATAAGAGGATAGTTAAATAAAGGAACGAAGACTATTTAATTAGATATATTTTCTTTTTTTTATGATTCATAGTGTAGCTATTTACATTAGTATTATAATACATTTAATTACTATTCGTTGAAAATACAATTATGTTTAAATTCGAAGTTTGAACCGACAATATGGTCAATAAATAACTCATCCTTCTCACTAGTCTGATGTAGGTTGTTCAACATTTCTTCATCTTTTTCGAGTACTATGTTAACCCTTTTAGGCAGGAACACATCAAATTCGTCATCAATTGTAATAACAACGCTAAATCCATATTTCGTTGTTAATGATCTAACTTTAGTAACTTGATATAATGTGTTCGATGTTAGTTGGGACATCGCCTTCCGAGGAAGGAAAGTCGTCTTGGAAATTTTATTTATTGCTGAGAAATCCATTCTGTAAAATAAAAAATCAAAGAATTAATTATTTATTTATTTATTACTAAGGTATTAATAAACTAAAATTATTTAAATATCTTACTTGTTTCAATAGTTAGTGGAAGACGTATTAGAGGTAAGACTGTTGCTTGAGTGAGAGCTGAGCAACTATTTCGAACAAGAGTGAGCTCTTAGTTTTATAAGTGGCATCCCCACTCTTAAAGCTCAAGCCGCCGTCGCCGCTTCCCTCTCTTTCAGTCTCCCCTCTCTCATGATTCTTCATCTAAAACCATTCTCCCACTGTGTAGACTCAGATATCCATTGTTTCTCCCTCTCCATTACTAGTCATCTAAGTCGAAGGAGTAGAATTCTTTCGCTAGTACTGCCCTCTAGAATTATTTTCTTCAAATCTGAATCTTTTCATATTACTATTTTGTTCTATCACTTCGTCTTCTTCTCTATACCTCTTTCTTCGTAGCTGTTCAACTCTTTCTTTCATTTCAGCAATTTCGAGAGTTTTATAATGCCCCCATGGAAGTGTGTCCGGATTATTATCAAAAATACATCGTTTATCATCATGAGGGCTTAGTGCTATCTTTTCCTCTCTCTCTGTTAATACTTGATGTAATTTAGATCGAATATTACATTGAGTACGTTTAATAATTTCCATTTCGTTTAAACACCTTCGATAATCTGAGTGATTTATTGTATTTTTTACTGTATGTTTTTTCACTCCTTTTGCCGTTTTCAAGGGATCCTTATTTATTATTTCAATACTGTATAGTTTACTTCATAACCCAATGTACTCCCTCATAATAGCAGCATTGCACTCATCCTTCATAACACCAAGAACTTTTTTGTTAGCTAGAGGCATTCCAAATTGATTATCAGCTGGATAGTCCGATGTGTCAAATTTATCAATGTCTACTTTCATGATCTCATACATATCGACATCTTGAATTTCATAAATGAGGCTGTCAGTATCAGTATAAAGTAATTTATATTTTTCACCAATTCGTTGCTTCATGTAACCATAATGAAAGTCATAGACTAATGTTTTTGAAAGATCTAATACACATAGACCGATGTATATAGGTTTTTTAATACTGATAGTTGTCCACGATAATTGAATAGCAGCTAAATTTTCATGAAAGATGGAACTACTATGGAAATTTGGTTGGGCAATTCGAGCTTCAGCGCCATATCTACCACCCCATTGATTGATCAGTTTGACATCTATTCGTTTTCTTTCGTCTTCCATTGTTTTTCCATATACTGCATTAATCATAAGCTTGTAAAATAATTTTTCAAACTCATTTTTAGCTTGCTTTCTTTTTTCAGTATTTAAATAAACATATGGTTTCAGCCATTGTTTTTGTTTGAATTCTAACGCTCTATATATCTTTTTGAGTTTTAGTCCATATTTGAGAGCTTGTTTTAACGCTCTATAATGAATAACGTATCGTTCTTTATCATAAAGCGTTGTCAAAAGTTTTTTCTGTTTTGATCCGGGTGGTTTAGTATGTTCAGGACAAAGAGGTAGGTCTTTATGTTCATCATGCAGCTCTTGTGGATACTCTAGATCTACTTCTAAAATATAGCCTACGTCGCTATCATCAGAGATATTGAAAAAATTTGACATATCCACATTTGAAACCCATTTGAAGCCCTCAAATGGTAGTGATTGAGTCATAGCCCAACCATAAAGGTTGTTTACGTCATAATACATTAAAAATTTGTTTGACTCATCCTTATTGAATTCTTCACCCATATATTTATTGTTTGCTTTTGAAAATCTATTGCAGCATTGACTAATACCTCCACGAATACCTTTTTGAATGAATAAAACCATATCTATATCTGTTAATAGTTAAGCTTCATATTTGTATATTTTAACATCGCGTCCCATGTTAATCCAGGAGTAGTGTAATAATGAGCAGGATCGGGATCATATGCATTCTTACAGGTTGATCGAAAATTCTCAAAAATATCAGCTAGTAAAAGTACATCAGTTTTTAGATAGAGATCAGAATACATTCCTAAATCTATTTTCTTCCAAATACTACCGAAAATATTCCATACGTTTTGAGCATGCTTATATTCTTCAGTAAGAATATCACTATCTGTTAATTGACTATGAAATTTTTCAATAGATGGTAACTCTGTCTCAGTTAGTCTATTTAAATTTTGTATGTATTCATATGGGAAAACTCCTTTTCTTTTGAGTAAATTAATCTGTTCTAAAGTGTAATTATCTTTCTGAAATTCTCTCAGTACAATATCTAGCTGAGGTAAATAATATGCTAATTTATCTAGAGATGTAGGCATAAATCGAAAGGAATCAATGAAACGAAAGCTAATTCGACTGTTTGCAACTTCTTTTGTGAAGGATATGTATCGCTCCTTGTTTTCAGCGAGAACAGAGATCTTTCCTTCAAATTCTGAGTTAGTAGCAATTTCTGTTACAATAAAATGTGAGTCATAGCCTGTAAAGTTATGAAATACGACTGGTATGAAAGCAGCATTTTTATAATTCAAATTGCAATGATTGTGAGCTGCACCTCTAAATTTTCCTGTTAAATGACAATGATCACGAACTCGTTTTTGGTTATCTTGAAAATATTGGTTGCAAATATGACATCTTCTTGCCGTTTTAAATGTCTGTTCATTAATAAATGATAAATCCATTTTTATAGCATTATTATATATCTTTTCTCACTCAGTCACTAGGGACTTCAATTGCTTTATAAACCATGATGCTGGTGATTCGTCTTTATTTAATTTTTTTCTATATGACTTATATATCGACTTACTATCATCATAACGGCATTTTACATATAATCCAATGCTATAGGCTTCATGTTCTTGGAAACTGTCTCTTAACATTGAGATTTCTATTCGGAACTTCTATAGGTTTTAACAGACATTCAAAATCCGCGTCTATAATAAATGGAACTTCCTCTTTATGTTTAAAATTTTTAAATTCTAAAGTAGCATCGTCAGGTAAATTAATCCGACACTTATTTATTTTGGAACAGTCAACTTCATGAGATTTCAAATTTTCCTTGTTAGTAAAATAATGAAGGCAACGTTCGCAAAGATAAATTTTTTCAGTATGTTGAGTGACTTGTCTACGAAGGAGAGCAGATAAAGTTTTAATCCATACGTAGTGAGTTTCTAATTTGAATTTTTCATCATCTATTGATATTCGTGGTCTATTAGTCTCATTTTCATCAATCTATTCGTTTTGTATTAAGAGTAAGTTCACATGTTTAGTTTGTTTTAATTTCGTTATATAGCACGGTGAGACTTCATATTTCGATCCATATTTTTTTAGTATATATAAATTTACACTTAAATTATTCAACTTTTCAAATTTAGGAATACTTTTTATTTTTACAGGGAAGCTTATACCATCAAAATTCAGTTCATTCTCATAGGGCTTGTACTTAATTACTCTGTTTGGATTTCTTGCAACTGGATGAAGGCATGAAAGTATAGCCCATTTAAAACATTCATTGTCTTCATTTTTTACATTAACACAGGCTCTTTTATTATCTATGCTTGACGGTAATGGTATATACGAGTATGGTTTAAATGGATTATACTTATTTATATTAATAGTGAGACCAACAATAGTTTTTAACAACCAGCCTGAGTCTCTCTCTTGAAATTCTTCGATTTCTTTAAGTATAATATCTTTAACATTATTTTGAAACCATCTATCAAGATCAGTAGTCTTATAAATGCAAACATTTTCTGTATTGAAATACTTGATTTGAATATCTTCTTCTTGATTTTTCTTTATGATAAATTGTGATGCCATTTCTGTATTTATTTTTAAGTTATTATGGATAGCAAGAAATTGAGGTATTTTAATTTGTAATAGTTGATTTGCGGCAACTAGAAATGTTTTTATATCTAAATGATGTTGATTAACTATACAGACTGTACTAATTCGATTTTCAAAGGCTGAATGAATTGGTCTCCAAACAACTCCATCTCCTAGAATTTCATCCTGAATAGCTGTTAATGGTTGTATACTTCCACCAACTTTTATAGTTTTACTTAAATTGACTTCACTAGAATTCAAATGAAAAGCACAAGTTTGACACCTTTGTCGAATTGCTCTACTTAAATCAGATCGTTTCATAAATTCATTAATTGAAATTATAGCATTAACTGTTAGATTTCTCCATCTAATACAATCGTCTATATCTAAATCGTCCGAATGATTATAAGCTTTCCATAAATTTTTAATTGTTTCTTCAAAATAGGCGATAGAAGTCATGTTGTTAGTTATCTAGTTTTATTGTCTTGTACAGACACTTGTCTATAGTTGTATAAAGGATTATTATGATGAAAGGATGGAAAAGGTAGTGAACAGCTCTAAAATGAACTTGTTCTCAGTTGGTAATGAATATTGATTTGTTTAACATATTGATTTGTTTAACAAATCAATAAGGATTCAACTAACTACTGAGGAACTACTTGCAAATGGCGTAAGGTAAGGCAAGCTTAGCTCGCAGGCTGTCTCGAGATTTATTGCGCTCTTTTGCTAGGCCAAAGCTACTTTTAAAGGTTAAGTGAGGGCGCTGTCAGCAAACTGAGGGCGCTGCCTACAAAGTGTGGGCGCTGTGGTAGTATATGGAAGGATTAGCTCAAACGAAAGAGTGGGGGTGAACCGACTGTAGCACCATCTAACTTATTAATTTCGTATTAAAGGGTTTATATATAGATCTTCAGAATAAAAATATAGTCATTATTGCTTTGAGATACGATTCAGCACACATATCATAGAGAATAATGGGATTTATACTCTAAGATGGACTATATTTTAGATATTCAAGGCTTTCAGAGTCTTAATAATATTTTTATTTGTAAGGAGTTTGCCAATTTATCAGTATGTACTAATACTTCACCTACAGTACTACTTTTTAAACCTCCATATCATTGGCTCAAATTGTCTATTGAATATCAAAGTGTTAATAAGTGGTTGGAATTACATCATCATGGTATTTATTTTTATTATCGTTAATTAACATTGATTTTATTTGAAATATTTAATATAATCAATTTTATAGGTATATTATGGAGAAATGGTATTTTACCATATAATTTTTTAAATTGTACTATACGCAGTCATTTACATAATTGTAGAAATATTTATGTGAAAGGATTACAAAAGAAGCAATGGCTCAAAAAAATTATTCCTGAAAAGTAGGTTCAAATAATATACAATAGTACAAAATTCTAAATTCGAATTTAATTAGTTTTTTTTTTTTTTTTTAATTACAGAAATATTTTAGATATCGAAACTGAAATGAGATGTCCGCGATTGGAAGATTTAAATCTTGAATTTAAACCATCATGCATATATCATAGTCAAAATCGCGAGAATATAGTATGTGCTGCAGTAAATACACAAAAGATACACGATTGGATGATGGAAAGACAAAAACAAGCAAAATAAAAAGGTATTGACACAGTCGAAAGATTTACAGATGACTATAATTCATATAAAAATTCAACTGAATATTTAAAAATAGCTATGTCAGACACTGAACATAAAGATTATAGACAAAGTGTACTCTATTCAATGTATAATTAAAAATAATAAATATTAAATAAATAATAAATGTGTGCTTATTTAAATAGTAAAATAATCATAACGATTGTAAGAAAGGGTGAATGGATGCGAATAAGGTTCTCTCCTAGCAGAGATGTTTAGGAGAAACATCTCAAGGAGGTGTCAGTCGAGCGGTGGAGTCGAGGTGGCATTCGTAGTCTCTAGCATTCTCACGAAAACAGTTCCCTTCGTGGAGAAAGCACGTATTGACTATAGACAGCATACGCTCACCTCCGCGCACCATGGTCTACGTTTAGCTAGAGCGTAGGAGAGAGAGAGAGAGAGAGAGAGAGAGAGAGAGAGAGAGAGAGAAAGAGAGAGAGCGCACGTTTACTAATACTATAGTAGCGCATCCCCATCAGGCCAGAACTATAGACAGCATGCGCTCCCCTCCTCCTCCACGCACTGTGGTCCACGCTGAGTCAGAGCGTAGGAGAGAGAGAGAGAGAAAGAAAGAGAGAGCATACGTTTACTACTATAGTAGCGCATCCCCATCAGGCCAGAACTATAGACAGCGTGCGCTCCCCTCCTCCTCCGCACGCTCGGGCCCTATACCAAATGTATGCGTGTGTAGCTAATATACACAATATGCATCCATTAAGGTACATGTGGCATTGACTCTAGTGGTAGAATGCTAGCCTGCCAACCCAGAGGACTCCGTTTCGATTCTCCGGTCTGTCTCTTCATTTTTTTCAAAAAATCTTCGCTATTTTCTATTCGTTTCATTCTCAATGTAGCAAGTAAATTGTCAATAATATATATTTATAACTTTTTAAAAAAAACAAAAAAACATTTAAATTTAATTACACTGAAGGCACTAGGTATAGGGTCCCTAGGGACTAGGAGCCCTAGAAACCTTCCTCAAAAATTATAAACAATTATTAACATTAATAATAATAATTAACATGGAAGGGATAGAGGCCAGGGAATCAAAGGGTTAAACCAAGGGACCCCCCACGAATATTGTTAATAATAATTGTTAACAATAATAATTATTATTAACATGAAAGGGTTAAGCCAGGGGGCCAAAGGGGTAAGCCCGGTGGGGTCAAAGGGTTACAGACCCCCCGCAGATGTGCTGGAACATACATTGCTATACTACTGCTCTGCTTATGGGACAATTCACACTATAAGAAACTAGGGCATCGTCTGACTTACCCTGAAACATTGTACTTATTTATATATATTTGATTTATTTATTATTATTAAAGTACATTTGATTTATCTATTTCTTTTATTGACAAGTAAAGTAAAACTATTAGAAACAAATTCTTACTCATTAGCTAGATACGAGAGTTCGAATTATTATTATTTATAAGTGATACGAACATCACAAGGTTTGTCACTGTTTAGCAAACTGTATCCTATTTCCATATTAGTGCTAATGTGTCTTTTCATAATAGAATGGTCATAATTGTATATATTGTACTTGGTAATTCATTTGTAAGTATTAAATGCTCAACACGAACCACACTTCTAATGCATTGCTTAAGTACATTGAGTTTTTTCCTATGATCAGTGATTATAGCAGGCACAAACTTTTTAATTGTATTTCTAGATATTGACTGATCAACGCTATTTGCCTTTAGCTGTAACATAATCAATTCAGATTCACCTAGCAGTATATTGATTGGTGTGCTCATTCTCATCCTTAAAGCCATTCTGATTGCTGAATACTGCAGTTTTTCCAGCTTATCTTTAATACCCTTTTTTGTAGGATAATATATAAAGGATCCGTAGTCAACAATTGTCCTGACAATACTTTTGTAGAATACTAAAAGGGTTTCAGGATGAGCACCCCGCCATATACATCTCAAGAACTTAACAATGTTTAGAGTGCGATTGGCTTTTTCTAGGACATATCGTATGTGTTTGTTGAAGTTTAACTGGTAATGAAAATAAATGCCTAGAAGCTTAGTATCACGAGAGGAAACAACGTTTTCATTAGATATTGTTATTTCGGATTCACCAGGGTAGATGTCGTCTTTATTAAAATGAGCATAGTTTGTCTTTTCAGGAGCTGCGTCCAAACCAATTAATCTAAGGCCATTTACAATCTGCACTAGTGCTTTTTCTAAGATAATCCTACCAGCTTGAGGATCTTTTGTTCTGAGATAAATTACAACATCATCAGCAAATTGTAATACTTTGATATCAATTCCTAGTTCTATAAAAATACCTGCTGCATAAAGCAAATACAGTAGGAGGCTCAAGACCCCTCCTTGAGGAACACCTTTGTAAATAATTCGAGGGACATTTTCGTTGTTTTCAGAGTAAATTAATCGTACATGAGTAAGGAATTTGATGAATTTCAATACTTTAGTAGAGCATCCAGCATCAGCAAGTTTAGGCATTAATACGGAACTGTGCACTTCATTAAACATATTGCTAACGTCAAGAAAGACCGCGAGTACGTGCTCATTTTTATCTAATGCATCCTCCACCTCAAGTTTAAACGTAGTTAGGTTGTCAGCATACGATAGAACCTTTCTAAATCCCGTTTGACTAGCAGGTAAAACGTTATTACGCTCCACCCACCAGCGGTACCTATTTGATACCATGAGTTCAAAAACCTGACGTATACAAGACGTTAAAGCTAAAGGTCTCAGACCTTTACCACTTAGTTTTTCCACGAAGTGAATATACGAGGTGTGTTCAAAAAGTAAGGTGACTTTGTATTTTTAAGAAAAAATATTTATTTATTTATCAATATTTATGTTGTCCCATTCAAAGTAATCCCCCTCAGATACAATACACTTATGCCAACGGTTTTTCCAATCCTCAAAGCACTTCTCATAAGCACTTTTCGGTATAGCCTTGAGCTCTTCCAGCGATACAGTCTTTATCTCTTCAATCGTTGCAAATCTCCGTCCTTTCATAGGTCTCTTTAGTTTTGGGAAGAAGAAAAAGTCAAATGGGGCCAAATCCGGTGAATATGGTGGCTGAGGCATAATTGTGGTGTTGTTTTTGGCCAAAAAATCTCTCACAAGCAAAGATGAGTGAGCAGGGGCATTATCGTGATGCAAAAGCCATGAATTGTTTTTCCACAATTCTGGGCGTTTTCTTCGTATTGCTTCTCGCAAACGGCGCATAACTTCAAGAAAATACTGTTTATTGACCGTACGTCCATATGGTAAGAACTCCTGATGCACCACGCCATGGTAATCGAAGAAAACAGTGAGCAAAACTTTGACATTTGATCGAACTTGGCGTGCTTTTTTCAGTCTTGGCTCATCTGGGATTCCATTGGGACGATTGGACTTTGGTTTCGATATCATAACCATATACCCATGATTCGTCACCAGTTATGACCCTTTTGAGTAAATCTGGGTCGTCGTTAACGTCATTCAACAGTTCTTGAGCGATGCTCATGCGACGGTTCTTTTGGTCAAAATTTAGCAATTTCGGAACAAACTTTACTGACACACGTCTCATGCCCAAAACGTTAGAAAAAATTTCATGTCACGAGCCAAGCGATATACTAACATCCTCAGCAACTTCTCTGATAGTGATTCGACGATTTTCCAGAACAATTTTCTTCACTGCTTGAACGTTTTCATCAGTTGTTGACGTGCTTGGGCGTCCAGAACGAGGCTCGTCATTGGCATCTTCCCGGCCATCTTGGAAGAGTTTATACCACTTGTAAACATTTTTTTTACTCAGAACAGTTTCACCGTATGCCACCGTCAACATTTCAAGTGTTTCGGAGCACTTTATTTTATATTTTATACAAAATTTGATGCAAATCCTTTGATCCATATTTTTCGATAGCAAGAAATCGCTGAGCACGCAAAACACTTATAACCTTTACGCCTCTCACAACCAAACAAAAAATGCTATACACTTGAAACTTGGTACAGATGTTCAGGAAGAGTGTACCAACATAACAAAACAAAAAAATCGATAATCGAAAGTACGTTGCCCGTGAAATTTGAAGTCACCTTACTTTTTGAACACACCTCTTATGTGTTAATCCAACTTTTCGGATTAACACATATATTCACATATATTCGCATATAATTCATTCAGAATATCTAATAAAATTAAATGATATTTAATAGGGAGATTATTCAGAACTTCGTAATTTATACCATCCATACCCGGTGCCGATTTATTACCGTTTGAATTCAACGCTCTATTGAATTCAGCGTAACTAAATGCCTTGTCGAAAAAGCATTGTCAGAAGCCTCAGGTATATATTATTAGGGTCAATTTCTACCCATTCTGGACACATATTATCCAACATCGTTTCAATCTTTTCAGTCTTTTTGTTAAACTCTTCACGGCTTAAAAGATTGACTTTTATCGATTTATTTTTGAGTAACTTCGCGGTACACCATGTGCAACTTAAATTAACATTAAAATTTATTTTTTCTGCAAATTCTAGCTAGTTACCCATTGTTTAAGTTTAAACGTTCTATTGGCTAATGCTCTCCGTCCCTTATATTCAATCTAGTCTGAATCAAGTTTTGAAAATTCCCACTTTTTGTATGCAGCCTGTCTAAGCCGCTTAATACGGTCACATTCAGCGTCCCACCACGGAATAGGATTTCGATGCTTGTTTTTATTTACTATTTTTCTTTTAGGCGTACATTTGGCTATTGAATCTTTAACTATATTGACAAAGAAATCATACTTTTCTAAAGGTTGTAATTCATCAAATTCTCTCATAATAAACTTACTGTAATCATTTTCAAGTAATTCGCGAGCATCGCTCCAATTTATGCATTTAGACTGTATTTAAAATGTTTTCTGGTAATAATACTTTTTTCAGTGTCGTATTCTATGAAAATAGGAAAATGACCAGAGCCCAACGAATCATCAGAAACTAGTAACGTTAAGTTATGTGCTATGTTCATTGTAGTAAAGACAAGATCTATATTGGATTTAGTATTATTACTTATGTTCAATCATGTTAATGTGTTAGCATTGTGTAAATACAGATTATATTTTTCAGCTTGATCGTGTAGATTTTTCCCATTGTTATCTGTGTTGTTACAATTCCATTACTCATTATGAGAGTTGAAATCACCTAGTAAAATACTATTTTATTATATATATTTTATTAATTTATTACTATTTATTTATTTGTATATTTATTTATTTATACAAGGTGTCCCATTTTAAAGGAACCACCCCGAAATTTTCGACGGTTGGCGTTGTACAAAAAAATTGTTCAGACAATAGTTGTTTGGGACAATGGGGGCAAACTTTCTGTAAAATCCGATTTGACCTTGAGATTTATTTTCAAGGTCATTTGAAGGTCAAAGTCATTTTTTGAATAGGAACCCATATTTTTGATCCCGGATTCGGAAAGGGCGGAAAATTCTACGTTTAGATAACGTATTATGTGTGGGGTGCGGCGGTTAACCCCCCCCCCCCCCTCGCCAAAGGTCATGTAGGAGTCAAATTTATGATTTTCTTCATCTATGCACAGGGATGATCGGGCAAGGGTAAAGTTAATTGTAATAACCCAATAACACCAATACCCAATAACTCGATAACCCCAGTAACTCCAATAACCCAATAACAGAGAAATATTTTGAATAAGGACCCCCATTTTTTATCCCGGATTCGAAGAGAGCGGGAAATTCTACGTTTAGATAAAGTATTATGTTGGGGGAGCGGTTCACCCCCCCATCCCACCGGGGAAAGGGTGAAGTTAATAAGGTATTTATTACCCAGCCAGTGAAGGCAAGGTATCGATTACCCGGCCACTGAAGACAAGGTATTGATTACCCAACCAATGAAGGTAAGGTATCGATTACCCAGCCAATGAAGGCAAGGTATTGATTACCCAGCCAGTGGAGGCAAGGTATCGATTACCCGGCCATTGAAGACAAGGTATTGATTACCCAGCCAATGAAGGTAAGGTATCGATTACCCAGCCAATGAAGGCAAGGTATTGATTACCCAGCCAGTGAAGGCAAGGTATTGATTATCCAGCCAGTGAAGGCAAGGTATTGATTACCCAGCCAATGAAGGCAAGGTATTGATTACCCAGCCAGTGAAGGCAAGGTATTGATTACCCAGCCAATGAAGGCAAGGTGGGAATGCTCAGCCGATCAAGACAAGACGTTAACTACAGATAGAGTTATGGTCAAGATTGTAACACAAACATTTATCTTATAAGATGTTCAAAAATACCCCCGTTCAAATTTATGCAGTGTTGAATTCTACGATCAAAATTTTCAACGTGACGCGGAATAGCTCTGCAAGCTTGTATGATGCGTTACATCATATCTTGCCGTGTTGTTGGTTGCTGTGCTTAAACAACATTTTTCAAATAGCCCTATAAAAAGAAATCTGGACTTGTCAGATCTGGTGATCTTGGACACCACTCAGTAATGACACTACCAATGCCTATCCATCGTCTTCGGTATCGTTGGTGACGAACCATTAGTGACCGATGACACGGTGCACCATCCTGTTGAAGCCATAATCGTCTTCTGGTTTCCAAGTCCACATCTTCCAATAATTCTGGTAATTCATTCTGCAGGAAATCAAGATATGCTGCTCCGTTGACATTCCCATCGAAAAAATAAGGTCCTATCAGATAACCATTTATTATACCACACCAAACTACGAGGCCCCATCTATGCTGATTATTAACATGATGTACCCAATGAGGGTTCTGGATAGACCAATAATGTCTATTATGGCAATTAAGTTGCCCATTACCATGAAATGTAGCTTCGTCCGAAAACATGACGTATCTGAAAAATTCAGGATCTTCACGAATCCTTGCTTGTGCCCAATTGCAGAATTCCAGTCTGTGGCGGAGATCATCTGGCATCAAAGCTTGAGTCAAAGTTATGTGATCAAAAATCTAGGGGCTGTTAATCTTGGGATTCCAGTACGTCTCTGAATTTCACGCAACGAGATATGATGATCCAAATCAACCATTGCTAAAACGACGAGAATTCATGGATCATCGTTGTTCGGCATCATATTGCAACGATGATTTCTGCGTATTCGGGGTCGACGTTTCTCTCTTTGCTAAATGATTCGGGTTACCAAGTTATTGGGTTATTATAATCAACCCTACTCTTGCCCGATCATCCCTGTGCATAGACGAAGAAAATCATAAATTTGACCCCTACATGACCTTAGGCGAGGGGGGGGGGGGGTTAACCGCACCTCACACATAATACATTATCTGAACGTAGATTTTTCCGCTCTTTTCGAATCCGGGATCAAAAGTATGGGTTCCTATTCAAAAAATGACATTGACCTTCAAATGACATTGAAAATGAATCTCAAGGTCATATCGGATTTCACAGAAAGGTTGCCCCCATTGTCCCAAACAAGTGTTGTCTGAACAATTTTTTTGTACAACGCCAACCGTCGAAAATTTCGGGGTGGTTCCTTTAAAATGAGATACCCTGTATATGTGCTCAAGGTAATTGTAACCTACATAATAATAGATCACACTTTAGAATGACCATTTACAATTATAAAAAAATACTAAACAGACCAACTGAAGAAATGGTAAACAATTAAGATAACCAACAAATTCACTGAATCATATAATATAACAACTAATAAAACTATACTAGATATAAACAATGTTGACTCCTATAAACCCTTCATTAAGGGCTTTAAACCAATAACATTTTTAAAAGCATTACATTCAGAACCGGAATCATCACCCGATGAGAACATTACAAAATATATTCCTTTAGAAATTGATCGAATGGCTGAAGTTAACAAAGGAATACTATTTCCTCTACTGGATTACACAATTTATTAGTTGTGTAATGTATGTATGTTTATTGCGACTATGTAATTAATATATATATACTCTGGTAAATAAATAAATAAATATCTTTCGAAACTTTGTGAAATGTTTTGAAAAAAACTCGAAAAACCTTGAAAAGACGGTAAAACAGGGTTTGTCGGTATTTGAGGGCCTCTTAAGACTAAATGAGATTGTTTAAAATTAATAACGTTATTTGCACGTTGCGAAAATTTTTTTGCAAATTTATTAAATCTTAATGTTGTGACGGACGAGTTGACCGTTGAGTTCGCTCGCCCTGTTCGCCTCTCTCTCTCTTCCGCGTGCCTTCCCCTGAGCCGCTGCCACATCGGTGTTATGTCGCGACTACGTAGCCGTGACGTGTAGTTTTAGAATATGTATGATCATTTATTTATTAGAAATTATTATAGTGACAGGAACTTACCTGGGTTATTATTTCGAGTTAAATTGGCTGCTTAGCTCTATCTCGATGAAGTATATGTGAGGTCGGTCGGTAATGATGCACGAACACTCGATTCAAGTAATTATTTATTTATTCAAAGACAGAAATGATTTCTCAAAAAAATAACAATAGGTAAATTGTACATTATTCGGCCGTCGCGCTTCGCGAATTAGCTCATAAGAACTTTAACAAATTTTAATGCTATTGAGTAGTCGCGCGTCGCGAATCCGCTGCCGAAAAGTCGAGTCTCTGTTTTTATATTGACTCTTCGGCCCGTATTAATGTGTTGAGTAATCAGAAAATCAAAATGTCGGGCGCCCCAAATTTTCGGACTACTTATCTTTTAATTTCGCTGAGTTTGTATTTCGTGAAAATGCCGTTCGTCGTTTATACATTATTTCGTTTTCAATCGATTGCTGATGAAATCAAAATGAAGAAATATTTACGTCTCAGGACGTAACACCTCCGTGGCTAGATCATTGTATATCGGTGTGATATCAACGCAAAACAAACAGAATAAATAAATAAATGTACATTACTCTTGGTTATTCGGCAATCAATTGAATATGCTTTAATTTTGCCTTAATAGTACTTTTAATGCTACGCGAACAATAATACTCCGTATCGTGGTATAGTAGAGCTTCATTTCAGGATTCGATATGTATATATATAACAGATTTGTGTTTTTAACTAATGTGATTCTAATGTGAAAATTGGAATATGTTGCTTCTTTCTGGTGGAAATTTCTTTAGGAGTAGGGACGGGGGGTGTGGTATTTGAGGTCTGATTCGTGAATGGGGTTATTGCTTGTGGGTTCTCATTTTTTTGTTTGTCTATTATTATTTCATCCAATGCATATTTTTCATCTTTTAATGGAGTTTGGTTTCTCTGTTTGAGCAGTGGTTTGTTCAGTGCCACCAGTAATTATGTTATTGAACTAAATATGGCTCCTAGCAAATATGCAGAAATTCCATATATAGAGTGTAGAGTGTAGCCTCTGATTATTACATTGATTAAACTTTTACCGTATTGAAATATAATGGCGATCATTATGATGGCAGAACTTATAGAACCAAATTTAGTTAGTTTGGTGATGAACTTGTTCCATGTGCTTCCAGCGATGTTGGTTAGTGTTTGTTCTGTCAGTATTAGGTTTGATACTAATCCTCCCTCTACACTTTCGTCGCCTCGCATACTTCTCGCGATTAGGTTGAGGAGTGATGCTTTCTCCATGGGCAAGAAGATGTGATTTTGTAGTTTATGTAGGTCTTCTTGGGAGTAGATCCCACTGGTCGCCAATGATTCTAGTTCCGTCGGTTTCCATGTTATTTTGGTGGTCGGTTTCAAGGTTAGAACTGCGTTGGTTGTTCCTCTCGGTGTTGGTATCAAATTTATCCATTCGTTTCCTATTTTGTAGTATTGGGAAATGATTGTGTTACAGTTTATTTCTGTTCCTGTTTTCATTAAGATGTGTGTTTTTGGTGTGAGGTAAAATATTTCGTTACTTGAAATGACTGGAAGTTGCGAGAAACATTTGTCTGTATGAAATAGTTGAACTTCTGTAGGCGTACATTGTATAATATGAACGGCTTCCCCTGCCAGGCGAGCTATGTACCCGGGCTTCTCCATGATGTTGTACGCAATTTCATCTGGTGAGAGGGACGCCAGGGATAAGGAGTTATATAGGACTTTCCTTTCCAATTCACATTTTTGTTGCAATATATCTATATAGAGGCTTTTTATTTCGACCCTGAAATGTTTCTTTACATACACAAATTTGCTATTGAAATACGTGAATAGATCATAGCTAAGTATCCCTTGCTTCGTTTGAATATCATTGTCGTACAAAATATTGAATTGGGTTCGTTCATATATAAAAAGTTTTGGATGTTCAGTTGTGATTAAGATTCTGTTGCAAAAACTCATGTTCCCTCTAGTTGACAATGCAAAGGATACTTCGTACTTATGCTAAAAATCGTTTCATGATCGGGTGAGCTTATTTTAGTGACCGTTCCTCTATACAGTATATCGTATTGATTCTCGAAACAGTCCTCGTGCGGTAGTAATGACCAAAAAGTGTAACCCCCTTCCATATCGATACAATGTTGGTCCGAAAACTTACATACTGTACCCGAATTTAATCTTAATCTATCATTGTTTAATTCGACTGCTGCATAGCTTTCTAACAAGGTTATTTTTATAAGTCCCTGTACGAGAACATCGCTCCACGTACCAAATCGGTCGGCGTAGGCTGCCCCTGAACAAGTTTTTCCCTTAACGTTTCCTGCTAGATCTAAACCTACACTTTTTGTCGAGTTAATCCTTAGGTCGGCTATTGTGTGTGCATTATCATATTTAAAAATACCCGTATCATGTATAGCTTTACAGTTGTCGTGTGATATTTCGTAAATGTATTCTTGGATTGCATTTTCGGTTGGGCCTAAATGACTAAACATACCGCAATGAAAAATTGTTCACCTTATTTCTATTTTACATTGTATGATTTTCATTGATTTGAATTCCGTTTTTTGTAATAGTTCGATAGTGGCTTGTGTGCTATTTACTTGAATTTCTTGAAAGTTGCATTCCCCTGCATCCAAGAGTGAATATGTTGTAATGGTAGGGTTCGTTGAGCCGCAATTGGAGCCAATAAGTCCTTTGCTTGTTGAGAAGGAGGTGATTATGATTAAGATAGTCATTGATTTTTGCGCCATTGTGTTTCCTGGAAATAGAATAAGATTACTATGCTTGTTTTGCTACGCTTAATTTATTGGCATGAATTGTTTTTGGTTTTCCATTGTAATCGATTACAACACTGCCTTTTTCAGTTATTTTTAATACTTCAAAAGGTCCTAAATATTTATTTTTCTCTAATTTCCCCGGTCTTGGTTCTTTCATGAACCATACTTTATCTCCAATTTTTAAATTTACTGGATTTGTAAATCGGTCATAATAATTTTTTGATTTTTGTTTTGAGGTTATTAGATTTTCTCTAGCCATGTGTAATATTATATTCATGTTTTTTATTAAATTCTCTAGGTATCCATTAAAAGTTGGTAATTGTTCGGATTCTTTTAATGGTACACTAGATGGTAGTTTAGCTGGAAAAGCAAAAACTAATTCATGTGGTGTGAAATTGTGACTAGTGTGTACGCTGGTGTTGTAGTTGAATTGGGCCAACTCTAGTAGTTCGTCCCAATCACATTTTTGTAATGTAAATTGTTTGATGTATTCGCAAAGCGGATGGTTAGCTCTTTCGACAGATCTATTAGATTGAGGTGAAAACGACGTTGTTTCAATTTTTTCGAAATGAAATCTTTTGGCAATTTGTTTTAACATTTTGCTTCTGAAGTTTTGTGCTCTGTCCGTTAGTACTATTTTTGGAGTTCCGAAAGTACAAATAAACCATTTTATAAAAGCTTCGCTTACAGCTTCTGCTGTTTGGTCTTTTAATGCTACTAATATGATAAATTTTGAAAGTTGGTCTTGAATTGAAAGTATGTACCAATTATTACTTTTTGTAATATCAAATGGCCCCATTATATCCATGGCAACTTTATCAAAAGTTTTGAAAGGTGTATCTGTTATAATCATTGGTTGTCGTGTAGGTTTACGTTTTAATTTGTTTCTTTGACATTCTATACACATGGAAATTCTTTTTTGTATGTCGTTCTTTAGGTTTTCCCAACAGTATTTATCTTTAATTCTATTGTAAGTTCGATTCACTCCCGAATGACCTCCTAATCTCGAAGAATAATATATTTCAAAAATTTTATTTCTCTGGTCTAACTCACATATATATTCAACATGATTCATACATACAATAGTCTTGATATTAGTTCCTATGAAAGTATCATTTATGATTTCTTCTATTTCTGACCATTGTATGTTTCTTATATCAATGTTTTTTGAAATAGTCAGCATAGAGATCTTATTTTGTAATAGAAGTCTTTTCAAATTTTTGAACAATTCGGCTAAATTTTGTTTTACTGTTTCCGTCGCTGCGGCAGTGTTCAGGCACAAGATAAATATTTTTCGTTTACCATAGTTTAATGTTTCCAAATTATTACTGGATAAATTTTTGTTTATTTTCAAATTTTTCTCTGCAAGTATGTTACTCGTATTTTTGTCCAGCCCCTCATGTTTTTCAGAGATTAAATGGATAATGTTATCATTACGAAGTTGTATAGAACTTTTGCTATAAATGACATGACCTCTATTATAATCATTATTAATGCTACTATTTTTGATACATTTTTTATCTATATTGTTGGATTTGTATGTATGTTTCCGTTTGCTCTTTTCCTGAATGCATGCGTGATTTGTAATTTGTTCCTTTTTGTCAATATTTAATGATTTTGTCTGTACTACCTCTTCTAAGGTTCTTTTTCTTTGTGCTCGTGTCATAACACAAATTTTTGGTTCTACCGCAATCCGCGATAAACAGTCAGCTGGACAGTTTTCTTTGCCTGGGCGATAAATTATGTCAAAATCGTAATCAACTAGTTTTAGTCGCCATTTTTGTACTCTACTATTATTATCAGCCGATTTTAAAAAAGTAGAGGTTTGTGGTCCGTTACTACCGTAAATTTATTTCCGAATAAGTATGTTCTAAATGTTTTAATAGCGAAAATTATTGCAAGAGCCTCTCTTTCATAAGTCATATAATTCTGTTCTGTTTTGTTCAAACCCCTTGAAGCGTATGTATACTCTTTCCTTGTGGCTTAATTGATTTTCTTCAATTTTATTTTGTTCCTCTCCTAAAAAGTTTATGCTACCCGCGTATAAAATTTCATTTTCATTGACATTGAAATCTATATTTTCCGTTAGTTCAATACTGCTTGGAAAGTTTTCTAAGTCGAAAGATAAATATTGATATGTTTGGATTTCTTCTGAAACAGTATTTTCCGAAGGGAATTCTATTCCTATATTTTTTTTTATAACCGATATAAATTGTTTATAATCATAATTGTCTGCATAATCATCCTTTGTGTTAGTCATTTCATCAGTACTCATTGCTACATTTATATCGGTAATCATGTGTTCTATTTTGGAAGGGTCTTTCTCTAATTCAGCTTCCAAGTTCGTTATTCCCTTGGAAGAAAAAGGTATTAGTAATGAGTTTTTACAACTTTCGATCTCGCGTTCTACTTTTAAATCCTTTACAGTCATTGTTTCGTTATTTATTTTATCCGTTGTTGTGCAAGGAAATGTAACAGATTCGGGGTCTTCTAGTATATTTTCTCTTTCTAGTGGATGAAATTTGTTATTTTCCTCAAAGATTTTCGATTCTTCGTAGTGTTTTTCTTTTTCTTTTTTTGTTTTATTTTCCTTATTAATGCCATGTAAAATTTGACTTAAAAATCCCTTTTGTTCTTCTGTTATCCTTGATTCCTCTTTCTTTTTGTTTTCGGTACAAACGATTGAGTTCATTTGAGTCAACGGTATTGATACAAGTTTTATTTTCTTACTATTTATTTCCAAATAACCTTCATCTAATCTTAACTTATTTTCTTTCAGAACAGGTATGCCAAGAATGCCGTCATAAGGGATTGAAAATTCTCTTTGTACAATATGAAAATCAATTAACAACCCATTAATTGTTATTTTTATCAAACCTAATGTTTGAATTGTTTTATCAGTAATACCGGATAATGAAATTTTTTCTGAGTCCAAAATAGCGTTTGATGGTATACAATCGCTTTTTATGATATTGATTAGAGCTCCGCTATCTATAAGTAAATTAAAATTAACACCCGAAAATGGATTCGGTACCTGTATGTATTGTAACAAATTTTTTAATTTTAGGAAATACATTGACATTTTAGTTTCAATAATATTTGTAAGTTCTATATTGTCATTATATTCATTATAAAGTTTTTTTTGTTTATCATTTTGGAGGCATACTTTATTATTTTTTTCCGTTTTGGTTTGCGACTCATATTGTCCTATTAAATTTAATGCGTGAGTTTCATTTTGGTCATTAATGTCCATGTTTCGTGTTGTCGTTTTTTCGTCTCCTAATTCTGCAGCGAGTGACTTTTTATTTATTTCCTCCGTGCACTCATGTTCGGAAGAATCTATTCGTTTCCCTGATTATTACGTCTAAAACAAGTCGACTCTGTATGATCGGTACGTTTACAAATTGTACAAAATTTTTCTTGGTTATTTTCTAGTGATTTTATAATTGGACATGATTCGACTTTATGACCTGATTCCTTGCAATAAGTACAAATACTAGTAGTTTTTGCGTTTCTTTCTAAAGCTGTCAATTTCAAACAATTGTCAATTATATGATTATTCATGTGGCAATAATCACACTTAGTGTTATTATTTCTTTTCCCAAAATTATTGAATCGTGAAGGTCCGTTATCGTGATTAAAATTTCCATTTCTGCGTTTATCGTCACTAGAATTTGTATTTGAACTGATTTTATTATCGTTACTTCTATTATTCTTACTATAGCTAACCAGGATTCTTGCCAATTCACAATTATTGGCTTCATGACCTTTTTCTTTACAGATTGTACACATTGCAAATCTACATTCTTTCGTTTCGTCCGCGTTTGGGCAATATTTTACTGAGTGACCGATTTCATTGCAACGCCTGCATGTCACATTCGGGCCATTGCGTATCGTATGGTCGCTGCTGTCGCAAACAGCGCAAAATTTCGCTGATTTGAAAGATTAGTACTTCGTAAAAGATATGTATTTTTCCTTGGTTTGAGGAATGAGGCTCACTCGACCGGGAAATTCGTTCGCGATTTCCCGGATAAATAGATGCGCATCGTATCCGCTGAGATTGTGAAAAAAAACGGGTATAGTTCTCGATTCTTGATAAGCAATATTACACGTGCTGTGAGCAGCTCCACGATACTTTCCTGTAAAGTGACAATAATCGCGAACTTTTGTATCTTTTTTCTCAACAAAAGGCCTATTACATATATGACATAGCGTAGCACGAAGAAAGCTAAATGCCTCTTGGAACGTTAAATTTTCCATAGGCTGCGGGCTTCTGTACAACTCGTGCAGATACTTAGCCAAATCGTGAAAATTGCGAACGAACCACTTGGCCGGACCAACGTCATCGACGGTTTTCTGTCTGTAGCTTCGATAACGCGAAAGAGAGTCATCGTAGCTACACTTGACGGAAAAGCCAACGCTGTACGGTTTGTGACGTTGATAGATCCGCTCGTCGTTGGACACCGCTTCCAAGAGACTCTCAAAATCGGCGTACACGACGAACGGTACCGCGCACTCATTTTTAAAGTTTTCAAATTGTAAATATTTATCCTTGCCACTGGAAAGCACAATTTTACACATATTAACATTTTTACAGTCGATCTCGTGCGTTTTCAATCTCTCTTTAGTTAGAAAATAGTGCAAGCAACGATCGGATATGTACGACTTACATTTGCGAAATGACAACTGTCGATACATCAATCCAGATAAGTCTTTTATCCAAACGTTCTTCGTTCCAAAGCTGCTCTTCATTCACATCGGCATTCACATCGATATAATAATTTGCCACTAGAAGAAGATTCACGTGCCTGTCTTTTTTCTCATCGGTCAAATGTTGCGGCAATACATCGTAGGACCCATTATTCAAATTTAAAAAGTACACGTTCACTGAAACGTTGTTTTGCTTTTCAAATTTCACGATTTCTTTCGGGTGCACCGGAAATGATAGGTCTTTGAAATTATATTTATCTTGATGAGCAGTATAGGCAGTGACACGGCATGCATTCCTTGCGACTGGATGTAACGCCAAAAGGATGGCCCATTTAAAGCATTCGTTGTCGTTGTTCCGCACGTTCACACAGGCTCTCTTTCTTTTAATAGGTTTGGGCAATTCAACGTAAGAACCAGTCCTCATAGGATTGTACTTGCTGATATTTACGGTTAAGTTTAATATAACGCGAAGAGACCAGCCTGAGTCTTGCTCTTGAAATTCTTCCGTGCTCTTACTAATTGGTTGTAAAACGTTTTCGACGAACCACTCGTCTATGTCTGTGGTTAGGTATATCGGCGCCATCTTCGTATTGAAATGCTTCACATCGAGCTTTTCATCGCAATTATTCTTTTCGACTGCATACTCGGCATCCAGTACGGCATTAACTTTTAAAGAACTATGTTTCTTCAAGGTCTCCTTAATTTGAGCATGGAATAATGGTTTGGCATGCCTCAAAAACGCATTTAAATCCAGATGTTTCAGTTTGGTTATCACACCAGTCTTTATTCTGCCTTTGAACGCACTATTGATGTCGTTCCAGCGAACTGTTGAGTCTTGAGCTGGATTAACAACAACCGGTGTAGTGGTAGTGGTAGTGGTAGTGGTAGTGGTAGTGGTAGTGGTATTGGTATTGGTAGTGGTAGTGGTAGTGGTAGTGGTATTGGTAGTGGTAGTGGTAGTGGTAGTGGTATTGGTATTGGTAGTGGTAGTGGTAGTGGTATTGGTAGTGGTAGTGGTAGTGGTATTGGTAGTGGTAGTGGTAGTGCAGAGCAGGGGGGGAGAACGCACGCCATCAGATCAACTCAGTAGGGGAGGGGGGAGTGCGTATATACGCACCGGTATAATTCAGTAGGAGGAGGAGGAGGTGAGTCGACAATGCACAGGCCGCTTAGTAAGGGAGGGGAGGAAGGTGAGGTGACAGTGCTGAGTTCAACATGCACACACCTCAACTCACACGCTTCAACTCAGTGAGCTGATACCCCTCTGAGTTGAGGCCCCTCTGGTTTACCTACTATTAATATTCACTATAACTGAAATATTTTTGATTTTTTAATCCCTTGCATAAGCCCCCACATCATTCGTGGCCATGGGCCTTTGAAAGTTAAATCCGGCGCTGAGAGTCCCATAACGTTACATATTAATTTCATTTGCATTTTTCTCAAAATTTAATTCGTCAACCGTAGTACTTCTTTGTCGCAAATAAATCTAGGATATTTTATTTATATATTCTCAAAATTTCAGGAATATTCATAATTTTATTTGCAAGCGCCCAAGCCTCCTTGATGATATCACATAATTCATTTCTAGGTTCCGGTAGATGGAAAGGCTACGTGATTTCACGTGATATCACATAATTATTTACTGTGTCCCGGTAGATGAAAAGGGTATCGTTCCTTTTAATGTTTTGTTAAATAGGCTGAAATAAATAACGATAGAATTGTTATTGATAAGATAATATAATAATTTTATTTCTTCAACTTGAATAACAACAATCGCAATCAGTACACGCTATGTACCTGGTCGCATTAGGCTCAGCAAAACAGACTAAACTTCGGACAGTACTTAACCCGCTTTTATACGTGTCAAGTAAACAAATATACTTCTTACGCTTAAACATCGAAATAGGAGTGTCAGGATCAGGGATTATAAAGCGTTGTACATATAGGCAGAAAACAAGAAAATAAGGAAAATACATCTACTTCAAAAGTTCCATCTCCCGAGGACCAATAATCATATATCACGTGAAAAATCATGTGAAATCACGTAGCTCTACATCTATCGGGACCTAGAAATTAATTATGTGACCACGGAACAAATCACATACCATTTCTGTCTTCCTGGATTCAGCTAATAATTATGTGATATTACATAATAAATCACATGATTTATCACGAAAAAATGACACGTGATTTATCACGTAACAAATCATGTGACTTTTTTCTGTACGATACTATTTGTTTAAGATCATTTCCTGTATTTCCTTAAGTATTCACCTCATAAAGTTTATTCAGTGTTTATACAGTATAAGTTATTTTATCCCAAACAATTAACAACATTTGTTACGTTCACAGAGTATTAGAATTTTGTTTATTAAGGAGACTAAAGTGTGTTGAAATAAATAAACATAATTAAACAATTCTTTGAATAATTATAAAAAACTATAGTTTTCACTGTAAAATCATCATAGACTCTACAATATAACTGTGTATAAAATACGTTATTTTTATTTTAAAAATTCTATATGATGCAATGTTTTACCTCTCATAACAGAACAAATTTGACAGCATTCCAACGTAAGTTTGTCCCCTTAAAAAAGTTGTAATTAGACTGCATTTTAACATATTAACATAATACATTTGACATACGATTAAACAGGTATCTCATCGTAGTCCAGCAACCAAAAAGAATTATTTAATTGTTTCATAGATAAGAAATATTTAAATTGATTATTTTTTATGAAATAACATTATTTATTACATTTACTGTAAATAAAGTTTTCATTTAATACTTATTATATTTACAATTATATATTTATTTTATATTTTATGCTTCTAGAAAATCATCCATTATATCATTCTTCATATGATCAACTTTCAAATGGGTCAATATGAGCTGTATCATGATTCTTCACATAATCAATATTCAAAAGGGTCAAATCCTTATTGATCATATGATAAATCATGTGTAAATTTTCAGCTGGCTATCAGGAAAAAGTAATCATTTCAAAGCATAGACTTGATTTACATATATATATTAGATTTCTTTTATTTCGATTTAATAATATATTTAATAATTTAATACCACTATATTTAATAATTTGATTTGATTTAAACATGAAACTGAATGTTACTGAATGAAAACAAGAAATGATCACTTAAAGCATGTTTGATAGGAGCAGTGATATGTAAAATTAAAATGTTAAATTTCATTTAATATCAATTACTGAAATATAAAAAAATGTTCAAGATGATTCCCCATGATAAAAGCTCATTAATATGTAAAATTTCAAATGCTCTTCATTAATCAAAGATTATCCCAGAAGAAAATTTATTTAAAAGTTTAATATACTCTTTGGCATGGTATTTTACATTATCCTAATTTAATGATATTTACACATATATTAGATTTATTATGTAACATTAGTTGTAAACTTATTTGTAATCATTTTAATCATTATTATATTATATTTCATTCTTCATCAACTCTAACTTTACTTCAAATTTGGTTGTAATTTGCATAGGGTTGAAAATCATGATTTCGATCAATGTCATAACAAAATTAAAGCACAATTAGATCTGATTTATGAGATAATTCAAAGTTGAATCAGCATAGAATTTTTAAACAAGATTCTTATATTCACAGTCCATGACTATGTTAAATAGTGATATATCAGATTATAACTGAGTTGGTCTGCACAATTGAAATTTAGAATTAGTAAACAGTATTAGCTAAAATGTCTATTCTTATCTAACGTGTTAAATTGAATACAAATTTTAGTGATATATATAAACTAAATCTTATTATGAATTTCTACCTATATAAAAATAAGATATTTTCAAAAATACACATAACAAACTAATCCTGAAAATTATCATAGTTAAACAGTTCAACAGTGATAGGTTAGTGTTAGATTTATAAGTTTATACATAACAATTTCTGAGCTACTTTCTCCATTAATCTATAAATAATGTTAGGTCAAAATTGCCTATATATAATGAAATTTAAAAACTCAAGAACTATAATTAATAATACTTTTATACTCACCAAACAATATGTGTCTGTTTATCAAAAAGTGTTAATGATTAAGCATTTATTCATAACCTTTGACAAAACATCATTCATCAATTTTTATGTCCATGTGTGTGTGTGTGTGTGTATATATATATATATATATATATATATATATATATATAGGTACCAAAACTAATTCTATAAATTGATAGCTATAGCCTTTACCTGCACATATAATTATCAATTGATAATAATTAACATTAAATTTTTGACAACCATTTGCTAGTCAAGTATGTGAACACTGTTTGAATAATATCTTAGTGTATAAATAATTATAATAATAGTAAAATATATACAAACTGTATTACAAAATAGAAAATAATAATAAATTTAAAACAAATAATTGCATGAATTAGACAGTTTATACCTGTAACCAGAAAAAAAATTTTCTACTCGAAGATTTAAATTTTAGAAGATAGACTCTGCCAGTTTTACATTGTGATACATATTTGAATTCACAGTCATCAGGAAATATTATGAGATCCTGAAATAGTATTATAAAAATAGGATAACAGTATTAAATAATTAGAAATAGAGAAAAAATGCCTGATACTTACATCCTCAACAACACCAGTGGACCTATCTTTCCAGCAAAAATGCATAAGAGAATCATCTGACTGATAAACATAAAGTTGACCTTTCCTACTGTCTGGATAAACTATTTTACCTTTCATTATCATCTTTCCAGCTTTAAATTCGACAAGGTTTTTACTGGCGTTACGAACAGCACTATTACCAAAAAGAGCACTAGTCGACATCTTTACAGTAGATTCAAATAAACAGTTTTCCAGATAACTAAGAACATATATCACGTGTACTTATATAATCATTAATTACCGAATGATTAAATTACTATTCAAAGATTAAAATACAATGTCACGAATTTACTATTTACTACTTTTCAAAATACATAAAAGTACGTTACTGTAAAGCCAATAACTTAGAAATATATGAATATCAGGAAACATGTCTTAAAAGATAGCACCGAGAATGAGTTTTTTAAGATAATCGATAAACTAATTACACCGCTAGATAGTTCATAAAAAAGTTAGTCACATCCTTTAATACCATTTGTTAGTTCGTCCTTAAAAAACTATTTAAAAAAAGTCAAACAAAACTCAGATGTTGAGTCCTAGCACTTAATAAAAGTTGCGGTAAAATCGAAAAAAATGTATTTTTAAAAAAATCATTCGTGGACATATCGTTAGTTCGTTAAATGAGCTAACAGAACCTATGATAAAATTGGAGATAAATGAATTACATCAATAATTAAAAGTAAAAAATTGTTATGGGCTATTACTGTTGAATCACGGCCAAACACAAAATGGCGCCCATACTTTCCACCCCACCAACTACGGCACGTTACTGTTAAGATCAGACTGATCAGTGATGAGAATTTGATAACTGAAAAAGTCCCATTGGAAACTATTAAAAATAATTGGAATAAAAGTCGATGGTTTTCAATCCTCGATCTTGTTTGTCAAAATGACGATTGATAACCTCCTGTTAAAACAAGGACATTCAACCGGATTGAAAATCCAATCCACTTTGAGTCAATTTCTGGATCCTCCCTCAATATAAATTTTAAAACACATATATAATAAAAAGCTCATAAGGAACTCATTCATGAGACTTCTTATCAGAAATCATTCAGTCTCAAGAGGGGGCTATGTAACGGTCCTATATATGAGCTGTTTATTAAATCACTGCAACTAGTCTAACGTATTTATCTGTTTAGTCAAAACAATACATTAAGCGGCGCTACCTCACTGTTTACGCGACTGTATACAAATAAGAGTCGAGTCAAAACAAACAACGTGACGTCACAAATAATAGACATAGATATAATGATCCATAATGTTGAGAAAAATATGTTAATTATAGATAATTTGAATATAACAAAGTATCGATTATATAGATTTTAACATGCAGATCCACAATATCTCATTCAATTATAAATTAATAATGAATATCAATATGTAAAGTTAATTTATTTATTAACATATGAAATATTAGAAAAATATAAATAATTTATATGTAAAATGAATAAGCATAGAACATGAGTAAGAATTGGTTTCATTAATAACAGCTAAATAACAACTGTTATTAATAAATAAACAATTAATAATTTATTTCAACAATAAGCTATATATAAAACGAAAATATTAAGTTAATACTTGATAATGATAATTTTATGATTTAGAAATCTTAGATAACTAATCTGATGATCGCATATTAAGATTAGAAGAAAACCGTTACAAATATGAAAAATTAGTCATAATTCAAATGATATTAATTAATTTAAATAATTAATTTTGGAAAATACTTCCAAAATTAATCAACTATAAAGTTATATGTAATTTTAATAAATTTCTATTGTAAATAATGTAATATCACGTTAATTAACTTTATTAGTTAATAACTTTTGACGACACTATTGGCGATAATTGTACATTGTATAAAATCAACAAATAACTAATTCTGTAAAATTTACATGTGTTAAAAACTTAATATTAATGGTTATTTACTTGTAAATTAAGAAAAATCATTTCTCAAAATTCGCGAATGTCTCTCGAATTTTCGATGAAATCTCTCCTGCAATAATAAGCGGGAAAATCTATGTATAAATAGGCCCACCTTTGCACAGGCTAGAATCATTCACTTCTAGCCTTGCAAGGTGAGCGCATGAGTCTGAATAAACTTGGATTAACACCTAAGTTCTTTCTCTCATTGTGATTAACTAAGCAAGACTATCCTTTCCTTATAATTTGAGCTCGACTTATAGAACATCTCGCGCTATAAGAAACTTGGGCCGAATTATATCCTATCAAAGAAAGACTTTAGCTCTGCTTATGGGACAATTCGCACCATAAGAAACTAGGGCATTGTCTGACTTTCCTCGATATATTGCAATTACTTATGTATATTTGATTTACTTATTTATTATATTTGATTCATTATCTATTCTCTTGACAATTGGAGTAAAATCATCGGAAACAAATTCTTACTCATTAGCTAGTTTACGAGAGTTCGAATTATTTTATTTATAAGTGATACGAATATCACATACATTCGAAGCGGATTAGATTTTCAATCCGGTTGAATGTCCTTGTTTTAGCAGGGCCCTGACACAAAAAATCTATTCACTTCTATTGAAAATGGCTCATCCAAATGGCTCATTCAAATGGGAACAGTGCACTCCCGATTGCAACTCATTCGACAAAAAATCAATACTCCGAGGCTATCGGTAAGGCGAACCAGTGCCAATGAGAAGTGGTAAAGCCGGTTGATTCTTATTGGAAAAAATCGCACTGAATATGTTATCGTCGAGAAGTCGAATCAGCGTCAATGGGAAGAGTCTAATCCAATTGACTCTTATTTATTAAATAATGGCAACTTCTAGGAGAACTGGTAAGTTTAATAAGAGCCAATGGTAATAGTTAATTCCAATTGCTACTTATTCGATGCTGGCGAGGAATGTTTAGCAAGTTTAATCAAGGTGAATGGGAAAATTATTTCATGAGATAATTATAAAAATGTGATGCAGAACAAACATTTCGAAAAAGCGTTAATGAGTAATTTTTGATTTATTATCATAATGATACGTTATAATAAGAATGTGAATGAATAAAACTAGTCAGTGGAATAAAGCATATTCAAAATTTCATTGCTAGAGCTATGAACACAATATATTGAAGCGACAAAAATAAGGTAAGCGAATATTTTATACACAATAAATTACATATTGCAATTGGCATGTATTGAATGTATTTCTTTACTGCTTTCTGTAAAGACGACCGAAAATTATTTCCAGTAAGACGATACATGTTTTCCACGTATTTTTTGACGTAGGATACGATGGTGCTATCAATTTTCTCAGTAAAATCACCGTTTAAGCGCAAAGGGTAAAAGTTCATTGTCACCTAATTTCACGTAATGGGAGTTTGAATATTTTTGCACAAATGCTGCTGCCATTTCTTAAACCGAGCAGCTCAGATTTTAATTCCAACGGGATCCCCGTATGCCGTTTTCTTTGACATTTTTGTTCCATTTTTTTCCTTCCTGCTCAACGTGAAATGCGCCAGAGGAGTAAAATAATCGAAAAACTTGGTAATCTTTCATAGAAATCTCAACAAATAACGCTTCTAGCGCTGTACAGTTTATTTCTACAAGAAAACTGATGGCACCATTGCATACTATGGAAATATTGAAGGGATATATATATATATATATATATATATATATATATATATATATATATATATATATATATATATAATATCATGCAGAATGAAAGTGCTTTTACTAAAAAATTAATTTTTTGTTTTACTTTTTTTTTGGTGTGAGCAAAATATAGAATAAAAGTGCTCTTACCAAAAAATTATTATTATTCTTATTCTTATGATTTATAGACCATAGTTATCACTTAAAAAAGGAATAACTTAATCCATAATACAGCAAAATCATAAGCCCGACGTTTAATATAAAACATGTTCCGTTGTGACGGAATTTGTATGTGTGTGCGTGCGCCAGAGTGAATGCGCATGGGTGAGTTCGCATGAGCGCGACAGTTTAACGACGCTATGTGACAGTACTTTTCCGGTCTCGTGAGAATTATCGCGAAAAGAAAGTAGTACTCGTGCTGATACCGGTAAAACCGCACGTGTTCGCCTTGCAATCAAGGACTTTTCGGTATTACCCCAGTAGCTCTCACAAAGACGCAAATCAAAGTATTGCGCAACCCTTTCTCAACTTTTTCTTTTTTTCTTTTTCTCTTTTTTTTGTATTACAACGTTGTATCTCGCTTTTTTTTCTTTTATTAAATATGGATTTTTTATGCCTTTAAGCTTTTTCCAATCAAAAAAAGGATTGTTTTAATCATTTAATTACCCTTCCCTTTCAAATAAAAATCAGCGTCAATGCCATCTAGGGCATGATAGCTTCTCAAAATTATTCATGGTGCCTCCGGTGAGGTTGTAAAATCTCACGAATTTCTTTGTCTTGGAAATTGACGTGTGCGCGAGTGATTGTTTGTGTGCGCGAACCGTTTTGGACAAGTTGCGCGCCAAAAGACTGTGCCAGTGCTTTACTTGCTTCGCGCTGCAGACATCAGCTGTCCAGCACTACGACCAACCATCACTCCCACCAAAGGACGCCTCATCACCTGGCTGGCCGAAGAGTTGGTGAGATAGATGTTTCTTTTGATCGCTTTCTTTTCTCGTTTCTAACGTCAATAAATCTATATTTCTTCAGGCGTAACAGCGGTTACGTCCATCAACGTTCATTTAAACCGCAAGTTGCGAATTCTTTATTTTTTCTCTCTCTTTACGGGTTCTTCTTTAGGTTTTCGCGTATATTTTTATTTTTTTTCTCTATAATCCAAAATAACAGACGTCCAGGCGAGATCCGCCTATATTGCGCAAAGAATTCAAGCGTTTGAAAGGCAAGTCAGGAAATTGCAATCGTATTTACAGAGCGTCCAAGTAGATCATCTTAGTGCAAAGGCAAGACTTGATCTCATCTCAGCTTTATACAAAGACATGGTGAGGTACACAGACGAACTGTTTGTGTTGGATTCCTCTAATGCTCAGCTTACCTTGTTTGATGAAATTGAATCCATCTTCTTCAGCGTCGTTTCCTCTGTTGCGAAGCTTCAACCGGTAGTCAGCAATGCGCTAGCCAGTTCAACTCTGAACGCTAGCAACATAACTATTACAGAACGACATGATCTTCCCAAACTTCCTCAGGTCCAGATACCTTCTTTTGATGGAAAAAGTGAAGCTTGGGCTCACTATAAGAGTAAATTCATCGCTCTCGTGCACTCTCGCGTCGACATCAGCGATGCGGTCAAGTGCGGTCTTCTTTTCGGATCTCTCACGGGAAGGGCGCTTAAGAAAATCAAGCACTTCAACCCTAGTGAGGAGGATTATGTTGAGGCCTGGCAGACTCTGCTGGATTCATATGATCATAAAAGGATCGTGATCAACCAGCATTTGGATGCCATCATTTCCCTTCCAAAAGTCTCAACTGCCACCGCCGATAATCTCTCTATGTTGCTCGATAGAACTCGGCAGCATTACCACATCCTTAAGAGATTAGGTGGGTGTTCCGGCGATGAATTTGTTGTCCGCTTAGTAGAACGTGCTCTACCCCAATCCACCCAGAAGGAATGGCAAAGCCGTCTGGTAATTGAAAAACTGCCAACAGCAGATGAACTCTTTATGTTTCTTCAGGGCTGTATATTTGATTTACAATCCTTAGAGTCATCTGAGTCCCACTCTGAAAACCAGAAACGGAAGGCAAATGCAGCCGTTCCGTCCAAAGCAAAGAAACCCCGCACCAGCCGTAGCTTCATGACTAGTGCCGCTTCCTCTGGCGGATCGTCATCTTCTTCTTCGTCTTCTAGTTGTACGCGATGTAAGGGCAATCATCGTCTCTTCAAGTGCCCAGAGTTTGAAGGATTGAGCCCATCTGACAGGTTCAAATTCGCTAAATTCAATAATATTTGCCGTAATTGCCTTGTCGCCCATGATCATCCTCGCAAAAGCGAAGGGCGTTCCAAGAAGTGTCATCAAAAACACCATACGCTTCTTCATTTTCCAAGGGCTTCTAGTCAGAAAAATCCTCAGCTCTCCAAGTCTACTGAGACATTGTGACTAGCTTACCCTTCGATCACATCTGTCGCTTTTTCTCCCGAGTGCCAATTATTAACAACGGCCGTCGTCAAGGCCCAAAATTCTGAGAAGGGATTCACCACGGCGCGAGCCTTATTAGATTCGTGTTCTACGGTGAATCTCATTTCGAAGAATTTTGTCGATCTTCTCAAATTACCAAAACAAAAATGTTCAGTGAACATTGGAGCTGTGGATGGTCTGAGCACCGCTGCACAACATCAGGTGAAGCTAGTGTTCAGATCCAAACACACAGACTTTCAACAGCAAGTAACGCGTTTGGTCGTCCCCAATATTTCTGATTTAATTCCTAACGATTTGTTTCCACGTCATCTTTTTGCCATTCCTGATAACCTTCGGTTGGCCGATCCTCGTTTCCACATTCCGAGTCGAATAGACCTTCTCTTGGCCGCTAGCACAACCCTTTCTGTGTTAGCAATAGGTCAACTCAAACTTCATCACGAGAAGTCCACCATCGTGTTGCAAAAAACTCTGTTGGGCTGGATCATCGCAGGAGATATTAGTAACCCCGCCCCGTCCAATTATGGGTTCTGTAATGTGGTCAAGTTGGACAAACTTATTGAACGTTTTTGGATCATTGAAGACTTGGATCATGAGCCGGTCAAGTCTCGCGATGAAGTCGCGTGTGAGCAGCACTATGTTGCACACATCAAACGCGATCCCAATGGTCGATACGTGGTGCGTCTTCCTTTTCGAGACAACCAGTTCGACTTGGGACACAACAACAAGCAACAAGCTCTCAGACGTTTTCATGCGTTAGAGAGAAAGTTTGCTTCCCATCCTTCCTTAAAGGCTGAATACACCAAGGTCATGGAGGAATACATCTCCTTAGGTCACATGACTTTGTGTGATGAAGCCGATCTTGATGGTGGTTATTATCTCTTCCACCACGCCGTGATCAAAGAGTCCAGCGAGACTACAAAGGTTCGAGTCGTATTTGATGCTTCCTCTAAGTCTTCCACCGGTCTTTCTCTCAACAACACGCTCATGGTGGGTCCTACTGTTCAGAAAACCATCTTCGAGCAAATTTTACGAATTAGAACCCATCGGTATGTCATCACCGGGGACATTGAGAAAATGTACCGGCAAATTTTGGTTCATCCAGACGATAGGAAGTTTTAACGGGTGGTGTGATATCACCAAGGTAAGCTTCGGGTTTTTCAGCTAAATACCGTCACTTTTGGCGTGTCAGCAACTCCTTTCTTGGCAATCCGTGCCATCCAACAGTTAGCTAGAGATGAGGTCCACGACTTTCCTCGTGCAAGTAAGCTTCTCTTGCACGACTTCTATGTCGATGACTTTATCTCTGGAGCCGACTCCCTTGAGGAAATCACCGCTATCCGCGATGAAATCATCGCTCTACTTAAGCGAGGAGGTTTCCTTATAAGGAAGTAGGCATCGAATCATCCCCAGGCTGTGAGCTCTTTAGATCACAGGAACTTCGATCTCGATTGCCTAGTCAAGAAAGAGACTGTTCAGAAAACCTTGGGAGTCGTTTGGAATTCCCAAGATGATCTGATACAGTATTCCGTGATTCAAATCAGGCTTCATACTGTCACTACCAAACGACAACTCTTATCCGAGCTTTCAAAAATCTTCGATCCTCTTGAACTTTTAGGACCAGTCACTTTGTATGCCAAGGTCCTCATCCAAGACTGCTGGAAGGCGAAAGTGACCTGGGACGAGTCCCTCCCTCAAGACGTCCATACTAAATGGCATTCTTTCGCTCTTCAACTTCCTATTCTGCAGGAAGTATCTTTCTCTCGACAACTGGTCCTTCCGAATCACATCAAAATCGATCTTCACGGATTCTGTAACGCTTGCAACCATGGTTATGGGGCTTGTCTGTTCGCGAGATCCGTCGATTCAGAAGGAAACGTTCTAATTCGACTTATCGCCAGCAAGTGACGTGTTGCTTCGTTAACAGGAATTACCATCCCACGGTTAGAGCTTTGCGCGCCTTCTATCTTGAAGCGACTCTATACCGAAGTCAAAAACCAGCTTGACTTTCCAGTCTCGTCAGTGACACTATGGTCGGACTCCGCCATCGTACTTTGTTGGCTACGAAAGGCACCTCATCTCCTGCGGACGTTTGAATCCAACCGGGTGGCTGACATTCAAACTATCAGCGATCAGGTTTCGTGGAGACACGTCCGGTCTGAGGACAATCCTGCGGACGCGTTATCTTGGGGTCAACTTCCGAACAAATTTCATCAAAATTCTCTTTGGAAGTCTGACCCCACGTGGTTGAAATTCCCAGAGTCTGATTGGCGTCCATCAATTGCACCCTCGTTGACTGAAGTCCCTGGAGTTAAGAAGGCCGTTTGCCTTCTCATCCAAAGATCTGGTGAAGACATTTACTCCAGGTTCTCGAATTTCGAGCGTTTCCAAACCAATCAGACTCCCTCTTCTTCGAAATTTTCACCATCGTTTCAATATCTTCATCCGTTCGTTGACGAGGAAAGCCTACTTCAGATCGGGGGTCGTCTCAAAAGATCTGACATCCCTTTCGATCAAAAACATCCTTTGTTGTTGCCTTCCAAACATCACGTGACAGACTTGATCATTCGACGCTGTCATCTTTCGAAACTTCATTCCGGAATTCAGAATACCTTATACGCTCTTCGGAGCAAATTCTAGATTTTGAATGGGAAGAATCAAGTCCGGCATGTGGTTCGAAAGTGTTTGATTTGTATCCGAAACAAGCCCAAACTTGTTCATGCTGCCATGGCGGATTTACCCAAGGCTAGAGTGAACGAGTCACCAGCATTCTGTCATACTGGTGTCGACTTCTCCGGGCCCATTTTCATTAAAGAGAAAATGTTCCGGAACAAGTCTACTCTCAAGACGTACGGATGTGTTTTTGTCTGTCTGGCTTCTAAAGCCGTTCATCTTGAGCTGGCCACCGATTTGTCTACCGAGGGCTTTTTAGCGGCGTTTCGGAGGTTTATTAGTCGTCGAGGAGTTCCTGAGCATGTGTATTCGGATAACGGTACCAACTTCGTTGGTGCAGCTAGGGAACTCCGAGAAGTCTATGACCTTTTTGAGACTCCTTAGTTCAAAGAAGCTATCGGTGATTATGCTCTTTTTAAACAGATTGAATGGCATTTCAATCCGCCTCTATCTCCTTATTTCGGTGGTTTATGGGAGGCTGCAGTGAAGAGCTTCAAACATCATTTCAAAAGAGTTCTTAAAGATCAATTGCTCACTTATGAGCAGATTAACACTCTTTTGATTGAGATTGAAGAGGTTCTCAAATCTCGTCCTCTCTATACCCTTTCTTCGGACCCCAATGATCCATTGGCAATAACTCCTGCTCATCTAATGATCGGACGACCTTTTAATGTGTTACCTGAAAAATTGGTTCTTTCAGTTCCAGATAATGGGCTGTCGACCTACAACTTCGTCATCAAAGCCCGACAGGATTTCTGAAACAAATGGCATAAGGAGTATCTCCATGAACTCCAGACTCGACAGAAGTGGCACGAATCCACTGCTGAACTCAAACTGGGTTCGGTGGTAATCCTCATGGACGACGTGACCAGCTGCTCCAGATGGCCGCTGGGTGTTGTTATCGGAGGTGTGTCCTGGGAGTGATGGCATCGTTCGAGTTGCGAAGATCAAGACAGCGAGCGGCATTTATACACGCAATGTCACGCGTCTCTGTCTTCTTCCAATTACGTAAATTTATGTGTTCACTTCCGTACGGCACGATCTGTGATATTCTGATCATCAGACCAGTCCCTCCAACGGAAACTAGTCTTTAGCTTGTAGGCACTCCGTGCTAGTCAATTTTGTGATCACTGTGGAGATAATCACTCCAACGGAAATTACTCCAGCGTTAATTTAGAAGTTAGTTTCGTTTGTTTTTTTTTGTTTAAGATAAACTGCGAGCGAGTACCCTAGCGAGGGTTCATGTTAACTTCGCTTCTGCTTTTTAAGGTCTTCTGATTCGATCCTCCTTTTATCATCCTATCTTCTGCGTCATTTGGAGTCTTTGTTCCGCAGCTATTGCCGGGAGTATGTTCCGTTGTGACGGAATTTGTATGTGTGTGCGTGCGCCAGAGTGAATGCGCATGGGTGAGTTCGCATGAGCGAGACAGTTTAATGACGCTATGTGACAGTACTTTTCCGGTCTCGTGAGAATTGCCGCGAAAAGAAAGTAGTACTCGTACTGACAGCGGTAAAACCGCACGGGTTCGCCTTGCAATCGAGGACCTTTCGGTATTACCCCAGTAGCCCTCACAAAGGCGCAAATCAACGTATTGCGCAACCCTTTCGACTCATTTTTCCGAGTTGCCGCTCAAAGAATTGTGTGATAAATCGAGTGTACAACGAGCACATTAATGTATGAGATTCGTTAACCTAAACACGTCCTGCCCAGTGCAGTCCTTATTCGCGCCTTTCCGAGGTGTCGAAAAACCTCATTGCCTTTCGTAGGCAATTTTAGTGATCTCCTCAACGGTGCGCTTTTTAACGGCATTGGACGGTTGTTGCACGATCGCCTCAATGGTGCGTCAACGCCTCCTTTGTTCGCAAAATCGAGTGTGTGTGTGTGAGTGTAGTACGTGTCACTTTTCCCTTTCTCAACTTTTTCTTTTTTTCTTTTTCTCTTTTTTTTGTATTACAACGTTGTAAGCGTGTAAGCGAGTAAGCTTAGCGTTAGAAAAAGATGAAGATATGCTGAAAAAATTATTCGAGACTATGGAAAGAAAGGAGTTGTTTATTTACCATCGAGAAGGCTCGAATTTTGAATTTAAAAATTAATCTAGCATAATATGTAAATGTATAAATAGTAAATAAATTTATATTTAAAATTTTAATTATCTCTTTAATCCTAATTTAATTATTCCTTCAAATCCTTTTTTTTTTTTTTTGGAGAGGTTGAAGTAATTACTTATGCGTTCTTTCTGCTGAGTTTCGACTTAGTGTAAAGGTCTCATAAGCAATGTTAGTAGTGGAAGCACCTCACAGGTGAGAGCGATGGTTGGGGCTCTCACCATTCCCTAACAAAAAATAAGAAAGAGAGGGGAGGGATTTCGGCGGCTCGAAAAGCGAAGTAGTGGGGTTATATTCTAAAAATATCGATAAGATGTTAATAGGAATACCATTCTGTTCGAAGCATTGGTAAGAAGAAGAAGTAGTAGTAGTAGTAGTAGTAGAAGCTTAGCCATGCCAGCTATAAGAGACAACAGGAGATCTCACTCCTCTTCTAAGCATGTATGGTTTGCGAAGAATGTTAAAATACATCATCTTCCATACGAAGAAAAAGACTCTAGAAAAGGTATTTGGGAGCAAAGCAGCAGCAGCAGTAGCAGCAGCAGCAGCAGTAGCAGCAGCAGCAGTAACAGTACAAACAGCAGTGATAGCAGTAGTAGAAGTAGTAGTAGTAGAAGTAGTATTAGAAGAAGAATATGTAACATTCTAGATTTCTTTACCTACAGCAAGATGAATTTTGAAATGTTGAATAACATTGGAATGAAGCTTTTCGATATACTTCCTGAAAAAAGTCATTATGAATTGCATGAAGATGAGAATTATTTAATAACATTCATGAGACAAGATGAATCTCGAATTATTCTTGAACTTGATTGTGAGTTCGAAATTGTTCTACCGGACCGAATGTCAAGAGCGATAATTCATCATTTGGATCTTTTTATTTATCTTTCTGATAGAGTACAAAAATATGCATTATTTATTCAATATTATGGATGTGATCGATTTCAATTTAATATTAAGTAAATGTATTTGTATATCTTATTAGATCTCAATAAAGATTGTATTATATAAATTTATATTCTGGAGAGGTAAATGAGTCATTAGTGTTTCTATTAAAGCAGGTTTCGACTTGTCTTAATGGACTCACTAGTGTCGAATATAAAAAATGGAAGTACCTCACAGGTAAGAGCGAAGGTTGGGGCTCTTATCCTTAAAATAAAAAAAAACAATGTAATATTTATAAATGAAAACAATTATTTATTTAAATACAAGCTAGATACATATAAATTTATATTTGTAATTCATTGTTGTATAGTCTCCTTATTTATCCAAGAATTGTGAGTATTATCAAAGCCAAGCCATTTTACATAGACTTCATTACCCCGTCTTCTGAGAATTTTTTCTACAAGATAAATATCAGGATACATAGCTTTCTGTAGTTCTTGCTCATAAAAACCTCCAACAATGGGATTTTCTTGATAATCTAGTAGGTGATATGTTACAGGTTTAGTTCTCGAAATACGATGAATAGTAAAAATTTCTGTATACCAATTAGGCGTATATCCTTTTTCAAAAACGTGTTTAGACTTGCTTACTCGCACTTTATCTCCTACCTGGAATTTCGGTTTTTTGAAAAGACGTTGATCGTAAGAGAATCGTGTCAAGACCTGCATTTCATTTTCTTTAGTCACGTCTTTAGGCTTCATATTTATTGTACGATGTTTATGATTATTATAAGATTCTATTAAACTGGGGAGAAAGTCAATCCACTTATAATTTCCTATTAAATTGAATTTTTTCCACATAATATTTTTTAGTGTTCGATTTAAACGTTCACAAATTGATGCTTTAAGATTGCTATAAGTAGAATAAAGGTTTATTTTATATTTTTTCATTAAACTTTGAAAATTTGTATTGTAGAACTCTTTGCCTCTATCCACTTGGAGATTTTTAGGAATGCGTCCCTTTTTTAATACAGACACCATTGCGTTCGTGACATCTGTAGCAGTTTTCTGTTTTACTGGAACTCCCCAAGCATATTTAGAGAACGTATCTATAATAGTTAATAGATAGCGAAAACCTTTATTCTCTCTAGAATAGCTTTGCATCTCAACAAGATCAGCTTGCCACGTCTCATCTATTCCACGTATATCGACTTTTCGACGAGGATAGTTTCGACGTCTGGTTTATGTAACTCATCCACCACTCTTTGATGTTTTATTTTTTCAATCTATTTGTTATAATTGAATGAAAAGTCAGACGGCGTAATCCTTATTTCTTTCTCCTTATTATCATTATAATTATTTGTTTGTAAATATTGAATCGCTTCTCCATACGATCGTAATTGTGTTCTTATTATATTTAAAGATTTTCTAAGATTATTTATTGGAGTCGTAAGCGTATCGACGTTAGCTTTACTAGTTTTTTGCAGATTATTTATCGTAGTCGTAAGCGTAGCGACGTTAGCTTCAATAGTTTTTTGCAACGTTCGTAAGTTTACAGCATCGTTACTCTCCTGAGGATCGGCTATATAACAAATTCTTTTGTCATTCGCGTCGTATTGTCCGTCTTTAGTGATATTATACCCTATACCAGGAGGACCTTGATTACCCTCCTTTTTTTTCAATGTACGTCCAAACACATCAACACATATTTTATTACTGAGGAATATTTAGAATTGTCTTAATATATATAGCCAGCTTCACGTAATTCTTCAATGATTGAATGAATTTCATTAATATGACTAGGATTACCATCGGTTTGTTGGGCGATAAGCAATCTCAATCGATCAACGAGGTCGTTTGGATCATCCCAATATACATAATCAAATAATGTTCCTTTTCTTGCTATTTTATAGTTAGGAAAAAGACCTCTTCCATCAATAGTCAATTTTCGCTTCTTAGCACTACCACTTAAAGATAAATTTGGACCAATATCCTTTTTAAATTTATTTACACGCTTATTGCGATATTCTCCATTTGTTTCATATCTCTTACGATGAGCGTTAGTGATTTCAAGAATTTTTATATAATTTTCAATATCTGTTGAACTGATTAATTTAGAATTAGGTTCTTTACAAAAGAGAAGTTCCATTAATTTAGGCGTCTTGCTGAATGCTTTAGCATTCACAGTCACATTATCGTTTTGGAAAGAAATGGGAGAATTGCCTATGACATATGTATTTTCATGCAAGCGAACGCCAAATGTCTTGTCTAAATTACTTTTCTGTTGCGGTTCATGCAATAGTCGAATATAGTTTCCTACAATCGAGTCATCCAATAGCTGTTTTTGTTGTTTTGAACTAACATTGTCTAAATTTATTGCAGTTCTATCAAGTGTTGATTCACTAGTCTTGCTAAATTCTTCTTCATCACCATCATCAGTAATAGACATAGCGGATTCAAATGTAGAATCAAGCGGATGTAATGTTGAATTTAAGTCATTAACAGTACTATTGAAATATCGAGATTTATAGGGAGTGTCAGCTGTTGTTTTTGACTTGAAAACTTTATCGAACGTAATTTTCTTCTCCTTGTTCGTTTCCTGTTTAGTATTATCGTTAGTTTTATCAATAGCTACCTCCACAAGTTTCTTCAATGGATCAACCATAGGTTTAAAAGTTTCATTCAATGTATTTTCTAAATCAGCTTTGTCACGGTTTATTAGTTGATACTTACGTCTGATGGCATCACGAGCCTCAGATAATTGCTCGAGCATCTTCTTTTCTTTTTCAAAATTAGCCATGTTGACGCTTGCAATTTCTAAAGTTAAATAATCTTCATTCGTTCACTCCGTTATATTTATAGCAAAAGAATCGAATCCTTTTCTATACCGTCCATGATTGATTGGTCTATCTCTATCAATAACTATAAATCCATGATTATCGTCTCTCCAACATTTTGAACAAATTGCTTTAAACTTCTCAAAAGTCATATCTGAGTTAACATGATCGTTATAAATATGTTTAATATTCACGTCATCTTGTCGAAACAAAACTAGTAAATTCACATTATCTCGAATGAGATGCTTCGGTATGCGAGCGTATGATTGACAGAGATAGAAACTATCTAGTTTTTTATGTCTTCCCATACAGAAGAATGCTCTCACGTTTTCCTGCTTTTTAGTGGCTATATCGTCAAAAATCATGATGGAATTTGGATTAGCTTTATCCGGTAAAACAACTGCTTCATGCTCGCTGAATGCATAATACTGTATAGCATCAATCGGTTCCAATAAATCTTTTAAAATCTTATACTTTGGTTGATTGAGGGACTTTGAATAAACATAAATGTTTTCAAATCTAAGTCCATTAGGATGTGTAATTAGTGTTAGCAAACAGTTAGTTATCCCACAGTTACTAGGACCACAGAAAACTGCTCGTATACTGTCAGGCAGTAGTTCACCATGACTTTTTTCTCGTTTTTCCGTCTCAACCACATTATCAAAATTTATGACTTGCAACTTAAGTGGTTGCTCTTTGAAGTCCATATTGTTTTCTAATCACCGATCGAAGGACGAATGAGACTACTAACTATAAAAAGACTGTTTATATATTTTTCAGTTTCATTAAGACTTTGTCTTCTGATGAGGTATGATCATTTATCACAAAAGAAAGACTGGTAGTGCTGGCTTAGTGAATAAGATCATTAATAACTTACCATTCGAAGCTCATTTGCCTGATTATCAGTATTGCGGGCCGGGAACTAAATTGAAAAACCGCCTTGCTCGTGGTGATCCCGGAAAAAATCCGCTAGACGCTGCTTGTAAAGATCACGATATTGCTTATTCTTAAAATCGAGAGAACATTGAGGCGAGAAACGAAGCCGACAAAATTCTAGCTAAACAAGCCTGGGATAGAGTGCAAGCGAAAGATAGTAGTTTTGGTGAGAAAGTTGCTGCATTTGCTGTAGCCAACATAATGAAAGTTAAAAGTACACTTGGTATGGGTGTTAAAATTTTAAAACGAGGAAAGAAACGAGGTAAGGGATTAAAAAATCGCCAACAACAACGACAGCGATGAAAGACACATGTAAAAAGTAAAAATCTATCAATTGCATTGAAAAAAATTATTAACGCTGCCTCGAGAAGTGTTGTACCTAGTAATAAATCACTCTTTGTCATTCGTTCGGCTATAAAAGGCGCTAAAGAAGCTGTGAAGAAGGCTGGAGGAAGAAGAAAAATAAATATTCCTCGTATTCTACCAATTCCTAGTAAAGTGGGTGGAGCTCTTCCTTTTTTAATTCCATTATTTGCCGCTTTGAGCGCCACTGGAGCTTTAGCTGGAGGAGCTGCTTCAATAGCAAAAGCCGTTAACAGTGCTAAGGCCGCTCAAAATGAATTGAAAGAAGCTCATAGACACAATAAAACTATGGAAGCTATTGCTATTGGTAAAGGACTTTATTTGAAACCACATCGTAAAGGTTATGGTCTTCATCTGAAACCATATTCAAGTGGAAAAGGTTTAAAAAAAAAAAGCTCGACATAACTTTACCTAATCGAGCACTGACAGATCATGATATAAGAAAATATGCTAAAATACTAGAAATTGCAAATTTTCGAGGTGTTTTTATGCGTGATGCTCTACCGACCGATAGGCCTCGATATCAAGAGACAACTATTGTAAATTTGGATAATAAACGGGGGCCAGGTACCCATTGGGTAGCATATAAAAAGAAAGGCGATGAGGTTATGTATTTTGATAGGTTTGGTAATCTACAGCCGCCTATAGATCTATTGCTTTATCTTAAAGTTAATAGAATCATGTATACTTATATTAGATATCAAGATTTTAATACATATAATTGCGGCCATCTTTGTCTCAAATTTCTTTTAAACAAACTATAGAAAAGACGACTAGTATATAAAATACTCATTCAAAGAATGACTGTCATTTGATATGAATCTGTCATGGAGAATACACTAACATTGAGTCTCTCGGGAACATCATCCGTACTCGAATCATATTATTTTCCACCGATCGAATTGATAGCAAACAAAAAATACGTTCTTGGTCTAGTTGAGCTTTTGACATTTAATTCAATACCAAACATTGACGTTGGTTGTAATAAATTTTACATTGAAGGTCAAGGAGCTATCACTTTACCGACTGGTAGCTACGAAATAGAAGATATTGAAAGCTTTCTCATAGACGAATTAGCACCTAAAGGTATATCGTTTAGCCTAAAACCAAATAATAATTCTTTACGTAGTGTCATTCAGTGCAGTCAAAAAATACATTTTGAACCAGAAGATTCTATTGGATCAATTTTAGGCTTCACTAATCGCACGCTCGTTGAAAACGAAACACATAGTTCTGACTTACCCGTCACTATACTCAAAGTCAATGCTTTATGTGTAGAGTGTAATATTACTACAGGCTCTTACATAAACGATCGCAAAGTACATACTATACATGAATTTTTCCCAGCAGTCCCATCTGGATATAAGATTATAGAAGTTCCCTCTCACGTCATTTACCTTCCAGTCGCTGTGAGGAGCATTGATCATTTTCAAATTCGTATAGTTGATCAAGACGGAAACCTAGTTAACTTTCGAGGAGAAGTCATCACAGTGCGAGTGCATATAAAGACCATATCTTAGTAATGGGTATCATTTACAATATAAAGAGCGGCCGAGGCTATATTAAAAGACAAAAATGTCGAACAGCAACCAGTCAACAGCGAGCTATCAGACCGCTCACACCTCAGAACATTCAATTCCTGAAAAGCTTGAGACTAGAAGTCGTCGAAAATCGTGGAAGAAAATATTGTGCATATTAGTGTGTTGTATAAAACAACAACAACAATATGGAGGAAATTCTAGACATTCATTCAACTGTCGCTTTCGATGAGTCTATAGCTCATTATGAAGTTCATGCGCATCAGCCTTATTCATTATCATATTTCAATAATAGCGATGAAATTCATATAGCAATTCAACATCAAGATTTATCTCTGCTTCCATCGCGCAGTATGATTCATATTTGAGGTAGGTTAACCAAGCCGGACGGTACTACGCCAGTGGAGAACACTTTATTAGTCAACAACGCCCTCTGTCATTTGTTCGAGGAAAAACGATATGAAATAAATGCTATTGAAATTGATAAAGTGAAAAATGTAGGCTTAACAACTCTCATGAAAAATTGGCTTTCACTCAATCCATGTCAGAGCTCTATCGCTGAAAATGCCGGTTGGAATGGTGATAACAATGAAGTTTTAATATGTAATGCTCTAGGATTTTTGATGTTACTATACCTCTCAGTACGTTGATGGGCTTTGCTGAAGATTATCGGAAAATTGTAGTCAATGTCAAGCATGAACTTATTCTCACAAGATCAAGAGATGATTTCAATGCTATTTTGTGTGCTCCAATAGGCAATCCTGCTGCTTTAGAAAAAACAAAAATTACTTTAACTAAGGTTGAACGGTTGATGCCATATGTGATGGTTGCAGACAAAGAAAAAATCAAATTACTCAATCAGATCGGACGAGATCGTGCAATTACAATGAGTTATCGTACTTGGGAAATGTATGAATATCCAAAATTACCTCGTACATCAAAGCATGTTTGGAGTGTTAAGACTTCCAATCAATTGGAAAAGCCTCGCTTTATTATTTTAGCTTTTCAAACTAAACGTAAAAGTTCAGCAAGTGTTAATTCTAGTAATTTTGATCATTGTAATATTAGTAATGTGAAGCTATTTCTCAATTCACAATGTTATCCGTATGGAAATTTCAATTTAAATATCAATCAAAATCAGTTTGCTGTTCTCTACGATATGTATACTAATTTTCAAAACGCGTACTATGGTAAAGAAAACGAGCCGTTACTCAATAAAAAGGATTTCATTAATAAAGTGCCGTTAATAGTTATAGACTGCTCCAAACAAAATGAAACATTAAAAAGTGCTCCAGTCGATGTTCGCCTAGAATTTGAAACTCGGACCGATTTTCCTGAAGATACTGCAACCTACTGCTTAATATTACACGATCGTATTGTACAATATAATCCAATTAGTGGTGATGTTAAAAAATTAGTTTAAAATTAACAAGACCTCAATGTACACGATGATTTTCAATAAAAAGAAAATAAAATATATATATTGCTAGAATTTAATACAAACTACCTATAATCATAAAGAGAGAGAGAGAAGCATCCACACGAAACGGCGTACGCACCTAGCAAGTTAGAGACGCTACCCCCTCTCTGAGAACTTAGTCAGCATAAGCTTACTATCCTCCCTACTATAGAAGGAGAATGAGAGAGACCATTATACAGCTTACTAAATACCCTACCAACTTCTACAGCATCCTACCTTACCAACCTATTTAGGTGAATGTTGGTGGGTGAGTGGGTGAGAGTAGGTAGGTGAGTGGAATAGGTGAATGGGGGTGGGGCACTGGTAGATCCTAAGTAAATTAAAACATTATTAATTTTTTATTTTAGTTTAATTTATTACTTTTTTTATAAAATTAAAAATACAATTTTTTTTTCTTTTTAATATTATTGTTATTTAATTTTTTTTGATCCGACGACCTTAGAGGGGCGAGTCGGCTTCCTCATTGTTGGTTGAGCCGGAATCAAAATTACTTTCCGTCGAACACACTCAACGTTTTTTACCAACGGAATTTTTTTCTGTAAAAAAATTTTTTAATTATTATTTTTAATTTAAATTTATTAATTCTTTCTATAACGTAATTACTTACATTAGTAGTTAAATCGAGTGGTTTATCGATTTGGGTATCATCTCCTCTTTGACAGCCTGCGGATGTTGCTGAGATGAGGTTGCTGTTGACGTCGCTGGTGATGTTGACCTCGACGTTGCTGATGACGATGATAATGTCATCGACGCAGATGACGTTGACATCCTCGAAAATGGCACATTACCTTGATTCACCATGGCTGTTGTTGATGGTGCAGCAATCTTGTTTATGCTGAAAGCCTTCGCTTAACTTTCGCAGCAAGTTCGTCTTGCTCCGCTTTAGCTAAGTCGGCTTTCCGTTTCCGCTCCAATCGAGCGGATTCTTGCTGCCTCCTCATAGCGTCCGCACGCTTATGTTGCTCTAACTTTGCCTTGACGCGATCATTGACAATCTTGTCAATTTGATACGCGACTTGATGCGCCATCATTCTGGCCGCCATAGATTCCTTGATCCACTGAAAAGAGATAAGACAATTAAATATTAATAAAAAATATAAATTGTTATAATTTTATAATAATACTTACTTGTTGAACCGTAGCTTTTATTTCTCTGATTTGCAGTCCTTGAGGACTGCTCTCCTCCACAAATCGTTGCAACTGAAAATAAATGATAATAAATAAATAAATAAATATATGAGAAAAAAATACTTACAGTTATTAATATTAAAATTAAGAGTCGATATAACGGCTCTTTTGCTACGTTCTGCATGGTAGGAATAGTAAGCTGAAATTGAATAATAATATTATTAAAAAATTCTAAAAGTTATTTTAATTATTTTTAAATTATTTAAAATTATACTTACAGTTTCTAAAAACTCACACGCTTTGATGATATTTTCCATTGTTGTTGTTTTTATTTTTTATTAATGAACTTTATAAAAAATATAAAAACTTACTAATGTTTAAATAATAAACAATTAGCACTTCACTGTGAACAGCTCGAAGTTTCCTTTAAGACTGACCAACGAAAATCCTACTGAACACTCACACTATTATCAGGTACGAATTTTCTACAATATATGTAACGCTACACACGAACGTAGACATTCTTTGAGTGAGATAGGACGTTTAGTGTACCCTTTCCCACCCCATGTAGGCTAGAAAGTTTGTCACTTTCTAAAAACTATAAATCTTGACGTCCCGCTGACTTTATGGTCATCCGCAAAAAACACATTAAACGCAGGTCACGCGTCCGCGCTAATGAGTTTTGTTTGACCATCCTTAAACCGTCTATGATCTGCATTTGCGATAGTCATAGGCAACATAAGATAAGAGGGAACGTAGTAAGCATAGATGCTCTCTCTTTCTGAAAGTAGTGGAGAAGCTTGATCACCCTCAAACCAGCTGTGATCTACATTTATGATAGACATAATCAACTTAAGATAATAGAGTAGTTAGTAAGCATAGCTGATCATGCGCTCCCCTCCTCCTCGCACTGTGGACCACGCTGAGTCAGAGCTAGAGAGAGAGCATACATTTAATACTACTATAGTAGCGCATCCCTATCAGGCCAGAACTATAGACAGCATGCGCTTCCCTCCTCCTCCGCACGCTCGGGCCCTATACCAAATGTATGCGTGTGTAGCTAATATACACAATATGCATCCTCTAAGGTACATGTGGCATTGGCTCTAGTGATAGAACGCTAGCCTGCCAACCCAGAGGACTCCGGTTCGATTCTCCGGTCTGTCTCTTCATTTTTTTCAAAAAATCGTCGCTATTTTCTATTCGTTTCATTCTCAATGTAGCAAGTAATTGTTAATAATATATATTTATAACTTTAAAAAAAAAACATTTAAATTTAATTAGACTGAAAGCACTAGGTATAGGGTCCCTAGGGACTAGGAGCCCTAGGGACTAGGAGCCCTAGAAACCTTCCTCAAAAATTATAAACAGTTATTAACATTAATAATAATAATTAACATGGAAGGGATAGAGGCCAGGGAATCAAAGGGTTAAACCAAGGGACCCCCCCACGAATATTGTTAATAATAATTGTTAACAATAATAATTATTATTAACATGAAATGGTTAAGCCAGGGGGTCCAAAGGGTTAAGCCCGGTGGGGTCAAAGGGTTACAGACCCCCCCGCAGGTGTGCTGGAACATACATTGCTATACTACTAGAGGGCTATGTTAAAACAAGACTGACGAACGGAGGGCTGTGTAAAATAAGACGGACGAGGGAGGGCTGCGTCCAAAAGGGCAGACGATCAGAGGGCTATGTTAAAACAGGACAGACGAGCGGAGGGCTGTGTAAAATGGGGAAGACGGGCGGAGGGCTGCGTCATAAAGGGCAGACGAACAGAGGGCTACGTCGAAATTAGATGGACGGTGGAAGGGATTCGTCGAAATAAGACGGACGAACGGAGGGCAAGGTGTAATAAGATGGACGAGCGGAGGGCATAGTATAAAAAGACGGACGGGCAGAGGGCTGGGTGAAATAGGGCACACGAGCGGAGGGCTGTGTGAAATAGGACGGACGAGCAGACAGCTGCATCCTCAAGGGCAGACGAGCCAAGGGCTGGGTGAAATAGCGCGGACGAGTGGAGGGCTGTGTGAAATAGGGCGGACGCTTAAGCGCCATGTCTAAAAGGGCAGACAAGCTGAGGGCTGGGTGAAAATGGACGGACGAGTGGGAGGGTAGCGTTCAGAAGCGTAGACGAGCACAGGGCTATGTCCGTGTCCGAGTCCGTAGAAAAGAGTGCAGATGCGTTGTGCTGAATGGAAAAAACGGCAGACGAAGCGGTTGGCATAGATTGTAGCCAGTTGAACATGGGGAGGCCTAGCAAAAGATTCAAGCAGTGCGGACTCGAAAAAATTGGTGAAGGAGCCCAGTGCTGCTTTAGTAAGGGGTCAGTCGGAGTGAGGATACGGAAAAACGCTTAGGCAAACGCAGTGCTGACTGGGAATAACGGCACATAAAAGCGAGGGCGCTAGTTGTAGGCTAGACGAGCAGGGGGTGGCCTTGGAAAAGGGTCAGGCTAAGTGGGGCTCGAATAAGAAGGTGGTCGAGCACATTTCTTCTCTGGAAAAGGCCAATCGAGCATAGTGTTAACTTGGATTGACAGTTAACGAGGAGCAATAACAGCAGGCGACTTGGGGACAAGATAAGGCGGTCATAGTAGTGTCTTAGGAATGGGTCCGACGGAGCAAGGGCGTGAAAATGACCCCAGACGACCATATTGCTAACTAGAAATTATATCAAACATAGCAAAAAGAGGACGGATCTGTCCAATGCAAGTTTGAAATAGAGTTAGACGAAGTTGGGTTTGGAAAAGAGAGCGGACGAGGCCATTCTGACTTGGAGAAAGAGTTAGTCGAAACGGAGTCTCAAAAAATAGGGCGGAGCGAGCATAGTTTAAGAAGATGGGAAGGTAGAGCAACGACTCGGAAGAAAAAGCGGTCTCAGAAGTGTGTCAGACATATAGAGATTTGTGTGAAGGGCCGATGTGCTCAGTGCTGCTTGATAGAAGAGTCAGAGTCAAACATGGACTTTGGTAGAAAGGTAAAGGAGCACAGTGTGGCCTGGTTTAGCCATAGAAGACATGAAGATAATATTGAAAATACAAAAGCAACGGGCGGAACAGGTAATGCAACAGGCTAAAGGTAAGCTGTGGTATAAATGTCAATGATCAAGAGTTAGACGTAGTCGATGTTTTGGGAAATACGGGAAAGGAAGGACGAGAGTGGAAAAAAAGGTAGAATAACGAGAACGGTCTCACAACCCTACGCTTATTTGACCTTTCGTCAGTTGACATTCTGTCACCTCACCCACAATTATTTGTCTTAATTCCAGTTTTAGAAGTTAAACGAGTAAATTATCACTCTTCTTTTTAATTATTTATTTAATTACCTTAATTCTAGAAAAAAATTTCATAAGTCCACTTATCCATAACTGTTTGTGATGAACTCAGTGGTGTATGAAAATTTAAATAATTGAGGCCTGTATTGAGAACAACCAAAACAGCTAAGGGAGATGATTGAAAAAACAGATTTATATAACAAATCATCTTTATTTACACAGAGTATAACGTTTTATCGAATTATTCGAATTTCGTCTACTATTAGGCTGACTAGTTTTTAGTAAAACCTTAGTAGAAAAGAAAAAATATAAAAAACATGTAAATTCATATCTCCCAATCCGGATCGTTGCCAACGTCATCATCATCTTCATCCATACTATCATCAGCCTCACCGTCTTCGCTGCCATCATTTTCAACATCGTTGTTCATATCATCATCATCATCTTCTCCATTTTCATCATTGCAATCAACATCATCACCATTCTCGTCCTCCTCCTCAACAACATCATCATCACCATTACCACCATCATCACCATCCAAGCATTGTTCGAAATGCCCCCCCCTGTTGCTGAATACAAAAAATAGCTCTACGTCTTATCTGATGTGTAGCTGCATGTATTTTTTCGGGTTCTAGATGCTGGGCGTAATGTTGGATTCTTTGAATCATTTCATTTGGGCCGTTGAGACCGCCATTGTGATAAACTGCTTCTTTAGATGTCCCCCAGTAAAAGTAGTCCAATGGGTTCAAATCAGGAGGTCTTACTGGCCAGCGTACTGTACCATTATTGCCCATCCAATGGACGTCATATACCTTGAAGAATTAAAATATTTTATAAGCGATTTTAATATACCTGCGTAAAATTTGTTATGAAACCAATAATTTTTCTAGGAGACAGTAGCTAGCAGGTGCATGTACAGACATATACATATTTGGTTTCTAGCGCTGTACTGTGAATGCACTCTCACATGCTCCCCGAAGTATACTAATGAAGCCGTGTTTGTTTTAAAACTTCTGTAGACTGAAGTAGTACGAGTAATCAAAATACTGGCAGCATACGTAGAGATTAAAAAATTTTATATTCAAAGTAGAGTTGAAATAAAAGGGAAAGAGGAAGAGAGCGAATTTTTATTGAGATTTGAGAATCTTTGAGCGACGGAAATAAAACTCGTCAAGTATGATACAAAGTAGAAAATTTTCATAAGGCTATCTGTCCTAGAACGACTTTTATATTTTTATAAAGAATAATATAAAAGTAATTAAATTTCCTTTCAAGTCAGAGGAATATTCCCTTCAGCAAATAATTAGCATAAAGCCACGACAAAATTATCCTACATGAAATTTCAGAGCGTTAAGACTTTCATTAGGAGAAATCGCGTAATACAATTTTTGGCAAGGAAGGGTAAAGCAGGCAGAATAAGTGAATAAACAGTTGTAGAAAAGAAATGCTTTATTCAAGAGAAAGCCTTTGGCGTCCGCGTCACGGAAGAGACTAGAACGAATTGAGCGGCAACGCCGCTAGCCGCCAAGAGAGAGCGAGACGTGCAGTCACGCACATGCGCAGAGCAAAATAGGCGAGACGCCTTTACATATTTCCAACACTCCCTCACGTCGAGTCTATTTTATTAATAATCTTTGGTTCTTTCCCACATTAATGTCTAAAGTCTTCCTTATATTAGTAATCCTTCTAATATTAATATTTTTATAGCACTGCGTGACCTAAATCCGCACTTAAGCCACGCTTCTCCGTGACCTAAGTGAATCATTATTAAACCGTGAAATAATGAATTTATGCCACTGTAACTTAAAAATCATAACTTCGTAGCTTATTTTTAGGTTGTTATGGCATAAAATATCGTATGTATTTGGTGCAGAAATGCTAGTTTACTAATTTAGACACGGCTATGAGATACACTAATATAAGAACAAAAGCTTAATTATTATAGTTTTATTGCTCAGTTTGATAGAATACATCAATGATATATAGAAACACAAAATTAGTACACAAAATATTTAATTAAAATTCTTAAACTTTAATAATGTCATATAGATTAATTATACATATAAAAAAATAAATGTTGTAACCTAGATAAATCTTGAATTAAGAAAAAATTTAATCATCTGTTTGAACAGCCTGATGTACCCCTTTATTTCTATTAAATGTCGTAGTTGTCCCATTGATTGTAACAGTGCAGTGATTAAAATTGAAGGTTTTACTACATTTATCTTCAGGATCTTCCAATATATACAGCCCTATATCTGGATCATAAAAAACTTGCTTTGGCACATTAGGATCCATTTTTGCAGTGACCATGAGATTATCATGTACCATCTGTTCTGTATGAGAATTAGCTACATTTGATTTTTCATTCTTCGAAGGCTCATGTTGAGATATTTATGGTTCTCTTCGATGGGCTAAATTTGATTTTTTATTCTTCGAAGGTTCATGTTGAGATATTTGTAGTTCTCTTCGATGGGCTAAATTTGATATTTCATCCATCGAAGGTTCAAGTTGAATTTCTTGTGGTTCTCTTCGATGGGCTACATTTGATATTTCATCCATCGAAGGCTCAATATGAATTACTTGTGTTATCTTTTCTTTTGAATAATTATTATAAGTTGAATATTGAGGATCTACTAAATTAGTTCTATCTTCAACTGGGACTCTAAAATGACATTTCTTTTGATAAGTCATGTGATCCTTATAAATAAGTGAACCTATATGTTTGGAAGTAGATGGCATACTAGGGTCAATAAATTTTAGTTCACTTGAACTGTCCTTCTGTTTAGTAGTGATTCCACTACTTATTTTGTTAAAAGTGTTTCTTTTATTATTGATTGACTGCTCAATATAGCCATAAGCTACCGTACTGGATTTCCATCCACCATGTCTTTGCAGTTCAACCATACCTGTACCAGCATCAGTTAATACTGTTGCAGATGTTCTGCGAAAACTATGACCAGTGTACCCTGCTAAAACAAGGACATTGATCTTTAAGTCTAATTCTGAATCCTGAAAATAACAATTAAAATTGATTGACAAAAGAGCATAGAAGTGACAGTATTCAAATGAATTGCAATTAAATATCATTGAATCGTATTGATACTGAATATGAATCTTATCCCTCTGAATCGCTTTTAATACTATTTTTATGAATATATCAATATTTTTCAATGCTTTTTTATCTGTATTAGAAATGGCACATATAATCGACTTTAATACTGATTTTGGGTGTTCAAATTTAGACTGAAAATGGATTACCAATCCGGTTTAATCCATATAAATGATTTTTATTCCTTTATAATCGACTTTAATACCGATTGTGGATTTAGAAATTTAGACTTAATAAATGTAAAAGGTTCGTGTTTTTATTATATAAAATTGTCTTTATTATATAAAATAAATAGTTAATAAAATAAGAGGTTTATCTATTTTTATATCCGTATCTACTATATCGTTTCTATTTGATTATCTGAATTTTTATTATTTTTTTCCAATAATCCAGCTTTGCTTATAGAGAGACTTTCATGTTGATCTTTATATGCCGGACCTTTGTTTTTCTAAAAAACTAGGATATGGCGGTAACACAGCAAGAGGATCAGTATCCTCGTCAGTGATTAGATCGTCACTATCTATTTCTTCATCTGTTTTATCTTCATCGTTCAAATTCACAAAAAGTTGGCTACTGAAACAAGTATCGATCAAATATTTGACAATATATACTAATTAAATATATATTACTGTCAGATTAGTTTCGATCATGTGGGATTTTCATACAATTCATTTTCAATCTAATGTTCGTAAAAATCTGAATTTCATACAAAAAATGTAATATTACATATAAAGACAAATCTGAAAATGTCCTTTTTTAACATTAAAAAATACATTAAAAAGAAAAAGGTTTCTTGGCATCAATTCACAGGAAATACGACAATAAAAAACAATTTAAATTTAAATTATTCGAAAAAATACAAATTTTACCTTTACAAATCAGTAGCTTAGATGGGTTCAAAGCATTTGGCTTTGATTTTTCGGTAGCTTTCCCTTTATCCTTTTTGTTTGCTAATGTTCTATAACTAACCCTTCCAGTGATAGTACTAGCTATCAATACTTCCATTGTGAATAGCGATCTTAAGATGTTTGATACATGTTGATATGGTGTTTTAGATTTAAACATTAAATTACTGTACATTTCTGTACTAATGTTTTTGCCTCTTCCAATATGTATCTATTATATTAAGTAAATTTCAATTAAGATAATAATACATTAAGCGGTTTGGGGTCACGGTGGCTCAGTGGGTAAGAGCCCAGGCTTCTGTGTAAGAGGTCGCGGGTTCGAGCCCCGGATATGTGAAGATTTTCAGAAATGAAATTTTCATATGTGTGTTACTGTGATTCCGGTGGTTCGGATTCCACCTTAAACTGTAGGTCCAGTCATGATTGTGTTCAACTTTATCCTCCTACATCATTTAAAAAAAATGATAGAAAAGGTGAGTCTGCATATTCATGACTATAGGGAACCAAGACTAATGCGTACAGGTACTTAGTTTACCTCTGCAGCGTTCCACGTGGACGTAGTTCTTGAAGTAATAACAATAACAATAACAATAACAATATCAATAAAATACGTTCACAATATTTTACCTCATTAGTTCTTTTATACTCATATCCGACTGGAGCATAGTTCATATCATGGCTAATACTTCCTCCTACCTTATTAAAAGAAGCATCACCAATTTGCTTTTCGATTGCTAAAAGCATAATTATCATTAAAAACTATGATAACGATAGTAACCATATAGCAAACATTCTTTACTCAATTTCAAAAACTATATACATACACAAAATGTATAAATCACAGGATAAGTATGTGAAATTGAATTTAAAATTGCAAATAAATAACCATAATTGATAACACGAATATTATGCATTTATTAATCAAAATAAGACTAAAGGTTATTCTATGCGAAGAAAGATGTTTACTACGTATTACTTGACCATAGTTCAATGTTTATTATTAATGTACCATTTAAGAAAATGCAAAATAATTAAGATATATTCTGACGTATTAAAACAGTTTTATATAAAAATATGGAATCTTCATTTTTTTTTAAATAAACAACGATATAAACAAATCTATAAATTTTCAGATCATTTTCAATCGATTATGCCATCTGCCAGATACTATTGATTAAAATGCACTAATTTTGCATGCAAGCAATATGTGGCACTATGTATGAAAAAAACTTGGATTTCATGCTGTCATTGTATTGTATCAATATTAAGATAAAAATATAAAATTAAATTATATATTTTTTTAGAATTTATACATTCATTATATTGGCTGTTTTAATCCGCTCGAATTCTAACCTAAGACTTATTGCGATAGTTATAAAGATCAAATGATAGTTTGAAAATCCCTAATCCAGCACAAAGCATATTACTTTACCTGATCATTGACAGTTGAATGTATTACGTGATTATATGAATTTATAACTTTTGATTAATATAGATGCCTTACCGAGTTATATTACAATTCATATACAAACGTATCATGCATATATTTAAATACTTTTTGTAATAGAGCAGCTAAGAATGAAATAAAAATGTGAAACCATATATAAAAATTATAATTAGAAGGTTGATTATAAATGGATGCATGAAATAAAATGTCAGTTCATCCATGCAATGTTGAAATGCTAAATGTCAAAAGAATAAAAATCAGCATTAGTTTATCTTTGAGCAAAAAATGTCCTTTCGATTTATCTGAATTTTTTTTTTGAGTGGAAAGGAACAATATGCAATTATTAAATTATTATGCTATATAATATATTGGCTTTTATGGCTATTCAGAATAGCCAATATATTAATAAATTCGCATTTAGCATTCCAATTTTACGTGTAAAGAAAAAGCTATTATATGAATATACCACACGCTAAAAATGTAACGATAAACCACCAAAACTATAATAGAAAATATGTATAAAATACAGATAAATGCTTATTACTATCTGGATTTCCCAAAATGTAGATAAGTAGAACGGGAACATGTACTTTTCATTCTTCTTGAGAAGATTGACTGAAAATATAAATTCTTTTTCAATATTTTATTGCATTGTATTTACCTAGTATATCTATATGAATATCAACTAGTTTTCATTCAGTAAAATGTACAATGGTATTTTATGGTCTGCTCCGTGTACATCGATTCAAAAGTATAAAAAATCTATATTGTAAATGTATGCGAACTTAATGCTTAAAAGAGTCCACATATCCAACTAACAAATTTATAATATTTTTGATAAAAAAATAATACATATTCAATTTAAAAAATATTTTTACATAAATTTATAAGAAAATGCTTCATCGAATCCATTATTCTCACTCTATAATTTTTTTATATCTCAGTTATTTACCCTGTCAATTTATTCAAGAACGGGTGAATGACTAAGGAATTGACAAAAAAATTAACACTGAATTAGACTACTAGATTATGCCAAAATGTCGATAATTGCCTATTTCTATTAATTTGACGTGGACTAGCTCCCGGATGTCAAACATCCTCGACACTAGTATATAGAACAATATTTTAGTATCTTATAAAATCCTACAACGATTAAAATTCGATAATTGATCAAGATGATTAGATTTACATACTTTTTTAGAAATTATATCAGTTAAGAGAAATAAAAATGAGAATCGGTTTATAAACTTGAAACATGGTTTCATTAAAGTACTTCAAAGGTATATGATTCAAATTTTGCTAGCCTTTTGCAGTAAACTCAAAACCGAGACTAATGTCTATATTGAAATTACTGTAGGATCTTACAAGAACAATATAATTTTTGTTTGCTCGAGCGTATATTCATATCACACGAGATAAGTATCTACTTTTCTGCACTAGTTAATTAATGTACTATAGTAATGTGATTCGAAAATTTTAATTACCTAAATAAATTTGTATAATTATAGTATTATTTCGGTTACGAAAAATACTTTGTTTCAATGTCGCGTGTCCGCAACATATTCTGCTTTTTATGAAATTGGGGAAACGTCGGCAAAATCCAATTGTCTAAACAAATATTGTAAACAAATTTTTCTTTAAAGCCTGTAATGCGGTACTTTACAAGGCCTTTCCTGAGTGCTGCATTATTTGCAACACCTCAGAAAGGCCATCCCCGTCCCTTGCCGCCCCGTAACCGGTTGTATAAAATAAAGTTAAACGCGCCCTATACCGAACAATTACTCTTTTTTATGTCCGAACGACGACGCCGGAGATATGGATGAAACAAACTTGTCTAACGCGATCCGACGGACGCTCAAAAAGCAGACAGAAAAAAAAGGAGCGCACCACAGAAAAAGAGAGCGCACGCACACACTCACTCACATACACTCCCGACCACGTGTTGCCGACCGGCAAAAGAAAAATGCAAAACTTGACTGGGAAATGCAACGGAAATGCATGTTGATGACACATGCAGATCCGTTACACTCCCAGACACCAACACTAACACTCCCGAGGCACTGACACTCCTGGGGCGAGCAGAAAATCGCCGATGAAGTGGCAGCCGGCAATCAGCTGTGTCGAGCTGCCGAACACCATCGGCGACATCCTGAGCGCCACACACACGAATATCAGCAACCACACACACAAACACCCGGGGGAACATCACAGAACCGACACGGGAGCGCCCCAGGAGGCGCTCCAACAACCGGCAGAAGAACACGAGGAGTACGCGCTAGGAACTGAGCGGCCATCTTGAAGCGCCAATATAGACTGAGAGCGAGCGAGCGAGACAGACTGAGACAGAGCGAGCGAGACAGAGCGAGCGAAATAGATGAAACAAGAGCGAGCGAGACAGACGATATAAAATAATAGATAGAATAATATGCAAATGCGAAGATGAGGGCGCTACAAATGAAACGGCGTATATTATATACATATCTCTGACAATAAAATTAAAATTATAAATTAGAAAATAATGAGCGTGGAACAAATATCGAATTGTAAAATTCGCACGCGACCGACACCCCTATTATGATAGCGAGCGACAACTACCCCCTTTAGATTTAAATAATAATTTAACTGACCGAATTCGAACTTCTGACAAAATTCGCTAGTGACGTCACGACCAATGAGCAAATTAGAATAAAATTTGATTTCCGTCCGGATAGACAAATAGATAAGAGTAGGGGTAGATCTTTTCCAACAACTAACGATAGCTACCTTAGTGGGGGTGAGAGAGGATAAATAACGACGAAAGTAGGAGAGTTAAGGAGGGCGCTGTATCCTTCTAATTTACATACGGACCAATAATAAAATATTCGGAGGGCGCTACCGATATCCGAATTAGCATACCGACCAATAATAACATTTCTTCTCGGAAAGAGGAGAAGAAAAGCGATCTTTGACCGCGAGAAGCCGATTCTCGTCCATTTTGCCACTGGATATCTAGATAGAAGGAGCCTCTCTATCAACTAATCTCGCTGCCGAATTATTAGCGCTACACGCCTTTACAGATATTTTGCCAATTTTGTTTGCCAATACCACAGGAAAGAAATTGTAAGTAGGCAAAGTGCCACTCATTATTATCTAATCGCGGAGTGCGGGAATAAATCGTTCAGTGCCGTAGGTCGTCGCGACGCGTGGATCCGTCAACGCCGGTGCCTATCGGATCGTGCTGACCTGTCCGCCATTCCGTAGATATAAAGTGAGTGTTCGGTTTACGAAAGAAAATTGCGATTTAGGATTCGCGCTGACCTTTCGTTAACTAGTTATTAAGTGTTCGGTTTACGAAAGAAAATTGCGATTTGGGATTCGCGCTGACCTTTCGTTAACTAGTTATTGAGAGTTCGGTTTACGAAAGAAAATTGCGATTTAGGATTCGCGCTGACCTTTCGTTAACTAGTTATTAAGTGTTCGGTTTTACGAAAGAAAATTGCGATTTAGTATTCGCGCTGACCTTTCGTTAACTTTTATTGAGTGTTAGATGTTACGAATAAAAATTGCGAGTTAGGATTCGCGCTGACCTTTCGTTAGTTATTCATTACGAACGTAGATTTAATCGAATAAAATTGTCTTGATTAGCTATTTGTGTTGACCTTCCCGCCATTTCGCAAACCGAATGTGAGCGTTAGGATTAACCCATGAAAATTGAGATCGAGGATATTCGCGCTGACCTTTCCGCCATTTTATGAACCGAGTGTGAGCGGTAAGATCAGACAAAGGAAATTCGTGACTGAGTTATTTGCGCTGACCCTCTCTCTTTGTTAACCGAAGACCGACCGGAAAATCATTAACGTTCCGATTAAATTGTATCCTTACGGATTTATAGTTATTCAGATTTTTACCGACCCTATTCACTCCGACCTCTTACTTGTAAATTATTAAAATATCAATAAAGTAATTAATTATCTATGTACATATAATTTACTTTGATATCCCACCTCTACTGTATGTTAGTGATTTTCAGCCGCGAGCGGTCATAATCGGGTATCACTAATTCGCTATATTTTCGGGTCACTCGATAGGTAACATACGCGCGATTTCGAACGTATTCACGACCTGAATCAAGGAGCCATCACCTGAGCTGCCGACATACCCTATTTAAGGAGAAAAATTGGAATCGAGAGTTGGACAGCAAGACCTGAAGTAAGGATACAACGTGTATCCCCCGTTTGCCCACTCTGCGCAGTCGCCGTTAAGCAAACCGGGATACGCGACAACCCTACTGGTCTTACCCCCGACGATCGCCGTAATCAGCCGACGGTCTGGCGCCCTAAATAATCGGGGGTAGAGCCAAACAGGCCTTGTGGCGAAAGAACTCGGAGCGCGGTCAACACCCCCGAAATTCCCTGCCACAAGCCGAACTGTTTTAAATAGAAAAGTCATAATATCATTCAGTTACAAAAATAATATTTAAAAAATTATACATTTTTAAACATTATTAACATTCAGTATTATTAAATTTTAAAGTATGCATTTTACGAAAGTATGACAAGAGATCTTTTCTTCTTCAAAAAGATCAATCTTGCTGAAAAAGAATCATTGTCGTAGCTCGAAAAACTAATTTTGTTATTGATTGTTAATTAGCGACTTACATTTTTACTATATTTCTCAAATTTTATGGAAAAGTAAAACGTACTTTGTTTTAATAGTATTACGTTCAAACAAACTGCAGTATCGATCTATTAACATAATCAAAATTGTATGCTTACCAAACTGTTCACTTAGCTTATCAAGCACTTGCGATTGCAAGTCAAAGTTTAGAGATTTGTATCTCTCATTTTCCATTTCTAAATTTGTTACTTTTTTCATTAAGATATCATATTTTGCAGTCATTTTTTTAATTTCTCTTTCAAGCTTTCTAATTTTTTCCGTCATTATTAATGAGCCTTTGCCTTTGGCAGTTGCTCTTTTTGTATTGTCATCCTGTAAAATAAGTAAGTATATACATATAAGTACAATCGGTATTCCAGGAATTTAATACATTTGGCTGTGAAATACAGCCGAATTGCTGGGTGATTTTTTTACATAAGAAAAAAATATTAAAAACTTTACTGTTAAAAAGAAACCAAATCGGACCGCTAATCGGATTATAAATAGATATATATCGTTGGTAGGATTGTCTGAACACCCGCCCTTCATACACAACAAAAAGTTAAAAATCCCTAAACGTAACCCATTAACGTCCAAAATGTCAAAATTTCTTGCACGTTTTCAAAGTGATTTTTTCCTATGTAATTGGCGTTGAAAAAATTCTTGAACCACATATTCTGATGTAAAATTGCATGCTCTTTCAGAATCCGGTGCCAGAATCATGATAAAACTCACAGAAAAAGAGATATGCTCGATTGAAACATAAAAATTACCTAAATTTTCGAAAAAAAAAATTTTTAGGATTTTTTTTCGAAGTGTTACGGTGAAAATATCACCTTGCGACCGTTATCAAAGGTGATCATGGGATTTGAAGTTTAACAGGGAATTTTTTTGTTTACCTTGAACCATCGCTTCTTTACAAAATGGCGGAAAAAACGAATTTTTTTTTTCAATCTTCATCAATTTTTTTCTCAAAATCTATGGACTTTAGAAAAAAATTCATAAGAACAAAAATGCCTTAGAATCGCTTGAGAAATATTGTCAAATTTTTTCAGAATTTTTTGAGACATTTTTGAAAATCCCATTTCCCAAGTTTCCCGGAAAATCAAAAATTGTCTCAAAAAATTCTGAAAAAATTTGAGAATGTTCCTCGAGTGATTCTGAGACATTTTTGTTTTTATGAATTTTTCTCTAAAGTCCATAGATTTCGAGAAAAAAATTGATAAAGTCGAAAAAATAAAAATTCGTTTCGGCCGATGTTTTGAAAACCTATTGGTAAAAAAACGTTCTGTCTACGAAAACTCGGAAAAAATTTTAATATTGCTGGAATGATTCTAACTTATTTTCATTTTTTTTTCAAAGACTTATAGATTCCGACAAAAATTTCATCCTTTATTTCCATTTCATTTCGGCAGATAAGCGTAATTTTTGGTCTTATGTATTCATGAATATTCGTCTTTTTTTGTTCTCTTCTTTCGTGTTTTTGTACATACGGATGAGTGATAAATAAACGAATTCATTCATTTCATATATTATGTCGCGGAAACGTGTAAGATCTTCTGAATATGAATCAGATTCTTCAGATAGTGATTCAGAACGCAACGTATTGATTACGGATCCTGACTATTCAGGTTCCGATGATTCTGGTTCCGATTTTGATTCAGATTGCGAACATGAAATACTCAATATCACTTACAATAAAGCTCGTGCAAATTATTCTGAAAAACAAGATAAACTTGAAAAAGGTCATGAATTCACTTGGATTGAGGGTGAAATTTACACCCTGATTCTTGTGAAGTAAAGTATTATTGTCCGAATCGCAAAAAAAGAAAATACGTAGGAGCGAACCTTTTCAATTGTTTGAAACCTTTTTTTCTATTGAAATGAAAAAATATATTATTGATGCGGGTAAAGACAATGGTTATGATCTGAAATTGAAAGATCTTGATACTTTTATTGGAATAGTTATTTTTTCTACATTCAATCCCAGAAAATCACAGAGAGATTACTGGTCATCTGATCCGTAATTATCTAATGAAGTAGTTTCTTCTGCAATGTCTCACCAACAATTTGAAATCACAAAATCTAAATTGAAGTTTTCAAAAAACAAAGACAAAGATTCAAATGATCGAGGATGGCGCGTTCGTTCTCTACTGAAACTTTTTCAAAATAACATCATGAAATTCGGAATATGGAGAACTGCTCTATCCGTTGATGAGATGATGGCCAAATCCTATTCAAAAACTGTTTTGAAACAATTTATTCGAGGAAAACCGATAAAATTTGGTCTGAAATTTTGGGGCTTGTGTACTTCGGACGGCTATCTACTGAATTTGGATCTTTATTGCGGCAAGAATTCTCAAATTGGAGATAAGTTATCTAAATGTGTTTTAGGTTCACGAGTAGTATTATATTTATTACAACCATTTTTTCAAATAATAAGTTATAACAAAATTTCTCAATTTCTTCTGTACTTTGACAACTTCTTCACGAATATGGATTTGGTATTACATTTGAAGAAATTGCGTTTGATATGCACTGGTACTATCAGAGATAATCGAGTCAAAGAAAAAAATGTGCTTGATAAGAAAGCTCCAAGAGGGACATATGTGGTGAAGCACGACGTAAACAGTGGCATAAATTTCATTACTATCATGGATTCGAAGCCTGTCTCAATAGCTTCAACTGCAGCAGGTGTCAATCCTCTATCTATTTCAAAAAGATACAGCGCAGAGGCTAAATCTAAAATTGAAATACCTTTTCCGCAAGCTTTTCACCTATACAGGGTGTCCAAAAAGTAACGATACACCTGAGAAATTTTCTAAGCCGGTTATTTGTTTAACCGGATGAAGGTTGTTCTTGAAGTAACTTTTTACGAGGAATCCGATGGTAACCTTGGATTTGACCTCGAACCTCATTTTCAAGGTTATTTTGAGGTCAACCTCATTTTTTTAAATGGAAACCCCTATTTTTTATTGCGGAATCGGAAAGAGCGGAAAATTTTACGTCCAGATATGTATTGAGGTATGAGGTTGAGGTAACCCTTAGAGGTCAACTGGAGGTCAAAGTATGAATTCTTAAAAATCTCGCGAATTCAGTGGTTAAACAAAACAAACGAAAGGTTAACCCCAGGTAACTTTCAACGGTGCTCTTTAATTTGTCCTTGAACCTCATTTTCAAGGTTATTTTGAGGTCAACCTCATTTTTTTAATGGGTACCCCTATTTTTTATGGCGGAATCGAAAAAAGTGAAGACTCTCACGTATGGATGAGTTGAGGTTTGAGGTTAATGTGACCTCTAGGGGTCAGATGAAGGTTAAACTGTGGCTTTGTAATAGTACCGGGATTTTAGTGGTACAAGGAAGCAAATAAAGGTCATGGAAACCCCCATTTTCGACAGCGGCAATCGAAAGAGCGGAAAATTTCACATCCAAATATCTACTTAGATCATAAGTCAAGGGCGAACTTAAAGTTTAAGGTCAGTCGAAGGTCATCCAAACTTAAAGACGCCCTAAAATTTTTTAAAGTTTTTTTCATAATGGAGAAGGGTATTTATTTAGTAATTGTCCATCGGAGATCCGTGACCTTGAATTTAACCTTCAACCTCATTATCAAGATTTTTTCAAGATCAATTTTTTTTACTTTTAGCGTTACCCAGGAACAACGACGTGGACGTAGTAAAATCTGTCCCTTTGGGGTACTTTATTTTCGCGAGTTCCCCTCGCCTCTCACGATCGGGGTGCTTGATTTTCGTGAGTTCCCCTCGCCTCTCACGATCGGGGTGCTTGATTTTCGTGAGTTCCCCTCGCCTCTCACCATCGGGGTGCTTGATTTTCGTGAGTTCCCCTCGCCTCTCACGATCGGGGTGCTTGATTTTCGTGAGTTCCCCTCGCTTCTCACGATCGGGGTGCGTGATTTTCGTGAGTTCCCCTCGCCTCTCACGTATGATTTATCTTACATCAGCACATCTTATTTTAAGTGCTCGAATTGTTCACCGTTCACTTCTTGACAGTAAGCTAATCGGTGGTAAAAAGCATCAACAGCATTTTGGATCATTTCAGTGGGAATGAGAGCTGATTCGTCTATGATCCTTTGACGTAATTCGTCCAAGTTTTGGGGTTTAGATTTGTATACCCGATCCTTTAGATAACCCCAATAGAAATAATCTAAAGGCGTCAAATCGGGGGACCTAGCTGGCCATTCAATTGTGCCTCTCCTTCCTATCCACCGATTATCAAACACCTCATCTAAGTAAATTCGAACGTCCACAGTGAGCTGCAGCACCATCCTGCTGATACCATGTATTTTCGAAGTTGTCTCCGGCTATTTCTCTAATTGTTGGAACTATTTGATTACGAAGCATCTCTTCATAATTTTGAGCGTTTAAGTTACCATCAATAAAGAATGGCCCTATGATTCGATTATTCACTATTCCAGCCCAAACATTCAACTCCTGCGGATATTGCGATTTATCTTCTCGCATCCAGTGTGGATTTTCCGCAGTCCAGTACCTGCAATTATGTCGATTTAATGTTCCGTCAAGTTGAAAAGTTGCTTCATCAGAGAAAACTATGTTTGATGGAAGATTTGGATTTTCAATTATGCGTGCCATCATATCTTCACAAAACTCAACACGACGATCGAAATCGTCTTCATTCAACTTGTGAACCAGGTGTACTTTAAACGGATGGAATTTTGCTGTTTTTAAAATGATATGTACGGACAATGTACTTATGTCATGCTCTTGAGCAACTCTGCGGATGGAATTATGTGGATTTTCAGTGAATGATAATAGAACATTTAATAAATTCTCTTCATTTCTTGCTGAGCGTGGTCTGCCTGACTTAGGTAGATTTCTGACATGGCCAAATTTTACAAACCTTGAAATAGTATTCTGAACAGTAGACACAGCAATTGGAGTTCTATTAACCCGAAATGTCTCATTAAAAAGATTTCTCACTGCCCTGTAAGATCTTTCTACTCCACCCCAGCCTCTCATCATAAGAAGTGATATTCTTTCTCGTTCAGTGAGGCGTTCCATTTTAAGTCAGCGAATCGAAATTTACTCAAAAATCAATCAGAATTAAAAACAAAAAGTTTGCAACCCAAATAAATGTTTTCAAAAAATGAAAATTATAATTTGAGTACTTTTACAAAAAAGTTCAACTACAGTCCGACTAATGCACTAATGCTTTATGGAGATTTTCGAATGGTAAAATCTTTTCAATTATGTTGCTTTTTTAAATATTAATTTTTGAAAATGCAATTGTCCCGAAGAATAAGCTCAAAACGATAAAGTTAGGCATAGTACATTTCCTAAGGATAGAACCAAGTGAAATTGTTAGTGGATTTTCAATGAATAGGTATGGGATAGTAACCTTAAAAAGTTTAACCGGCTAATCAAGTTATTAAGAAAATAAGCGTAAAAAATCATTGTTGATAGGCGAGGGGAACTCACGAAAATCAAGCACCCCGATCGTGAGAAGCGAGGGGAACTCACGAAAATAAAGTACCCCAAAGGGACAGATTTTACTACGTCCACGTCGTTGTTCCTGGGTAACGCTATAAGTAAAAAAAATTGATCTTGAAAAAACCTTGATAATGAGGTTGAAGGTTAAATTCAAGGTCACGGATCTCCGATGGGCAATTACTAAATAAATACCCTTCTCCATTATGAAAAAAACTTTAAAAAATTTTAGGGCGTCTTTAAGTTTGGATGACCTTCGACTGACCTTAAACTTTAAGTTCGCCCTTGACTTATGATCTAAGTAGATATTTGGATGTGAAATTTTCCGCTCTTTCGATTGCCGCTGTCGAAAATGGGGGTTTCCATGACCTTTATTTGCTTCCTTGTACCACTAAAATCCCGGTACTATTACAAAGCCACAGTTTAACCTTCATCTGACACCTAGAGGTCACATTAACCTCAAACCTCAACTCATCCATACGTGAGAGTCTTCACTTTTTTCGATTCCGTCATAAAAAATAGGGGTACCCATTAAAAAAAATGAGGTTGACCTCAAAATAACCTTGAAAATGAGGTTCAAGGACAAATTAAAGAGCACCGTTGAAAGTTACCTGGGGTTAACCTTTCGTTTGTTTTGTTTAACCACTGAATTCGCGAGATTTTTAAGAATTCATACTTTGACCTCCAGTTAATAAGTAATAGTGACAAATTGAGGATTTGTTCGAATGGAAACTGTCCAATAAGAACAAAAATTTTCTGCAAAACATGTAATTTAAATTTTGCAATAAATGTTGGCTAAAAAAGCACAGCTAAAAGTATGAATAAGTGAGAGGCAAGGGGACTCACGGAAAACAAGCACCCCGAGACGTGAGAGGCAAGGGGACTCACGAAAAACAAGCACCCCGAGACGTGAGAGGCAAGGGGACTCACGAAAAACAAGCACCCCGAGACGTGAGAGGCAAGGGAACTCACGGAAAACAAGCACCCCGAGACGTGAGAGGCAAGGGGACTCACGGGAAAAAAGCACCCCAAAGGAGACAGAATTTTACCACGTCCACGCCGTAGTCTCTGGGTAACGCTAAGAGTAAAAAAATGTTCCTAAAATTTGCACAGAAATCGTTTTTTACCAATAGGTTTTTAGAACATAGCGGCCGAAACGAATTTTTATTTTTTCAATCTTCATCAACTTTTTTCTCAAAATCTATGGACTTTAGAAAAAAATTCATAAGAACAAAAATGTCTTAGAATCACTCGAGAAACATCCTAATATTTTTTCAGAATTTTTGGAGACATTTTTGAAAATTCCATTTCCCAAGTTTCCCGGAAAATCAAAAATTGTCTCAAAAAATTCTGAAAAAATTTGAGAATGTTCCTCAAGCGATTCTAAGGCATTTTTGTTTTTATGAATTTTTTTCTAAAGACCATAGATTTTGAGAAAAAAGTTGATGAAGATTGAAAAAAAAAAAAATTCGTTTTTTCTGCCATTTTGTAAAGAAGCGATGGTTCAAGGTAAACAAAAAAATTCCCTGTTAAACTTCAAATCCCATGATCACCTTTGATCACGGTCGCAAGGTGATATTTTCACCGTAACACTTCGAAAAAAAATCCTAAAAATTTTTTTTTTCGAAAAGTTAGGTGTTTTTTATGTTTCAATCGAGCATATCTCTTTTCCTGTGAGTTTTATCATGATTCTGGCAACGGATTCTGAAAGAGCATGCAATTTTACATCAGAATATGTGGTTCAAGAATTTTTTCAACGCCAATTACATAGGAAAAAATCACTTTGAAAACGTGCAAGAAATTTTGACATTTTGGACGTTAATCGGTTAAAATGACCCATTTATAAAAAAGAAAAACATAATTTATTAATACACGCGTACTTGCATATAATATACATGCACATGCACCCACAACCACACATGTACGTCACACACGTTTTATAAGGTGGCATAAAGGTTAATTGAAAACGATTAACAACTGTTGAATTAAAATTCAGTCTATAAAAATTGATTAAATTTCGTTTTGAAATCATTTTAACCGTTTTTAACAAACCTTGTTTAGCACGGTATTGATTATAAGATATTTACGATTATTAATACATCTTCAGATTTTTTATCACTCTTTAGCTTGCTTTTTAAAGATGTTCCCTCAAGATCAAGTGAAGAATTACTATTACTATCACTAGCAAAAAGTGAAGGTTCAATAATATCAGGTAAAGATTCTTTTTCAATTCTAGTAGGTACTTTTGTAGAGATATCTGTTTTATTACTATCGTGTGAAGTTCACGGCTTTAAATCTAACACATGTTTTATTTTTATTCTTGGAATTTTTGGTAGCATTAAGCTACTGTTACTACTGCACATTTCAAGTTTTCTTTTCAATTGACTTGGTGCAGCATCAAAATTGATATTATCCTCACCACCAGTCTTAATTGTTATCTAACCAACAATAAAATATATCAACCATATACTCCAATTGTGCAAATTGCGGAGATTGAAATGAATAAAAGTGGATTTTTTTTCAAGTTATGGCATCTTTTTCGTTGTTATATTATTTAAAAAAGCTCCAGCATGATCTACAATAATATAAAATTTAAAAAATTGTTTATCGTTTGCAGCAACATCGTATAGTCGGTTATTAAGAAATTTTACTAAGTAATAATCCAATTTCACACAAAACGTAACTAACAATTAATTCATATTAATCGCTTGTTTACAAAAGTTTCTTCAGACTGTTTTCAACGCATAGAATTTTTAGACATTTTTGCCAAATATCTTGATAATTTTCACGGCTATCCATATTTAAGAAGTTATTCGATGAGTTTACAACAATTTTTCACTTTGCTACATAATTCAAAGCGTAAGTGAATTTACAATCAAAGAATATAAATAATACCTTATTGTCATTCAAAATGTTATTCAGCTTGTCTTTTTCTACCATTAAAAGTTTAGCATATTTCCCCCGATGGTTTTCCTTGAAATATAATTAAAATAAATTTCTTATTATAATATCACTCACAAAAGGAGATGCTTAAAATAAGAACTTGATGTTATATAAGGGAGGTATAACTTATAATTATTTTACCTTTTCTTTCATTTTAGCAGCCACAGCTGTTTCATTGGTTACTTTTCTATGATGGTTCGAATCATCTTCTGATGCAGTTTCAACTGCTTTTACAGCTAAATCTTTTCTACTTGCATTGGCAACTTTTTCTTCAACCAACTCTTTTGTATCTGTTAATTAATTATTAGAAAATTATATTAAAAATAAAAATAATTTCAATTGCCATTGAGCAGTATTATATTAAGGAAGCCAGCTAGGGTGCTTTATTGTGTTTGTATATAGATAATGGACTAAGACTTAGGTTTCATTCTTACGTTCATAGTAAAAAATTTGACTTTTAACTAAACCACCACTAGGATCTGTTGTAAAATATTTAATTCTTTTATTGAAAGGTTTGTATTCAAAATTATGATCTATTCTCTCATTAGAAATAATATCAAATTTATCTTTGTGAGTGCCTTCTTTGTATCTCACATAAGCCCATTTCTGTTTTTGTAAAAGTATATCCATGTCAAAATTTGTATGTACCACTATACGAGGTGTGATTAAAAAGTAAGGTGAATTTTTATTTTTCTCAAAAAATATTTATTTATTCATCAATTTTTATTTTATCTCCTTCAAAGTAATCCTCCTCGGATATAATGCACTTGTACCAACGCTTTTTCCAATCCTCAAAGCATTTCAAAAAATCATTTTTTGTGATCTTGTTTAGTTCATCCTTCGATGCCGTCTTTATCTCCTCAATCGTGGCAAAACGCCGTCCTTTCATGGGCCTCTTCAGTTTTGGGAACAAGAAGATGTCACAGGGGGCCAGATCTGGGGAATACGGTGCCTGTGGCATCGTTACTGTGTTGGTTTTAGACAAAAATTCGCGCACAAGCAACGATGTATGAGCAGGGGCGTTATCATGGTGCAAAAGCCAATTTTTATTTTTCCACAAATTCGGACGTTTCTGGCGGATTGCTTTGCGCATAACTTGCACGTAATATTCCTTATTTACTGTTCTACCCTGTGGCAAGAACTCATGATGCACCACGCCCCTGCAGTCAAAGAAAACTGTAAGCAAAACCTTTACATTTGATCGAACTTGGCGTGCTTTTTTTGGTCTTGGTGATCCAGAATGCCTCCACTGGGACGATTGAGTCTTAGTCTCGACGTCATAACCGTATACCCATGTTTCGTCACCTGTTATAATCCTGTTGAGTAAATCTGGATCATCGTTGACGTCATTCAGTAGCTTTTGGGCGATGCTCATGCGACGTTTCTTTTGGTCGAAATTAAGCAATTTCGGAACAAACTTGGCTGACACACGTCTCATGTCTAAAACACTCGTCAAAATTGATTGGCACGAACCAAATGAGATGCCAATATCATCAGCAATTTCTCTAATGGTAATTCGACGATTTCCCAACACTATTTTCTTCACTATTTCAACATTCTCATCAGTTGTTGATGTGCTGGGGCGTCCAGAACGAGGTTCGTCGTCGGTGTCTTCTCGGCCTTCTTGGAAGAGTTTATACCACTTGTAAACATTTTTTTGGCTTAAAGTAGACTCACCGTATGCCACTTTCAGCATTTCAAGTGTTTTAGAACATTTGATTCCATTTTTCACACAAAATTTAATGCAAACTCTTTGATCCATGTTTTTAGACAGCAGCAAATCGTGGAGCACGCAAAACACTTCTAACCTTGATGCCTCTCACAAACAAACCAAACATAGTATAAAGCTGAAATTTGGAACGTATGTTCTAGACGAGTGTACCGACATAACCAAATAAAAAAGTCGAAGATCGAACGGACGTAGCCCGCTAAATTTCAAAATTCACCTTACTTTTTGATCACACCTCGTACTTGTACACAGTAGTTACACAGTTGTATACCAATCACAGCAATATAATTAAAATAAATTTATGTTAATAATAATACAATCTCTGATGAAAAGAACTTCCATGAGACAGTGTGCACTATTCGATCACGTTAACGACTTATACGATTTGACGCCATCTTTGTTATTTTTTGTCTGGCAGCTGTGCATTATGCATGCGCGGCGCACGGACTGATAGATTATGCTGTATAGTGTAAAGATATATATATATATATACTGTATATCGTACAACCGGCCGAGCTTCTTAGAATTATATATATACCGGCAATCCGTGCTAACTACTATTTAAATTAGAGTTTATTTAAAAAAGAAGAGTTTAGCTGCCTCATATAATTTTGATAACAAATATATTTATCAAACATGTCAAGTAGTAGTAGTAATAGTCATTCGGAAAGTACTAGCAGTACTGAAGAAAACCCTCAATACCGTAAACGATATAAACAAATGTTTATGCCAGATTATAAACCTGTAGCTAAGCTCGAGTAGGAGAGTTGGATGCTGCTGTAAGGAATGATGGTGAGTGTTACGTGACGTCTTATTATGTTACAAATATATACTATCGAATAAAACCTTGTTCTCGGGATTTCCGCTCGGACATAGCGTAGCTAGCAGTATTCGTGTGCGCGACTCGGTGGGAATGAGCGGTAGAGGCTGATTCACGCTGAGCCAGCATGCTGGGACTGCATGCTGCAGTCAGCGTGCTTAGCTAGGTAAGACGACCCGCCACGAGAAGCGTAAACATCCGAAGCGTATACGCGAGAGAGAGACGGTATGCTAGGGCAAAGGCTATATAATAAACCAGCGAAAGCAGAGGAAGCAGAATTAGTCAGTTAGAAGCGAGCGCTCAATTAAGAAGGCCGCATATTCTTCTCCTACTGAAACTAAAACTATAATAAAAGTCTGAGTTGTTTTAATTGTTTTGAGTTATAATAAAAAATTAGCAGTATCGAGTGCGATTGCTTCAATAATTTTGCATAAACAGAAAATCACAGGAATTATCATTTTTATTTTGCGTGTTACTACGTTATTGGATAAAGAAGATTTTAGACGAGTAAAATCATAGCAACTATCATTGTCTTGCGCGTCACTACAGCATTGTAAAAACATATTGGACCGATCGAATCTGATCAGATTGAAAGGAAAGGTGATTGGCCATATCACGAACCGAATAATAATTTCGACCAAATTATATTTACTATAATAATACGAAGTGAGTAATACTATTATATTTTTATGTAACCAAAAAAAAATACTAGATATCGCAACGCGAAAATTACGCGTCTGAGGATATATATATCTCTATTCTGCTTAATTTATTTATGTTATAAAAGAGACTAGAATAAATATTATAATTGTAAACATCTATAAGTGTATCCATATGCTTCCCCACTATATTAAAGAGCGTCGCTATTACAATTTTGCTTTTAATAAATAACTGAAGAACGTCATAAACGTTCAATTATTTATTTCACAAAAACGATATCGAGTGTCAAATTATAATGAACACGGCTTTCATTATCGACGCGGGAACGGGCCGGGGTGCCCGAAAGCCTGACTACCGCCCGAGTCTAAGGCCGCTCGGCTGTTAAAAGAGCCTTCGTACGGGACAAACTCGACTCGCGCGAGTTGTCACTTATCAGTGAGTCTTAATTTTATTATAAAATCATCATTGAAATGAATTCTGAAAATTTTTAGTTCCAGATAATTCACTCAGTAAAATTTAATACAATTTTAATGAACTCCTGCAATTATTTGTATAATATATAATTTGATTTCCAGTTTAATAATTATGTGTATATATACAATAGATCGATATATAGTTAAAATTGACATACAATAATATTTGCTAGATACGATGACAAATTTTATTTCGAGTAACTTATTCTGAATTAAAACTTGATAACTAAAGGAAAAATTAACTTTTAAGTATAATATGCACAAACTGTAATATATAAGCATGTATATATATATATATATGGAACGCGTAAAATTTATTTTATATTATTAATAATATAAATTATATATATATATATATATATATATATTGAAATTATACATATATTCATATATATATATTATTTTTATTTACACTCAAAAGCTATTTTACTACTATTAATTTAAATACAAAAAAAATTAGATATATGTGCTGACATTTAAAATTATATAAATATGGATTGCAAGTGTGGGTTCTAAAATGCTTTTATTTAGTTAGTTCACGTTTTTATATACAGTTCATAGTTTTTTAAAATAACTATCTAAGCTATATATTATAAAGAATTTTATAAATACAATATATGTATAAAAAAACCATGGATATATTCATTAATATGAAAACTGACAATATCAAACCTCAGTTTTTTAAATTTTATATATATATATTGTAACAGGCTGCCGTTTAGTCTACAATCTCTTAAACGTACCTTTATAATTACTAAACGACGCCTTGTTATCTCTGTGCTCAAAGCACAGCAACCTACCTTGCCTCAGAGTGCGCCTGCGCAGAGTCTCTTCACTATTCCGAGTTGGGTTCCCCCAACTCACCGCTTGGCGGCGCTGTCGCCCTTGCTAGTAGCGCTCGTGCGGCCGCCGCTGGAACCTAAGTTGACGATTCCCGTCTACCGGTATTCGCGTGATTCGTGCTACGCTACCGGCGAATTCGAATCAACTGTAAACAAATATATACGCGACCTCCGGACAAAGGAAAGACACAATAACGACTGCTAGATTTAATAAAGATTAATATTCACTTTATTTAACCGTTTCAATTACACGGGGGTTTTGCCGAGAGACTTGCGCACGCTTGCGCGGATGACAACACACGCTAAATGAGAGAGAAAGAGAGAACCGCAACTACCGCGAACTAACCGCTCGCATGCAACAACTAATTTCCTCGCGCACGCTGCGCGGGATCGCACGCCAATTACAACAATAAAAGGGGGGAAGGTGCACCTACCACGAGAACGATGAGGATACGGTGGCCAACCGTATCCGAACAACCAATTGCTGGAACGCCGCTTCGCTGCTCGCTACACCGCCGCGATTACTGTTGCTGCTGTTGTTGTTGCTGCTGTCGCTGCTACTGCTGTTGTTGCTGTTGCTGCTATTGCTACTATTTCTGCTGCTGCTGCACCCACGCACACAAGTCACGCCGTTCGCTTGAGCACCACCAAACGAAAACGCGTTAAAGGCACGGAGAAAAAGGTTAGCGACAATGTAGGCCGACTGAGTGACACAGTCATACTGCCGGTCTGACCCTCCCCTCCCGGTCATTGCCCCCACGCGCTCTCTCTCTCGCGAACCGAACGCGGCTCCTCTCGTTTAGCCGCTCATTAACCTCGCTCGAGTCTAACGATTTTCGGTAATCGTTGCAATATCATTTGATTATATTATATAGAGTTTAAAATTTTAAGTATGAATGATATATACCGCCACTATCGTCATCATTAGGTTTCATTTTTTTTAATTCTGCGTCCTAATTCGACACAAGGTTGAATTTGAATGCCTATTTAATTGAACTGAATGATCAAATTGCATATGCCAACTTGAATTAGTGTTGTACCCTAAAATCCATATAACCATTTATACTATAAATATATAATTGAGTTGTTAAATCATTGCAGTTACAAAAATGCCTTTTAAACGGTGCAATTAGCAGTGGATTATTTTATCTTGCATATACAGAAGCCAACTATATTATACATAACTAGAATACATGTAACAGAAATATTGAGTAAGATAGAGTATCGACATTCAAATTCATAAATGACAATAAAGTTAAAATAAGCTAGTTTAGCCAATTCGGCTATATTTACGTTCTCTTGTAATGTTTTTGAATAAATGGATATTGCAGAATATTATAATAATATGTAAATTAGTCAAAGTCGAGGATATATAAAGTTACTATAATATTATAAAATTGATCTTTTATGTCTAGTATACTTGATAAAAATTGGCAAATTTAATAATTTTATTGAGTTTTGCAATTATGGACCCTCCTGACTAAAAGAAGATCATTGAACCGAATTAAAAATTCAATCTTTGTTTAGTTTCTGTTACCGAATTCTACTAATTCCTACTAAAAGTTATGAAAGTATATAGAATATATCCCGATTAATGCTTGCTAGAATCCTAATCTTTTCAATACGTTTCACATTTAATATTCCTTATTAAGTCAATCAGCTTCGCAAATCCAATGAAAATAAATTGGTAGGTTTAACATTTCAGCGAGATAATTAGGATAAACAATATTGAAACGGATTGAAATCGATTCCACTTTAATACGTTTTAATAAATATTTGTGGAATTCAAAGAAACACCTAAAGCGGTTTTCATTTTCAGTTTGAAAACGTTGTTTTAACAGGAATAGCTATAGCGGATGTATTTTCAAAAGAAACGTTTTACTGTTTGTAATTATATGTATGTATAAAACGATATTAATCTTTTCTTTTTTTTAAATGACATTTTTTCATTACAGGTGCAGCTTCCAGCGAAAACTTATCTAACATTGAACCTAATTTATCAAATGACCCATCATTGTCGGATACGTTGCAACTTGAAATTTATGCCAACAATGAAGATTATTCAGATAATAATCAAGATGAAAATTTGAATATTGAAAATGATGTTTTGCAAGCTCATAATGAAAACGATAATGATGTTTCGGATGATGAAGTAACGTACGCCATTAGCACAGATGAAAGTGAAATAGATGAAGATAGTGAATTTGATATCAATAATGACGATAGAAAAAATGAAAGAGATGTGTTATTTGATCAAATAATGTTTCCTCAGTCAAATTTAAAAGTACGCGACGTAATGGTTCTTATTTTGGCAGTTTCGTTAAAATTAGGCCTTAAGGATGAAGGAAAAATAATAATTTGCGATATGGTAAAAGTTCTTGCTGGAAATGAATTCAGTAATGTAAGTTTATCAAAATACATGATGTCAAAATGTGTTTCTACACAAGAAGAACATATTACTTCTCACTATTATTGCACTAATTGTTTGGAAGTAGTGTTATTATCGGCAAATGTAACAGAAAATTTAAAAAATACATATATTACTTGCATCAAATCCAAAAGTAAACAGAGAATATCATCGGCATCAAGTAGTTCTTTTTTATCTTTAGATTTAAAATACGAAATAGAAATATTATTGTCAAACCAAAGACTTAAAAATGATATATTATCAAATCTATTATTGCAACGTAGTATTAATTCCAACGGTAACGACTCGATAACAGATATTCATGGTGGTTCAGTTGTGACGGAGAATTTCGGCTTGCCGGCTTCTCCTTTGTCTCTCTCTCGTCCTTTCGTTGCGCCCGGGCTGAGGGTGTATTTGTATACACTCTCATGCCTACATTTTCTCTGTTTGAGGTGCGGCGAACGGGCATTGGCGAAGCTGGAGGCGGCCGACGAGGCGACGATCCGTTGCCAGGATCGTCATGCGGGAGAGCGAGCGGGATGGGGAGAGCGCGGGCTACGCACGCATCCGACGCGTGCGCGACCGGGGGGGAAATCGGCAGTATCGTTTGGGCTGGCCGATCGCGTGCGCGCGTTGTTTTTCATTCGTCGCCGATTTTGTTGTTTTTTCCGTTGGTTTTGGAAGCGGTGCGGTGCTTCGTCGTCGTTTTGTTTGAGGATGCGCATCCGGTGTCTGGGCGCGCATCGGTGGTAATTTTTCTTGTGCGTGGAGTGAGTGGCTGGAACGCGCCCAGCCAAGCCTTGCCGCCCAGCACCGGTGTGCGCGGGTAACGGCGAAGCCCGTATCGCCGGCGCGCGCGCGTTCGGCGAGCGGCTGGGGAACAGCCGACGGCAGCGGCAGCAGCGAGTAGCAGTGGCCGGTTGGCAACAGCGGTCGACGGCGGCAGCAACTAGGGGTGGCAGCGGCCGGTTGTCAACAACAGCAACAACAGCGGGGAGCAGCGGTAGCAGCAGTAGCGAGCGGTAGCCGGTGGCCGGGCGCGGCCAGCTTTGTTGCAGTCTCCGTCGGCGAGGTCGGTGCCGGTTTTTCTCTCTCTCTCTCTCTCTCCTTCCCTCGCTCTCTTGCATGTCCGGGGGTGTTCACGGGTGCAACGGTGCAGGTCGGGCAGTGATGCCGGCCCCCGTTGCCGGGTTTTGAGGTCGCGGGTGCATTCGCGAGCGAATAGGCTTAGTCGAATTATCGGGCAGTGATTGCCGATAATCCGATTGAGCGGATTAAGCGGATTAGCGAGTTTTGCCGATTTGTGAGACGAAGCGTGCGTGCTCCGTCCACTTATTAATTTGTGTTCTTTTTCTTTTACTTTCTTTTATTGTGTCGTATTAATAAATTTTGCGTCAACCCGTTCGTTTTCCCGACTTTCCTTTAATTCGTGCGCGATTGGCACACACGCTCGGTGTGCCATTCAGTCGTGGGAGCATTCGTGCCTCCCGAGCCCTCCTTTTGATAAATACTGTGCGGACGGCCGCGAGCAAAATATTCCCTTGAATAGTCGGCTTAAATAATTCCGTTACATGGCATCCCTTGTGGGGAGGGCGCGACGCGTGCGCGAGTAGGATGATCGCGAATCGGTAGCGGTGACGGAGGATCTGCAGTGAGACCGACAATCGTTGCACCGGTAAGTGCGCGCGCAGCAGTTTTCCCGTTTCGTTTTTTGTTTTTTTAGGATCGCCGGGCAGCGATCGCGTCGCGTCTGTCGCTCGGTCCCGTTAAAATGCCGCCCCCCGCAGCTGACGCGAACTTATACATGCGCCGGTTATCTAGGCAGCCGGAGTTACAGCACCTGAGGGCCAGCATCACCAGGGTTCCGCGTGAGAAACTGGTGAGGTATATGCAGACTCAGGGGCTGACCACAGAGGGTGGGCTCCTGGTACTCCAGGACCGCGTCTTCCGCGTGTTCTTGGCGAATACGCGATCCGGAACTGAGGTGCCCCTTTTCCCCTCTGACTTCATGTCGGGGCGCATCCCCGATCCCTCCTCTAGCGAAGCGCGCGACGTAGTGCCGGACCAGAGTTTACGCGCACGGTTTGAGGATACTCTGGCCCGGGATTCCCTTTTCGCTCGCACGGGAGCGGGTGACGTGTCCTTGCTCAGCTCAACGATCCAGGGGAAAGTGAAGCACTCCCCTCCTGGAGTTGGGCCGGTCTTGAGCGAAGACCGGGTCAACCGTACCCTGCTCGAGGAGGAGGTCCGGAGCGCTTCGACAGACTCCGACTCCGGCGATACCGCGAGAGAGGCTGCGGTAGCTGCGGCGTTGCCACGGGGGGCCCACCTGGAGCAGGCTGAGAGCCCGGGGGACGTGGCTGCCGGACCTATCCCGGTTCCAGCGGTGCCAAATGGTTTCTCGGGTATATCAGTCAGTATGGTAGGAAAATTGAGGCTGATGATCGAGATCGACACTGTGGTCCGGTCCATTGAGGCGTATGCGTGCGAGCAGGGATTGCAGTACGATATGCTCTTTGGACAGGACTTCATCCGTGCGTTTGGATTCCGTATGGATGCCGAACACAATGCATGGAGTGTCGCAGGTCGGGAGAGTTGGCATGATTTTGCCCAACGGCAAGATGGCCGGGTGTACTTTCCCGACCAACCAGGAAAGCTCCAATTGACCGCGGAGGTAGGAGGACTTTCGGCACTGCAGGAGCCCCAACGACTCCAGGTTGAGACGTTGGTGCGGCGAGTGGTGTCGGAGAGGTCCCCCGCGCAGACGGACCTTATCGAGCACGTCATTGATGTGCAAGGTGCCAGGCCAATTAAGACGCCGATGCGCAGGTACTCTCCGCAGGTCACGGAGTTTATTCGCCAGGAGATTCAGGACTGGTATCAGAAAGGAGTGATACGTCCGTCTCAGAGCGAGTGGTGCAGTGCACCGGTGGTCGTGAAAAAGCACGATGGTAGCTACCGTTTGTGCATCGACCTGAGACTGGTGAACAAGACCACTCGGATCGATGCTTACCCCATGCCGGGGGTAGATGTGATTCTCGATAGGTTGCGAGGAGCCCGGTACATTTCTAAGATCGACCTCAAGAGTGCCTATTTACAGGTGCCCTTGCAGAAAGATAGTAGAAAGTACACGGCGTTTGGTGCACCGGGTTGCGGGCTCTGGGAGTGTAACCGGATGATTTTCGGTCTGGTCAACGCTCCCGCAACCTTCATGCGCTTGATGGACGCGCTGTTCGGACCAGATTTCGAGCCGCATGTATTCAAGTACCTCGACGATGTGATCGTAGTCACGGAAACGTTCGAGGATCACTTGGTGTGGCTCGAGAAGGCGCTGGAGCGCATGGTCCGGGCGGGGCTGGAGATCAACGTCGAGAAGAGTGAATTTGGTTGCTCCAGGGTCACGTTCCTGGGATATCTTCTCGACGAGGGTGGGCTGCGGCCTGACTCTGATCGAGTTCAGCCTGTGCTGGACTTTCCAGCCCCGCAGAACATCAAACAGCTGCGTCGTTTCCTGGGGATGTGTGGATGGTACTCCAGGTTCATCGAGCATGAGTCACATCTGAAGGTGCCCTTAACGAAGCTGTTGCACAAGGGCGAAGCATGGCACTGGGACTCCGAGCAGCAACGAGCGTTCGATGCGCTCAAGCGAGCTCTTACGGAAGCTCCCGTGCTTGTGCGACCGGATTTTTGCCGGCCGTTCTATGTGCACTGCGACGCGTCGTCTTATGCACTGGGTGCTTGCCTGATGCAAAAAGATGACGAAGGGTACGATCACCCGATATGTTATGCGAGTCGCATGCTTAATGAGCTCGAATGCCTAGGGCTGCTGTTCGGAATCCAGAAGTTCAGACCATACATCGAGGGCGCGCATTTTATTGCAGTCACCGACCATACGGCTCTGACCTGGCTGAAGAACAAGAAGGATCCGACGGGACGTCTGGCCCGCTGGATCCTTAAGTTGCAGCAATGGGACTTCGAGCTGGTGTATCGCAAGGGGACACTCCACCATGTCCCTGATGCGTTGTCTCGTGGGTTTGGGAGCGACGTGGAGGCTGCAGCATTCGAAGTCATCAACGACCCGTGGTACCTTCAGCGGATGAAGGACGTGGAAGCGCGTCCACTTAAGTACCGCGGGTGGAAGGTTGAGGACGGAATGCTGTACAAGTACGGCACGAATGAACTCCTAGATCCAGTGACTCATAAGGAGCAGTGCTGGCGACTCGTAGTTCCGGGTGAGCATCGAGAACGTGTGATGCGGGATGCTCATTGCGAACCGTCGACCGGACATTTCGGACGCGAGAAAACGTACGATTGCATAGCGCGCGAGTACTTCTGGCCTGGCATGTGGTTTGACGTGCAGGGTTTTGTGCGGTCTTGCCCGGCCTGCCAGAAGTATAAACTAGAACAACGCGCGCCACAAGGTCTGATGAGCAAGCGTGTGGTGGAACGTCCGTGGGCAGTGATTGCCACGGATGTTGTCGAACTGCCCCGCAGCAAAAATCATTACAAGTACCTGGTGGTTTTCCAGGACTTGTTTACGAAATGGGTGGAGTTCAGACCACTGACAGTCGCGACCGGTAAGATGTTAGGATGTGCGCTCGAGGAACTTATTTTATTCCGGTGGGAAGTTCCGGAGTATTTGGTCAGCGACAGTGGTAAGAACTATTGCGGGGCGGACTTCATGACCGTACTCAAAGAGTATGGGATTGAACACGTGCCCTGCCCACCCTACCATCAACAGGCAGATTTTTGTGAACGTGCGATCAAGACGTTGAAGACCATGATCTCCATTTTTGTAGATCATGATCATCGCGACTGGGATAAGCACCTGCACGAGTTTCGGCACGCTATAAATACGGCGGTACAGGCGAGTACAAAGGTGTCACCGGCGTTCCTCAATTTTGGTCGGGAACCGCGTCAAGCGAAGACCCTGCGTAGGGAAGTAGAGGTGCGAGGCCCTTTTGTTCGGTTGTCTCCTGAGGAGTGGGCGGACCGGCTGAAGCGCCTCAATGCTCTGAGGAGCCTGGTGGTCAGGCATATTGAGCAGGCGCAGGACAGGCAGAAGCGCCACTATGATCGTGGCCACCGATTCGTCCAGTTCCAAGAGGGAGATTTGGTCTTGCGACGCTCCCACACTCTGTCCAACGCAGCGCTAGGTAGGAACGCCAAACTTGACCCTTTGTATATCGGTCCGTATAAGGTGCTGGAGGTGCTGTCCCCAGAATTGTATATTCTGACGACGGATAGCAAGAAGCAGGTGGACCGCGTACACGTGAAGGAGTTAAAGCGATATGTCCCTCCGCGGTCGAACTGAGCGACAGCGTATGTGTAGAAACGGCCGATAGTTTGTAAGTCGGCGGAAGGTGGGTCGAGTTTTGCGTTTTTCAGTCGTGCGAATCGTGAGTGTTTTCTTTTTGTCGTCACTCTTGTTTATAGTGAGCTGGTATTGCATGTGGTCATTGTGGTGTCCAGGCAGAGGATTATTGGATGGGCTCTAGATTGGGTTCGGGTTGATTTGGTTGGTTACAGGTCCAGCAGCATGTCACTGGCGGACGAGATCCGCAAACTGGGAGCCCTCGTCGGGACGGACAGCAGGTCTGGAGGTGAGGAGTCGGCCCCGACCTCGACACCGGAGCCATTGGAAGGCTCCGCGGCGGGCAGTGATGCCGCGGCGGAAGCCAGACCGGTGGCCAACTCGGTCGTTGAGGTGAGTTCTGCGCGGTTCGGGGGGAGTGTGGCCTCGGTGGCCGCCGTGATGCCCTCCGAGCCCCGGGGCAGTGGGCCTTTCCCCGTTCGTGGGTCTGGCGAGCCATGTCCGGAGGTGGAGGACGCCTCCATATCCGCGTCTTCTGGAGACGCGCTGGAGCTCGGCAGCGGAGCCGCGCAACTGGAGCTCGTGGCGTACCTGGGGGAGGAGCCAATTCCCTTGGCGACTCCTTCCGGGGCGCCGTTTTCCGCTGTCCGATCTCTGCCGCGTGCTGAGCGGCTGGCGCGGGAACGCCGGGCCAGTGAGGCCTTGGTGGCAAGGATGGTCCCGGTGGAGGCCTCTCCACTGAGGGGTAGGTCGGAGTGGGACAATAGTCTCAACTCCGGCCCGGCTCGCCAGGCACTGCCGTTGCAGAGGGCGCTGGCCAACCTGGCCGCCCGCGGGCCGCGGCAGGGAAAATGGTGGAGCGCCTGCACGCGGACTCGCCCATGGGGCTCCGGACGGCACGGACCCGGGGTCTGCAGGCTCTCGTTGAGCGGCGCAACCCCGGTCTGAGCACCGAGTTACGGTGTCCCAGAGCCCGGAACGTGCTCCCGGCGATTCGGGAGGAGCCGCGCCCATCTCGCGGCCACTCGAGAAGGGATGAAATCCCTCTCGAGTATCGTTTCCTCCCGGCGTCGGGGGTACAAGCGGAGCAGCCGAAGCGTGTGGCGTTCCCAACTGTCGCGACCGGGGGCCGGGGCCTCTACCCTCCCGCGGGATACGAGGAGGCGGCGACCCCTCAACCGTCTCGTAAGAAGAGGTCTGGGCGGCTGCCCGATTTCACCAGGGACGTAGAGTTCCGCCACATCGGTGAGAAACCAACTCCTCGACAGGAGGGGGTTCCTCAATACCGATCGTCGGCGGGGCCGGACGCGTCCGGTGAGATTGGGTGCCCCCAGAAGGAGACGGTGAGGGCCGGTTCCCCACTTGTGGGAAACTCGGATTCGTCTCCACCCGCGGGACTGGTGGAGGAGGTCCCGTCGACGCCTCCATCCGAGGCTCAGGTTGGTCTGGTGCCGGAAGCCGCGGCAACCGTGACACCTCCACCCACCCTGGAGACGGGTTTGTCCGTCCCCGCCTCGGCGACGTCTTCGCGTCGGGTCGTGGGTGACGATGGCATCGTCTACCGCCTTTGCGGTGACGGTCGTTTTCGCCCTGTGACCCGAGCGGGGGGGCGACGCACGAGGATGGGGATTGAGGCCAAGCGGGTCTCTCCAGCGCGCACCGCGGTCGACCATCAGACGGCCGATGGCGCGCTGGCAATCCGGTGTCAGCTGCCTCGGCCCGGGTCCGGAGCCGCCGCCGCCAAGCAGGGCACGCCATCGCCCACCTCAGTGGCGGCTAAGCGTCGGGCTCGACGCCGGATTCAGGCTAAGATCCGAGCTCGGGCCGAGCGGGGCTCACCAACCAGGGAGCCGCCAATGCTCCCGACGGCACGAGCGGCGCCATCAACATCTGTGGCGTCGGTGACGCCATCACCACCATCGGTGTCACCCGTGCCGTCGGCGTCGAGGCCGTCCTCTCGTGCGGGGGCCCTGGCCTACCTTGCAGGGCTGTCCCGAGAGGATCGCCTGCGCCTTGTGGAGGAGGCTGGCCTAATATCGCAGCCTCTCGCCCGCGAGGGTGACCAGTAGGTGAGGCCACGCGGGACCCAAGGTGAGTGGCGCTCTGAACCCCGCAATGACGCATGTCTCGTTTTCGTTTTTTTTGTTTGTTAGTTATATTTCGGGAGTATCGATAGGGGATGTCGTGTGATCCCCTGTATTTGTAGTTACTTTTTGTTGTCCCGTTATAGGTAGTGATGACCCACCATTCCTGTTCGCTCGTGGTCAACAAGACGCGAGACTCCCCGGGCAGAATTGCCGTCGGGCCGAGCTTGCACTCGGGACCCAGCCCGGGTGTGACACACGGACGATGAGAGCGGGGGATAGCTCCCGATCTTGGTACAGGATCGGTTGCTACGGGGGGGCTGTGACGGAGAATTTCGGCTTGCCGACTTCTCCTTTGTCTCTCTCTCGTCCGTTCGTTGCGCCCGGGCTGAGGGTGTATTTGTATACACTCTCATGCCTACATTTTCTCTGTTTGAGGTGCGGCGAACGGGCATTGGCGGAGCTGGAGGCGGCCGACGAGGCGATGATCCGTTGCCAGGATCGTCATGCGAGAGAGCGAGCGGGATGGGGAGAGCGCGGGCTACGCACGCATCCGACGCGTGCGCGACCGGGGGGGAAATCGGCAGTATCGTTTGGGCTGGCCGATCGCGTGCGCGCGTTGTTTTTCATTCGTCGCCGATTTTGTTGTTTTTTCCGTTGGTTTTGGAAGCGGTGCGGTGCTTCGTCGTCGTTTTGTTTGAGAATGCGCATCCGGTGTCTGGGCGCGCATCGGTGGTAATTTTTCTTGTGCGTGGAGTGAGTGGCTGGGTCGCGCCCAGCCAAGCCTTGCCGCCCAGCACCGGTGTGCGCGGGTAACGGCGAAGCCCGTACCGCCGGCGCGCGCGCGTTCGGCGAGCGGCTGGGGAACAGCCGACGGCAGCGGCAGCAGCGAGTAGCAGTGGCCGTTTGGCAACAGCGGTCGACGGCGGCAGCAACTAGGGGTGGCAGCGGCCGGTTGTCAACAACAGCAACAACAGCGGGGAGCAGCGGTAGCAGCAGTAGCGAGCGGTAGCCGGTGGCCGGGCGCGGCCAGCTTTGTTGCAGTCTCCGTCGGCGAGGTCGGTGCCGGTTTTTCTCTCTCTCTCTCTCTCCTTCCCTCGCTCTCTTGCATGTCCGGGGGTGTTCACGGGTGCAACGGTGCAGGTCGGGCAGTGATGCCGGCTCCCGTTGCCGGGTTTTGAGGTCGCGGGTGCATTCGCGAGCGAATAGGCTTAGTCGAATTATCGGGCAGTGATTGCCGATAATCCGATTGAGCGGATTAAGCGGATTAGCGAGTTTTGCCGATTTGTGAGACGAAGCGTGCGTGCTCCGTCCACTTATTAATTTGTGTTCTTTTTCTTTTACTTTCTTTTATTGTGTCGTATTAATAAATTTTGTTATACATATATGTGTCATATGTTATTGCGTCAACCCGTTCGTTTTCCCGACTTTCCTTTAATTCGTGCGCGATTGGCACACACGCTCGGTGTGCCATTCAGTCGTGGGAGCATTCGTGCCTCCCGAGCCCTCCTTTTGATAAATACTGTGCGGACGGCCGCGAGCAAAATATTCCCTTGAATAGTCGGCTTAAATAATTCCGTTACACAGTATACAAAAATATCATCAGAAATGCTGAGATAGGGGGGAGGAGTGATAATGAATTTATAGCAACTGTGAATATTAGTACAGATGGTGCTCCATTAACTAAAAGTGCCAAAAAAGGATTTTGGCCTGCTCAATTTATCCTAAATGACTTCTCTCCAAAAAATAGAAATAAAAATGTTTTGTTATGTGGCTTGATGTTGACTCAAAAAGAACCAGAAAGTAATCTATTAAATCTATATATATCAACTGTATTTGTTGAACAAATCAAAATTTTGAGTGCTGAAGGTATTAAAGTGTTAACAGATAATGGTGATGAGGTGTCAATCAAATTTTATACTCACAGTTGCATTGTAAATGCTATAGGTCGTCGGATATTGCAGAATAGAATCCAGTTTAATGGATTTTTTGGATGTAGTTGGTGCTACCAAAAAGGTTTATATATTCATGAAGTGAGAGGGGTACGTTATGTTGTAAGCCAGTCTTCCGATTTAAGAACAAACAATTGCCATGAACATGATATTGGACATAAGACTCATTTGAATCTAACAACGTTTAGGGGAGTAAATGGAAGATGCTGCTTATCAGAATTAGATTCGTTTGACATGATATGGTCTTTCCCATACGAATATATGCACGGATTACTTCTTGGTCTAACATCAACTATGTGGAATGTATGGAAAAGTGGAAAATATGAATTTAAAATTAACCCAGCCGATGTCTGTTTGATTGAAAAACGTTTTTTGAAAATCACACCAACCCGCGACATTCATCGACTTCCAAGAAGCGGGATAGTATTAGGAACCGCAAAACCTAAAGCTTCTGAATTGAAGTCGTGGTTATTGTATTATAGCTTGCCATGCTTGAATGGTATTTTGGAGGATGAAGCATGGCAGCATTATAGCATACTTGTCAACATTGCCTATGAAGTATTAACGACAAATATACCTAAAGCAAAATTGAATCAGTATGAGCAAGAATTACTGCGGTTTTTAACTGAATATGAAATGCATTATGATGAAAAAACAATGGTATTTAATCTTCATGCTGTCGTAAGACATATAATTGAATCTATAAAAAAAACAGGACCTCTAGTTTTCAATTCCGCCTTTCCTTTTGAAAGCAATATTTATCAGTTGAAAAAATTAGCTACAGGTGCCAACGTAATGGATAAGCAAATATCTAGAAAGTTTTTACAAAAATTGGTCTTTTCTTCTGGAAATTTATACAATTTACGGTGTAATGAAGCAATAAAAAATTTCTGTTTGCATTTATTGTCATCTACCAGATGGACAATGGGTCTTAGATATGAAGAAGAGGCCGTCTTTTATTGTGGTAAAGGTGAAATAAAGCACATTCATCAGTTAAGAGTTCGATTAATATATAAAAAGTGTATTTTCAATGGCGTTGTTTATACAAATAATAAGTATACTCTAGCCACAAAAACTGATGATAGTGTTATTAAGTTAATATCAGGCGATTTTTGCATCATTTTAAATATAATTGATAATCATTCAAATTGTTATTTAGAAGTTAGAACTTTCAAATTATTTCCTGAACTTCCATTTCCTTTAGTCTCACATATAAGAAAAATAGAAGCTGAAGATATGAATAATGTACAACTGATACCCATAGAAGCGGTTGAAAATAAAGCTCTACTTATAAATGTTCAAAACGGTAGATATCTTTGTATGATGGCGAATATTGTAGAAGTACAATAAAATTATACTTACACCTTTACTACATGTAAAATATATGTTTTAATACTTATAAATATAATAATAGATCTTAAACAACTCTTTTTAAGTTTATATTATTTATTTCTCTATTCAGTTTTTAAATTAAAAAAAATATTTAATTCGATAGAAATGGATTAATTTAATATTGAATGTAATTGGATTGAATTGAAAAGATCACATTTCAAATGCAAACCATAATACTAATATTTTAAATTATATGATCGCAAAATATTTTTGACTGGTTTAATAAGTTCATTATTACATTAAACATTAATTAAAGCTATTCAATATAGTTGATATGAATAACACAATTAATTTACATTCAAATTATTATAATTAAAAATTTTGAATAATAATTTAATTCCAGATTTTCTGTATCCTACAACTTAATATTTATTGCTTTTTAAAAAATATGTTGTAAAAAAAATTGAAGTTTCTATTGGAAAAGGTAACTATCGACCGAATCATTTTAGAATTGAAATGGATTAAAATCGATTGATATATCATTAATGAAGTGAGCATTCGAATAGATTAAAATGTTGTAGAATAAGTACGGATTCAAACCGATTAACCGTCCATCGATAAATTTGATATTGAAATCGACCGAATCATTTTAGAATTGAAATGGATTAAAATCGATTGATATATCATTAATGAAGTGAGCATTCGAATAGATTAAAATGTTATAGAATAAGTACGGATTCAAACCGATTGACCGTCCATCGATAAATTTGATATTGAAATCGATCAAATCATTTTAGAATTGAAATGAATTGAAATTTTTTAAATAACATTGAATTAAATTATATAGAATAGCTATTGAACTATAAAGGACATTGAAGTCGATTTAATACCATAAGATTCAATACTAACTAGTACATTTCAAACCGATTCGAATTAGATGAGATACATTCGGATTGATTTTTCAATACCCATATTTCGGTTGGTCGATTGAACAATATAGAATCGATTATAAAGTATTGAATCGGAATCGATGTTTATCCTTTGTTCTTGTTTTAGCAGGGTGACGAGGATGATGAAAAGCATGAATTGACTGGTGAATCAAGCACTTTAGTAAATCCTGGTTCACATGAAAGTAATGTAAAGAAGGCATGTATTAGCGCAAGAATATTTTTAATTGAATTTAAAATACATAAATATAGACAGAATATATTGAAATCTAAATATTGATTTAGGATAACCATCCAGAAAGTGGTAGACGCAAACCGAGAATTATCGACGTAAGTTCCAATGAATATAGATATATTCCTACAATTTCTAATAGCTTTTAATACTTTTTAAGTACTTTTGATAGATCTTAATAATATTTTATATGCAATGACTTCAAATTCTATTTAAAACAATAACAATATTTTTTAATCCATAGAATCGTTGCCTTGACTCACTCAAACAAAATAACTTATTGAAAAAAAAAGTAAAACAGATTTCTGAATTAATACAGGAACTTGGAAATGTAGATCGTAAGTATCGGAATATAAAAATGACTACAAAGAAGTTAAATAGGAAAACAAAGAGTTGAGAGATAGAAACCTTAAACTACAAGATAACATTAGTCATGATATTATGAAGCTTGGAGGTAATCTATAAAATACGAATAACAATTTCAAATACCTGCTTGCTTCTTGTGTCCCGTTATATTAGATTAAAATTAGTCGTCATATAATACTAGGATAAGTATTAAAAACTAATGATGCAAAAATTTCAGTTGAAGGCATTTTGCAAATACTGGAATTTCCAGTCTATTCGCTTGATACAGCAATTTTGTAAGACTTATACCATTTTATATTGAGTGATAGCTGATGATTTATGTTTTCTGATTAGTAGTAGTTGCAAGTGTTTGTGTCCTTTTAGTTAAATTAAATGTGATTAATTTAGATATGTGTATTTGTGTGTACTACATACGCGATTTTCTAGTAACATGAACAGTTATTAATTACGAGGTGTGTTCAAAAAGTAACGAGAATTTTTAAATTTCGCGGGTTTGGAGAGTCCGCTTGTATAAAATTTTTTTTTATTATGTTGGTACACATGCCCCTGAAGTACGATAAAATTTTCAGCAATATTCATTGCTTACTTTTTAAGTGGCAGCCGCTAACGTTAGACATGTTTTTCGAGCTCGGCGATTTTCGTTTATGAAAAAAATGGATCAAAGAATTTGTATTAAATTTTGCGTAAAATATGAAATAAAGTGTAGTAAAGTTTGTCAAATGTTAACAAAGGCATATAGTGAGTCTGTTATGAGTAAAGCAAGGATTTATGAGTGGTATAAGCGTTTCCAAGATGGCCACGAAAACGTTGAAGATGACGAACGACCCGGACGCCCAAGCACATCAACAACCGATGAAAACGTGAAAAAAGTGAAAGCTATGGTTATGAACGATCACCGAATCACAATCAGAGAAGTCGCTGATGATGTTGGCATATCAGTTGGCTCATGCCATCAAATTTTTTCGAATGTTTTGGGTATGAAACGTGTGGCAGCAAAATTCGTTCCAAAATTGTTGAATTTCGAACAAAAACAGCGGCGAATGGAAGTTGCTCAGGAGTCGCTAGATGAAGTCAATAACGATGCAGAACTGCTAAAACGTGTTATAACAGGTGACGAAACATGGGTTTACGGATATGATGTCGAAACTAAGGCTCAATCGTCCCAGTGGAGGCATTCTGGATCGCCAAGACCGAAAAAGGCTCGACAAGTACGGTCAAATGTGAAGGTTATGCTCACTGTGTTCTTCGATTTTAATGGCATAGTGCATTATGAGTTCTTGCCACAAGGTCAAACAATCAATAAGCAGTACTACCTACAAGTTCAACGTCATTTGCGTGAAGCAATCCGAAAAAAACGCCCGGATTTGTGGCAAAACAATTCATGGCTTTTCCACCACGATAATGCGCCTGCTCACACTTCATTGCTTGTTCGTGAATTTTTGGCCAAAAACGAAACTGTAACGATGCCTCAGCCTCCATATTCGCCAGATATGGCTCCATGTGACTTTTTTCTATTTCCAAAAATAAAGAGAACATTAAAAGGCCGTCGTTTTACAAGCATAGATGACATTAAAAGCGAATCGCTGAAAGAGCTAAAAGCTATTACAAAGATCGAGTTTCAAAAGTGTTTCGAGGATTGGAAAAAGCGTTGGCATAAGTGTATTGTATCCGAAGGGGACTACTTTGAAGGCGACAACATTAATGTAGATGAATAAATAAATATTTTTTTCATAAAACGAAAATTCTCGTTATTTTTTGAACACACCTCGTATCTTAATAATTTTCTAGTATTGGTGGACCAACAGAATAAAATTTGTGCTTCCAGCAGTAATATTGTTGACCCAAAACTTAAAAGTGTACCCATTGGATTTATTGAACAGGATGGTAGTGTGAGTATAATTATTCCACCAAATTTTCCTCGTATACACTGTTGCTTCATTATTTTTAATTAATATCATAAATTTGTACAGGTTCATATGGGTCAAAATAAATATTTGCTCGCCAGTATTAACGATACTGTCGTATCATCATTGAGTCCTGCAACTTTCGTAGGAAACCTCCTAGTTGCAGTATTTGGGCCCACTACTTTATTGAAAAGTAGTCTCACAGGTAGAGTCAGCAACAGAAGAATTGGCAAAATAAAGAAAAATAAAGAACAAGATGAAGAAAATGAAAACGAGCATGGCGAAAATGACTTGCCCCAAGCTGAAAAATTAGAAAAGTTGGATCCTAAGCAACTGCTGGCTTGTCAAGGTAGATTTGAATCAATGATATTTGCAAAATACATGTTACAATTACTTAACAATATCAATTAAAATAATAAAATTGTGATTTATTTCTTGTTTCAGACTATTTTGGCTATTGGTTAGAAATATATTATGAACCAAAATTGACCAAAGCCCAAATAAATAAATATGATAGAACCATAGAAATAGCCTGTTTTCGCGAATATGCAACAAAGAAAATAGCATACATGAAAAAGCCAAAAAGGGCAAAGATAAATAAGAAAAACTTAAGGGAGTCTGAAGATTTTGAAGAACAGGAACCAACGAATAACGAAACCGGCGAAACCGACGCATTACAACTGAATTCTGATGACATTGAAACAGAATTAAACTCAGAAAATATATTCGATGAGTCTTTGTTGGAATCTGCAAGTGATGATGAGGATTAGAATAATTAGTAACATCTGATTATTCTAATAATCTTTATTCTTTGTTTATTAAGTCGTTTGAATTTAGAAATGTTAATAATTTATTCACTATAGTGTACATAAGTGTACATCATTATTTATATAATTTATATATGCTATTGAGTTATCCTTAACTTATTTATTGAAGTATTTATTGAAAAACATTACGTATAACAGATAATACTTACGATCTACTTGCATACTTACATTATAAGTATTTATTTTATAATTGTAATTGTTTCTACTTTGTTCAAATTAAAATAATTTGTTAATAAAAAGGAATCCGTTTATTTCCGAATTGAAATTTATTACAAATGATTAATTCCTATAAAAAAATATTTATGTAAAAACAGTATTGAAAACGATTCAATATAATTATATTGAATTGCTTTCAAGACTGCAATGAATCTGATTAATAAATAATTAATTTTTAATTTGAATTTATTAAAAGAGATTCATTTCTTTGGTTACATGCGCGTCGTTCGCGCATGCGTAAATTGATACGAGGAGTCTCGAGAAAAAGGTTGGTCGCAGTGTGAGCTAGCCAGGTTTACACTCGGGTGGTCGGTAAGGAAGGAAGCGTTTCGTCCCGATGCTACCGGCTGGACTCGTCAGTGAGGCTCGACGGCCGGTAACATCTGCCTCATACGCTCGAAGTGCGCAATTCGCTATGTGGACTTATATATTTAGGGAGCGTATTTCTTGCCGCTCGTGGCTGGCCGATGCCATCTAGACGTGGATGGTCGAATCGTGGAACCGCCACAGCACTCCCCCCTTAGTGACGAGGTGGGGGGCTCGAGTCACGATAAGAGAAGAGGAGTGGCAAGAAAGAGAGAGATCGAAGGCAGATGAGGACGAGAGATAGTAGAGAAGGATCAACCGTGCGAGGGAGGATGTGCGAGCCGCGTTGCGTAGGCTTCTCCGTTGGACATCCTGCTCGGTCATAGCTCCCACGATAGGTGGCGGTGAGCGATACGCCTATGACGGTCGGAGGTGTTCCTGCGAGGCCCGGTGGGCCAGCAAGCTCTACTAGATCAGAAGGTTGCGTGTTCAGATCACGTCGGGGTCACCACTTTGGGGATGGATTCGGCGGAAACAATAATGAGTAGGCAGGAGGCTGAGAAACAGTATTAATATTTATTAACTAATTTAGCCCTACACATAATATTTGGCTACAAGTTGGCGAGCAAGGTCGAGACATGTGCGCGCGCTCGAGAGCTTGTCGTACTGTACGAGAGAGAGGAAGTTTCGTGGCGTCAACGACTGCTTGCGCCGGTGCTGCCACGGAGTGGAGACGACGCGTGGCGACGCGGCCTCCACAGCTATCCCCCCTTTAGAGACCTTCGTGTCTAAGGACGGAGGGAACGATACCCTTTTGCGGAGAATGGACGGGATGGCTTTGGACGGAGCGGTGTGCTGGGACGCCGTTTCAGCTGGAGGTTGCAGTGTCTGTCTCTGTGGAGAAAACGGCGAGGTGTCGTCGTTGGGCCGTGCAGTCATGTCCGAGGTGTTTGAAACTTGCGGCTGCGACGGCGTCTCAGGGGGCTGAGGGTCGTTGGCTGTTGGGGCGTTGTGAGCCTCTGGTGGTGTGAGTGCCCGCTCTTGCGGCGGCTCTTGCTGCGACTCCTGCGGTGACTCCGCGGGCGCGGCGAAGTAGGCTGGCTTGAGTGCGTCAGTTGAGACGGTCTTTTCCAGACCGTTTACCTTGATGACGTACCGCTTCTCATCCACGCGGCGGATGACCTGGTGAGGGCCGCTATAAGGTGGCTGCAGCGGCTTGCGAGCAGCGTCGATCCTCTGGTAGACGTGGATGCAGGAGTCGAGGTCTTTGAACTGGAAGGTGCGGTACGTAGCGTGGTTGATAGCTGGGACGGGACGCAAGGCGTCCATCAAGGTTTTGAGGCGCTCTACGAACTCTGGGGCCTTGGCTGGCGCACTCTGGGCGACGAAAAACTCTGGGAGCCGGAGGCTCATGCCGTATAGCATCTCTGCCGGTGAGGCTTCCAAGTCCTCCTTGAACGCGTTGCGAAGTCCCAGCATGACGATGGGCAGCCTGGTTGGCCACGGGAAATCCTCTTGGCACATGAGCGCGGCTTTCAGCGTGCGGTGAAGGCGCTCGACCATTCCGTTGGCCTGTGGGTGATATGGCGTCGTGTGGACGTGTCGCGTACCTGTGAGGCGAGCTAGAGCCTCGAAAAGTGCTGACTCGAATTGGGTGCCCTGGTCCGATGTCAATGTGAGGGGGTAGCCGTAGTGCGCGATCCAATGCTCGACGAGTGCTGTGGCTACCGTCTCGGCCGTCATGTTGGGCAGGGGCACCGCGACCGGCCATCTGCTGAATCGGTCGACGATGGTGAGGCAGTAGCGCAGCCCGTTGACCAGTGGAAGCGTGATGTGGTCGAGATGCACGTGGTCGAAACGATTGCCTGTTGCGCTGAAAGCTCCGAGCGCCGCGCGGTTGCGCGCGGTTGTGTCTGCTGACCTTTGCGCGTTGGCATGGATCGCAAGCTCGTGCCCAACTGTAGGCGTTCCTTCTCACATGCGGCCAGATGAATTTGGCTGCGATCGCCCGTGCCGTTACTCGTGGGCTGGGGTGTGCAGGCGAGTGGTGCACGTCGAAAGCCTGGCGTCTGAGCGAAGCGGGCAGATACGGCTTGACCATGCCCTCTGTGATGTTGCACGCCACGCTAGTGCCTTCGATGTGGAGCATCTGCAAATCGAGAGCAGATGTGGGAGGTCGCTGTCAAGCTACCGGGCCTTCTCGTTGTCTTGAGCACGCAGGCCGGATGGCATGCTGATCGTGCAGGCGCGGGACAGAGTGTCGGCCACGACATTGTCCTCTCCTTTGATGTGCTGGAAGGTGCCATTGAACTGCAGGATGAAGTCAAGATGTCTTTGTTGCCGGGGCGAGGCCTTGTGCGACGATTGGCAGCTCGCGTAGATGAGGGGCTTGTGATCGGTCCTGAGCACGAAAGTTCTGGCTTCCAGATAGCTCTGAAAGTGTTTGACTGCTTCAAAGGCTGCCAAGAGCTCCCTGTCGTAGGTGCTATAATTTTTCTCCGTGTTGGTCAGCTTTCTGGAGAAAAAGACCACTGGATAGTGCCTCCCGCTAATGATCTGCTCGAGGGCTGCGCCGAGTGCAGTATCCGAGGCGTCTGTTGACAGGACGAGTGAAGTGTCCGGTGCGAAGAACGAGCTGTTGGTGGCGTCTCGCAGCGCTCGTTTGCATGCGAGGAGAGCTTCGTCCTGGGCTGCGGACCAACCCTTCAGCTTAGCCTTCGTTTGCTTGGGCGCGCCTCGAAGCAGGTTGTCGAGCGGACCTGGAGTTGCGCTGCGTTGGGCACGCAGTGGCGGTAGTAGTTTACCGCTCCCAGGAAACTGCGGAGCTCCTGGAACGTTTGGGGGGGTTGGAATGCGGTCGATCGCTTCGACCTTGTGCGGTGGAGGCTTGAACGCGTCCTTGCTGATGGTGAAGCCTAGAAAAGTGGCTTCCTGCTGGGCGATTTGGCACTTGTCCAGATTAATGCACAGTCCCGCTTCGAGCAGCACCTGAAACAGCTGGCGGAGGTGGTCCAGGTATTCCTCGTGGGCCTTGGAGCGGACGATGATGTCGTCCATGTAGGGTTGGCAGAAAGGCAAGCGACGAAGCAACGAGTCCATAAGACGTTGGAGAGTTTGCGTTGCGTTGTGCAGGCCGAGCGGCAGGACCAGGAACTCGTACAGGCCAAAGGGCGTGATGATGGCCGTCTTGTCGATGTCCTCCTCTGCCATGGGCACCTGGTAGAAAGCTCTTCGGAGGTCGATCACTGAGAACACGGCGCCTCCGTGGCAGTCGTGGAGGAGGTGTTCGATCACCGGCAGCGAGTAGCGATCGGGCTCCGTGATCGCGTTGAGGCGGCGGTAGTCACCTGTGATCCGAAGTTTGCTGCTGCCGTCGCGTTTGTCCACCAGGTGCAGAGGGCTGGTCCATTGGCTAGATGAGGGCCGAATGATACCGGTGTCCAGGAGCTCCAGTGTGGCCAGCTTGGCTTGCTGCAGCCGAGCGCCGTTCAGAGGCCGTGCACGTTCGTGCACCGGTGGTGCTGTCGTGCGTATGAAGTGCGTGACTGGAGCGCCATTGAGAGTGGCTCTGCGGTCGCTGGGCTTTGCGAGGTCGGCGAACTCCACCAACAGCGTGTCGAACGCGCTCGTGGTCGCCAAGTCACCGGCTGGATCGTGTAGGATGGCCACGGAGTACTGGACTGCTGCCGCAGCTTGGCCCCGGGCGCTGAGTGACGTGGTCGAGTCTGTGAGCCGCTGGTTCTTGACGTCCACGAGAAGGCCTGCGTGGGCTAGCAGGTCGGCGCCGATGATGGGGCCTGGGACGTCGGCGATGACGAAGGGCCACTTATAATTTCGACGGAGGCCCAGGTCGAGGGAGCGCATGGTGCGCCCGTACGTAGCGATAGGCGTGGAGTTGGCAGCTACCAGGGTGAGAGGCTGTTTGAGCAGAGCCCGTGTGCTGTTCTTGACTGCCGAACGGGGTAGCAAGGAGACGAAGGACCCTGAGTCCACGAGGTAGGTTAGTCCGCTGGACCTATCTCGCACATGTAGGCGGTTCTCATGGAGTGCTTCGCTGCCGTGTGCCGCCAATACTGCCGGCAGCGTGGCTAGTTTTTTGGGAAAGTGCAGGGGCTCGTGCGCTTGACCGCTTCGGCCCCGAAGCGCTGGTGGTAATAACAGTACCCACTCTGGGGCGCTGGAGACTGGCCTCGGCTGCTGGGACCTCCTCGGCTGCGGCTACGCCCTCGTCCACTGTTGGGCCGCTGTGCGACTGCATCCAGGACCAGCTTGGTTGTTGCGAGCAGCTATGTCATGACGGTCGTGATGTTGGCCATTTCTTTGGCCAGGCTGGAGTCCGAGCGGTGTAGTGAGCTGTTGCGCGAGCTCGACGGGTGGAGTGCGGCCACGGAGAGTGACGTCGTCGTTGCCGCGGCTTGCGAGACCGGCACGAGGTCGAACATGCGGTCAGCCGCCTTGGCGAGCTCGTCCAATGTGGTGCCATCTAGTACGCTCAACACGGCGAGGGAGCTCCCGGGCAGAAGGTCGAGCCACTTGACCTTGAGAGCGCTGTCAGCCATGTTCGCCCCCGCGAGCGTGCGCATCTTCCGGAGGAGCTGCGAGGGTTTCTTACCCGCTGTGTTGATGCCGCTGAACAGCATGCGCAGCTGCTGATCGGTCGTCTTTGCGAAGCGTTCGACGATCCTCGCCTTGATGAGGGCGTACTTGCCATCCGTGGGCGGGTTGCTGGAGACGTCAAGCAGCTCCTTGAGGACGTCGAGCTTCAGCACAGCCACGACGAGGTTGTAGCGCCTCGAGTCGTCCTGCACGTTGTAGCAGTCGAAGAGCGATTCGACCTGCACGAACCAGGTTATGGCCTGGTTGCTGGCCAGGATCTGCTGCTGTTGGACCTGGAGCTGTCTGAGCTGGTCCGTCAGCGTTTGTGCATCGAGCACGGCTTGATTTCCCGGGGATGGCGTGCCCACCATGTTGCACATTTTTTTTCTTTTGTTCGGATTGTCGTCGCACTTAACCTCACTCGCGGTTGCCACGCGTTTCTCGAGTTGCCTTGCGAAAGCGTGTGTCACGGGCCGATTGCAGATTTCGGCTTCACGAAAAGTCACTCCTGGTCGCGGCAAGCTTTCTGAGCGCCGTGTTATGTCCGCGGCGCGAGAACGTGACAGACTTCCGGCACGAGGCGTAGAAAACGCCACACGAGGCAGCGGCAAGCGTGATGGCGGCGGCGGCGTGGTAATTCGCTCGGCCGCGTGGCGACAAAAAGATCCGCCCGAATCACGTCGGGGTCACCACTTTGGCTACATGCGCGTCGTTCGCGCATGCGTAAATTGATACGAGGAGTCTCGAGAAAAAGGTTGGTCGCAGTGTGAGCTAGCCAGGTTCACACTCTCACGGTCGGTAATGAAGGAAGCGTTTCGTCCCGATGCTACCGGCTGGACTCGTCAGTGAGGCTCGACGGCCGATAACATCTGCCTCATACGCTCGAAGTGCGCAAGTCGCTATGCAGACTTATATATTTAGGGAGCGTATTTCTTGCCGCTCGTGGCTGGCCGATGCCATCTAGAAGTGGATGGTCGAATCGTGGAACCGCCACATTTCTTTTAAAAATATGCCTGCACATACGTGTAGAATATTCAAAGTGATTCAATATCGACTACTCGAATTTTTTTAAGGGATTGAATGTCATTAAAAGGATTTCCTGAATATATGAATATCCATATTAAAAGCAATTCAATAATTTATTTAAATATATTCAAAATTTTTTAAATTAATTAAAAATGATCAATGTATTACTTATTTTCTATTAAAAAGAATTGCAATCCATTGCGTACATGCTAGTTTTAATATAAAAAATGACTCACTGTCCACCAAATACTGAAAAGCATTCAAATTTATTTAAAAAAATTAATTTAATCATGATAAATTATATTGAATATTATTTAAATATCATTCAGAAATTCAAATCATTTTTAATCGTGAATCTGTATTCCAAAATATGCGATTAAAATAAATTCAACGTAACGATAATTATTCATTGGATTTCATTGAATAAAATTCATTTTATGAAAAGATTTGAGATTAAAAGCTATTGAACATTATTGAATTTAATAATCTTTAATCTTAATTAATTATATCGATTTGAATCATTTTGAATTATTTTGCTTCCGTGGCTTATTTTTTTCAATTGGCTTATGTGGGATACAAATTCACGATTAAAAGTAATTAGTTTTTTTTTAATAACTTTTAATAGAACATTTTTAGCAAGGTAGTTATTAATTTTTATGACACCCGGAATCGAAATTTTGCTATTGTAAAAATGTAGTTTTATTCTCATGAAAGTTCAGGAATGTATAGTCAAAATAATTTCAAATAAAAATAATGAATATTTTTTTTCATGAAAATTTCCAAAGTTTTTTTAATTTTTTCGCCATCTGTACGAGGCTCCATCCCCTTCTTAAATAACACTACCAAACTTGATTCTTTTCTATAAATATTTTTTTTTTGGTAGGCATACAAAAATTTACTTTAATAACTATTAATTTTCATTAAAAATAGGTTTATCTGTACTAGAAAAAATGCCAAACAACTAGATTAATTTTCCGACGAATTTTCGGATTTTGAAGATTTGTCCATAAACTTGAATGTGATCGGTAAAATTTATTATAGCAGTTAAGGGTTAACTACATAAGTAAAGAGAAATAGTAATACTCATATATGGAAATTGTACATATTTTAGAAAATATTGGATAAATCGGATTTTTTAGAATATATTGTAACGGTAGTCGATTTAATTAATCGATCCGTTCACGATTCTATTACTCGCGTGTTAGTTCGAACGATTAAGAGAGAGAGAGAGGGCGCGCGAGAGTTTGAAAGTAGACAGTTAAGCCTCAGCTGTTTTCGCGAGAATACCGCCAAATTGTTTTGCACTGTGTTTCGCCGTGTCAATCAAAGTTTTCTGGGACTATTATACAAGGTGTGTTCAAAAAATACCCGGAATTTTTAAATTTCGCGGGTCTGGAGAGTCCGATTGTCAAAATTTTTTTTTATTGTGTTGGTATACATGCCCCTGAAGTATGATAAAATTTTCAGCTATATTCACTGTTTACTTTGTCTACGGTAGTCGCTAAGGTTTGACGTGTTTTTATGAGCTCGGCGATTTTTGTTTTTTAAAAGAAATGGATCAAAGAATTTGTATTAAATTTTGCGTAAAAAATGAAATAAAGTGTAACAAAGTGTGTTTAATGTTACAAAAAGCCTATGGTGAGTCTACTATGAAAAAAACAAGTGTTTACGAGTGATATAAGCGTTTCCAAGATGGCCGCGAAGACGTTGAAGATGACGAACGCTCCGGTTGATCCAGCACGTCAACAATCGATGAAAATGTGAAAAAAGTGGAAAAAATGGTTCTGAATGATCGCCGAATCACAATTAGAGAAGTTGCTGATGAAGTTGGCATATCAATTGGCTCATGTCATAACATTTTTTCAAATGTTTTGGGCATGAAACGGGTGGCAGCAAAATTCATTCCAAAACTACTGAACTTTGACCAAAAAACAATCGCATGAACATCACTCAGGAGCTGTTAAACGTCGTCAACGACGATCCAAGCTTGCTTGAAAGGGTCATAACTGGTGATGAAACATGGGTGTACGATTATGATGTCGAAACCAAAGCACAATCGTCCACCTGGAAGCATTCAACGTCACCAAGAGCGAAAAAAGCACGTCAAGTTCGATCAAATGTGAAGGTTTTGCTTCCAATTTTTTTTTTGCTGCAGGGGCGTGGTGCATCATGAGTTCTTATCACAAGATCGTACGGTTAATAAGGAGTATTACCTTGAAGTTATGCGACGTTTGCATGAAGCAATCCGAAAAAAACGCCCCGATTTATGGTAAAACAATTCATGACTTTTGCATCACGATAACGCACCTGCTTACTCGTCGTTGCTTGTTCGTAATTTTTTGGCCAATAACAATACCGTAGTCGTGCCCCAACCTCCATATTCACCAGATATGGCTCCGTGTGACTTTTTGCTGTTCCCAAAGTTGAAGCGACCCATGAAAGGACGGCGTTTTTCCTCGATTGAAGAAATAAAGGCCGACTCGCTGAGAGTGCTCAAGGACATATCAAAAAGTGAATATCAAGAGTGCTTCGAAGATTGGAAAAACGCTGTCATAAGTGTATTATATCTGGGGGGGGGGGGATTACTTTGAAGGGACCATATTGATGTAAACGAATAAATAAATATTTTTTTGGAAAAGCGATAATTCCGGGTACTTTTTGAACACACCTCGTATACGCGCGTGAGTGCAACAGCATTGTAGCGGCAGCAGGAAGCAGCGTTGCAGCAGCAACAATAAAAGCAGCAGCAGCTAATCTATTTGAGGAGCACCGTTGATTCCACAATAATGACGGCTGATCACCGTAATTGCACCGCAGGGTAGATGCACCTCCCTTCATTGTTGCGTGACAAAATACGTTCGAAAGTATTTTGTCAATCGCGATCTTGAATCTTTTTGTATTTGCACCGAGCGTTAGTTTTCGCAGCAATTTTCGAATTCTCTCTCTCTCTCTCTTTCTCTCTCACCGAATATTAATAATTAATTGAGAATTCACGTGCGTGTAATTTTTATTGATTAAACTCAGTTAATTTTATTCGCTGGTTATGTCATTTCGTTTCCTATTAGCTTAACTGATTTGTAAAGGCTTAGTTTTTAATCCGATTTCATCTAGGGGATTAGGCGGAAAAGGCATAAAGTCAAACACACCTAAAATAGATCGAGTGTCACAAGTCAAGTGACTTAAGGTGAGTTCAACGCAGTTGGAAAAAAGACACTGAAAGAAATCATCTGACATAATGGCGAATACACGTATAACTATACGTGCTTAACGGAGCGGCGGTTAGCTCTGCATCGTGGGAGTTGGTGCTTAAATAAATTTCCCATTTTTGCTAGAGAACCTCCCCCGTTACAATATTCAAATAAATTGAAAATGTATATGTAAATTTGTAAACTTGACAAAATTCAATCGTTCAAATTTTTAAAAAACATTTATTGTTTCAATTAAGATTTCTTCTATTATTCTATAAAAATGGAAAACGTTATGTATACGCATGTACATACGAACATATAATTGATAATATATTCGAGAAAAATTAATCAATGTACATCGTTAATTGTACGTATCATTGTTTATGATTATTTATTGAAGACAAGACGTTCGTTTCGAAACTGATTATATCATAAATATCAAATCTCTATCATTTTAATACCAATTACCTATACAAAAAATTATGTGTACACGAAAAGAAACTTTGTCACAAAGAAAGGAGCGATTAAAAATTGACATTTCTAAAAACTGTTGAATAAATGATTTTGAAATATATAAAGAAACAATTACAATTGAATTTTCAAATTTATATTAATACTATTGGTATTATTAGTGTTATTAGTACTTATTGTTAACAATGAAAACTTGAGGACACACGATTTAGCACATGCAAATACGTGGGTGGTCCGATAAGTACTTAGCCTCACCGCCCGATGGCGCCACTCTCGCAAAAGAAATATTCTATCACGTAGTACAACCTTCTCGATGTTTACTGTCAAGATTTCAGCCGGATCGGAGTTGTAGTTTTTGAGAGTTTATTTTTGAGAGCGTGTGAAAGCAAGTGTGTCCGTTAATTTTTGAAAAATAGAAAAAGAGCAGTATCGGTCGGTGATCCGATTCTTGTTTTTGGAAGGGAAATCGCGCAGCGAAATAAAAAGCGCTTGGGTGCTGTGTACGGTGACTCTTCTCCTTCGATGGTGACCGTCAAAAATTGGTTTAACGAGTTTCAACATGGTCGCACGTCGATTTTTGAAGAGCCACGTCCAGGTGCTCCGAAAACGGCGACCACGGAGGATAACGTGACAAAAATTCACAATCTCCTATTGGGAGATCGACGATTGAAGGTGCGCGAGATAGCTAAGATCGTAGGCATCTCAAAAGACCGCGTGGGTCATGTCCTGCATGAAATTTTGGGCATGAGAAAGCTGTCGGCGCGATGGATGCCGCGTTTGCTCACTCCGGACAACAAGCGCAACCGTGAGACAACTTCAGAGCAATGTCTGACGCTGTTTAAGCGTAATCCGAAGGAGTTTCTGCGTCGTTTCGTGACAGTTGACGAAATATGGATCCACTGGTATACACCAGAGACCAAGGAACAGTCGAAATAGTGGACTTTACCCGGCGAAAGTGCTCCGAAGAAGGCGAAGACTGCCCCATCGGCCGGAAAGGTGATGGCCACTGTTTTCTGGGATTCACTAGATGTGATCTACATCGACTACCTGGAGAGGGGCAAAACGGTCACAGGGCTGTACTATGTCGAATTATTGGGCCGATTCGATGTCGAATTGCAGAAAAAACGGCCCCATTGGGCGAAGAAAAAAGTGCTCTTCCACCATGACAACGCACCGGTTCACACCTCCGCCGTCGCCTTGGCCAAATTGGTTGAATTAGGCTACGAACTGCTGCCCCATCCACCGTATTCTCCAGATTTAGCCGCATGCAACTTCTTTTTGTTTCCAAACTTGAAAAAGTCACTTGCCGAGCAAAAATTTGAGTCGAATGAGGAGGTAATCGCTGCCATTGAAGCCTACTTTTCAGACATCGAGGAAACGTATTTTTCAGATGGGTTAAAGAAGTTGGAGCATCGCTGGGCCAAGTGTATCGAACTAAAAGGAGACTATGTTGAAAAATAAAACGCCACTCTTCCAAAATTTTCGTTTTTCTTTTGTAGGCTAAGTACTTATCGGACCACCCTCGTATAATACCCATATAACCAATGATAAAGTGAAAATTTGTCAGCCAATTATAAAACAAATTTGTTTTACAGCACTGCATATAATCGCAAGTGCAACATCCAGTAGATGGAACACTTTAATCCTGAAATTTTTCTATCGGTTATTTTTAAAGTAAATATATTGCTACTGACAATAATAATATTAAAAATACTCTAATCAGCTAATTATGAAATCAATATTTTATGAAATAATAAAAATAATAATTCAATGAATCACAAGAATTATTTAGTAAATAATAATATAATATAATTTTAAAATTAATTTTAATTTAATACCTCGTAATACTTTCACATCATTGTAAACATCAACTTGCAATTTACCATGCCGAATTTTCAGTTCCTCATCTTCGGTTTTAAGAAAATTGTAATTATCTTTCGTATTCTTATATTTACGTTCCATAGATTTTATATTAATTTGAAGGTTAGTGTCACGTCGATACTAAGAAAACATACGTGACGGACCATGATAAGTAATTAAATGTCACGGGTTATGGTAACTAATCGGGTATCGGTAATTTAACTTCCTATCGTATCAACCCTCTCGGGAACATTTGTGAATCTATCTAGCGAGATAGATTAGGCTAAGCACGTTCTCCATAATATTTCCGCGAATATTACTCACTGCATATTAATTTAACAAAAACAAGGGGAGGGGCACATCAGCCTATGGTATAAAAAGGCTCGATCAGGATCCGCGCTAGCTCATATTCAAGCTAATATTTATACTCGTACTTATACTGATTTAGTTATTTCTAAGTTTCGCTACCCGGCTACTCAGAACTGGAATTATACTCTGCTAAGCATTATAAACTTGTCTTTCAACAATAAATCTTAATCAAGTGTAAACACCTGAGACTGTTTCGTAAAATCTCTTCTGAAACCCAGTCCTAACAAGGTAAGAAACTAAGTTATCTACCTAAACACACTACATATAATGAAGGCGCTAACCCTTTAACCAACCTCCTCTTAACTCCTGACTAAGATCCAACTTTTACCAACGCAACAGTATTTTAAACATTATTACGTCTAGCCATAACATCTCCTCGCCTAGACATAATATTAGCAATCTGTTTATCTTTCAATTTCAAAACGCTATCTTGTGCGATGCATTGGTTATCCTAAACACATGAAAAATATATAGATTAATCAACAAAAAGTCTTGGCAAAATAACATAATAATTGTTTATATTTATCAAATTTCAACATACTGTGATTACTGATTTATTATTGTTGGATGTTTTCAATATATGCTATTAAATGAAGTTTAACATAGTAAAATTAGATTAATTTTAAAAAGTTGCCTGAAATTGTTATTTAATTAAAGATTATTTACTCACTGGTTCGTTCGAAGACATTTGAATATTAGATTCTAAAATAAGCTTCGTATGACTAGTATGAGTATCTTTTTTATTAGACATATCATTTACAGGATCATCATTTTCAATATCAGTATCATTGTTTAGTCTAGACATTTTCTTGTTTTGATAATTGTTTTCAATTACATCCTAAAATTTTTTAAACACATAAATGTATAAGTATATACAGGGTGAGGAAAAAGTATGGAAACCCTGGGAAATTCGGAAAACCGCATGAGGTTAGTCATGAAACAAAGGTCATAGCCTATGTAACTTTCAACAAAGAACCCAACGGTGACCTCTGATTTGACCTTGAACCTCATTTTTAAGGTTATTTCAAGGTCAACCTCATTTTTTCATATGGGAACCCCTATTTTTTATACTAGAATCAAAAAGAGCGATAAATTTTACGGGTGGGAACGATTCAAAAATAGTGCAATCCCTAATCCTCCTTGAAACCATGTATTTTCAAAATCATCACATCTTAATGCCTGGATAGCTGAAACAATCTGATTTCACAAAAGTTACAGCGTTCAAATTTCCTGTGATAAAAAATGGATCTATTACTGTATCGTCTACCATTTATGCCCACACGTTTAATTTTTGAGGATATTGAGTGTGACTTTCTCTCATCCAATAAGGATTTTGTCGTACCAATATCTAAGGTTATGGCGATTGACTTTGCCATTTAATTGACATGTAGCTTCGTCTGCGAAAACAATATTTTTTTAAAAATACAAAAACAGGGTTGATTTTTGCTAGAAAACGAATAAAAAGCAATTTGAAGATCTGTCTTTCTCGTATTTTTTTAGAATTTTAAAAAAAGAAGACAACTCTTTTCACACTGCACAGTTCATCTGGATCTCATTTTTTTCGCAGTCTTCATCTTTCATTTTGGAAAATAGAAAGTCACTACTTTGAGCATAAAATATTATTAAAATTGTCAAAAACTGGAAAGTCACGTTTTTTTTGTCAAAAGTTATGTTTTCTCCTCATTCATGGGTTGTCAAGCTAAATGTTTATTAGAAATACAAAATTATTTTGAAGGTATTTGAAAGAAGTGAAAATTTAAAAATAAAATAGAAGTGCTTTTACAAATACTAATATTATTAGTTAACTGTTATTAGTTAATATTATTACTAACTATTATTAGTTAACAAAAATATTGTGTGGAAAAATTTAGTTTAACAGGAAATTATAAGTAGATTGACTTTCTCCCCAGTTTAATAGAATCATATAATAATCGAAAACATCGCACAATAAATATGAAGCCTAAAGACTTGACAAAAGAAAATGAAATGCATGTCTTGACACGATTCTCTTATGATCAACGTCTTTTCAAAAATCCGAAAGTTCAGGTAGAAGATAAAGTGTGAGTGCGCAAGTCTAAACACATTTTGAAAAAGAATATACGTTTAATTGATCTACAGAAATTTTTACTATTCATCTTATTTTGAGAACTAAACCTGTAACATATCACCTGCTTGATTACCAGGAAAATCCCCTTGTTGGTGGTTTTTACGAGCAAAAAATACAGAAAGCTATGTATCACGATATCCATCTTGTTTAAATATTCTCAGAAGATGAGGTAATTAAGTCTTCGTAAAATGGCTTGGCTTTGAGAATATTCACAATTCTTGAATAAATAAGGAGACTATAAATCAATGAATTATAAATATAAATGTATATGCATCTAGCTTTTATTGAAATATATAGTATAGTTTTCATTTGTAAATATTATATTGTTTTTTATTTATTTTAAGGAACTGAGCCCTAACCTTCGCTCTTATCCGTGAGGTACTCCCATTTTATCTTCGTCACTAGTTAGTCCATTAAGACAAGTCGAAACCTGCTTTAATAGAAACCCTCATGACTCATTTACCTCTCCATCAAATAAATTTATATAATACAATCTTTATTGTCATATAAAAAGATATAAAAATACATTTAAATAATAAATTGAAAGCGATCACATCTATGATATAGAATAAATAGTACATATCTTTGAACTCTTTCGAATAGATCAATAAAAAGATCATAAGGATGAATTATTACTCTTGAAATAATCGGTCAGGCAGAATAATTTGGAACTCACAAGCAAGTTCAAGAATAATTCGAGATTTATCTTGCCTCATGTATGTTATTAGGTAATTCTGATATTCATACAATTCATGATGACTAATTTCAGGAAGTACGTCAATGAGCTTCATTCCAATGTTATTCAACATTTCAAAATTCATCATGCTGCAGGTAAAGAGATCTAGAATATTACGTCTTCTACTGCTACTACTACTACTGCTGCTGCTATAACAGCTACTACTTGATTCAGGAGACAGAATGAAACTCTTCGAGGCTCACAGCTCTTTTAAAACCTTTCCCCACTACTTTGATTTTTGAGCCGCCACAACCACCTCCCTCTACTTTAAATTAGATTTCTATTTTATTTAACATATATAGTGTGATGATTTTCTCATATAGGACCAAGTATTCGATTCATCATTAGTATACGTGTCTCGAACAATACTCGTGATATAACTTTATACAATTTGGCAATACGTCTTTGGAAGCGCAAACGATCTCTTGCTATCTGCTCCCAAATACCTTTTCTAGAGTCTTTTTCTTCGTATGGAAGTTGTCATATTCCAACTTTTTTCGCAAACTATACATGCTTAGTAGAAAAGTGAGATCTCCTGTTGCCTCTTATAGCTCTTATCGCTATTTGAGCATTTTAAAGAATATTTAAATTAGGATTAAAGACATGGTTAAAATAAAAATATAAATTTATTACTTATTCACTATTTCAAAGTTGAAGCCTACTCGACGGTGTAGAAACATATCCTTCTTCTCTGTGGCCACGTACAATTTCTGAAGCATCTCCTCATCTTTTTCTAACGCCAAGCTTATCCTCATCGGTAGAAATACCTCAAATTCATCTATTGACTATTACTAAAGTAAACTTTTTATGTTGCCCTCTATGATCATTTTCTTCATCTTCCACTTCCTTGTCATCTCTTCTATCGTTTTGTAATGTCTCCATGGAAGTGTATTAGATTTCTCATCGAGTATACATCTTTTAGCGTCAAAAGGATTAAAAGCTAACTTCTGCTCCCTTTCAGTTCATACTTGATGCAATCTACTTCGAATATTACATTGCTCTCGAGTTATAATTTTCAAATCAACTAAACAACTGAGATAATCTTCATGTGAAATTGTTTTCTTAACTGTATGCATTTCGACTTCTTCCGCCTTTTTCATCGCTAGTTGATTTTCTACTTCAATACTATACATTTTACTCCTTAAGCCAATGAATTACTTCATGATGTTTCCATTACATTCATCTTTCATTATACCGAGAACTTTTTTTTTTAGCTCGAGGTATACCAAATTGATTGTTAATCGGATAATCTGATGTGTCAAATTTATTAATATCTTCTTTATGATTCTATACATGTCAACGTCTTGAATTTCATATTTGAGACTGTCAGTATCAGTATAAAGTAATTTACATTTGTTACCGATTCTATGCTTCATATATCCATAGTGAAACTCCTAGACACATGTTTTTGAAAGTTCCATCACACAAAAACCAATGTAAATGGGTTTGCTAATGTGAATAGTCGTATATAAGATAGTTGTATTGCAACTAAATTTTCGTAAAAGATAGAGCTACTACGAAAATTAGGTTGGGCAATCCACGCTTCTGCTTCATACCGACCAATCCATTGAGTAACGAATTTAACGGTTTTTCGTTTCCTCTCGTCTTCCATTGTCTTTCCATAAACAGCGTTAACCATTAGCTTATAAAATAACTTATGAAACTCGTTTGTAGCTTGCTTCCTTTTTCCTGTATTCAAATCCACATACAGTTTAAGCCAAGGCTTGTGGTTAAATTTTAGCGTTCTATGAATCTTTTTGAGTTTAAGTCTAAACTCTATAGCCTCTTTTAACACTTTATAATGAATGACATATCGCTCTTAATCATTAAGCGTAGTCAAAAGATTTTTCTGAGTCGAACCAGGTGGTTGACTATTCTCAATACTTCTAATATATATCCTATCTCACTATCATCATTAATATTGAAAAAGATTTTAATTACTAACATTTGAAATCCACTCGAATTGCCTATATGGTATAGGTTTTGTCATTGCCCATCCGAATAGCTTATTTATTTCAAAACACATCAAAGTCTTATTTTGTTCATTCTCATCGAACTCAGAACCCATATACTTATTAATTGCTTTTGAATATATGTTAGAATATTGCCAATGCTTATACGAATGGCTTTCTGAATAAATAAGACCATATTAATATCACTTAATAGTTCGAGTTCAATATTTGTACATTTTAACTAGCATCGTATGTTGGAATTGTGACATTATGTGCTGGGTCAAGTTCATACACATTTATACAGGTTGTCCGAAAATTTTCGAAAATTTCAACTAATAGTAAAACGTCTGTTTTCAAATAGAAGTCAGAATACTGACCTAAATCTTCAATTTGAAAAATATTCCAAACGTTTTGTGCGTGGATGTAATCTGCCATGGACCTATCACTATCTGTTAATCGACTATGAAATCCTTCCATAGAAGGTAATTGATTTTCTGTCAGACTAAACTGTTAACGTATTCGTATGGGACACCTTTCCTATTAAGTAAATCAATTTGTTTTGATGTGAAATTATCTTTCTCAAATTCTCTTTTTACAATATTTAGTTTAGGTAAATATGATGCTAATTTATCTAGAGATGAAGGCATAAAACGAAACGAATCAATGAAACGTAAACCCTAAACATGTTTTGTAAAAAATATATAACGCTCATTGTTCTCTGCTAGAACAGAAATTTTCCCCTCGAAATCTGGATTAGTAGTAATTTCTGTTATGATAAAATGAGAGCCATAGCCTGTGAAATTGTGAAATACTACTGGAAAGAAATTGGCCTGCTTATAACTCAAATTACAATGATTATGAGCAGCTCCTCTAAATCTACCGGTTAAATGACAATGATCTCTAACTTTCTTTTCTTCTTCCTTAAAAGTTTCATTGCAAATGTGACACTTCGTCGGCTAATTAAATGTATACTCTTCTATAAAGGGAAGATTCATTGCTAAAGCATTTTTATATACTTCTTCTAACTAAGCTAATAATATTTTTAATAGTTTTATAAGCATCGACCAGGCGTCTCTTGTTCAATTGTTTGTTTATTATAAGACTTATACTCTGACTTACTATCATCATAGCTACATTTTTTTATATAATCCAATATTAAAAGCTTTGTGTTCTTGAAAAACACGACTTTGTCGACTGGTTTTAACAAACATTCTAAGTCACCATATATGACATATGGAACCACTTCTTTACGTTTCGATTGTTTGAATTTTAGAATTTTATCATCAGGTAGATTGATTCTACACTTATTAATGTTTGGACAATCAATATCGTGAGCTATCAAGTGATCCTCAATGGTAAAACAGTGGAGGCAGCGTTCAGAAAGATAGATTTATTTAGTAATTGAAGTTATTTGCCTTCTAACAAGAGCAGACAAATTTTTAATCCAAACATAGTGAAACTCGTTGGAAATTGGTTCTACATCGTGAATATTTTAGCTTTTATCATCATCATATTCATCAATATACTCTTTTTAAATTAAAAGAAGATTAACATATTTGGATTTCTTTGAACTAGTTACATGACATGGTGACACTTCAAATTTTCTTCTGTATTTTTTAAGAATATATACGCTTATAAATATATCATTCAACTTTTCAAATTTCGGAATACTTTTTATTTCATTAGAAAACGTTATATAATCAAATTTTAATTCTCTTTCAAAGCGCGTATAATTACTAGTTCTATAATTGTGGTTTTTATAACTATCAGTAGCATGAAGACAAGATAGTACAGCTCATTTGAAATATTCATTGTCGGCATTCTTAACATTAATACATACTTTTCTTATTTCTATGGCCTGAGGTAATGGAATATACGAGGAAGGTTTGAGTGGATTGTGTTTATTTATGTTAACTGTAAGCCTAACAATAGTCTTTAATGACCAACCAGAGTCTCTTTCTTGAATTTCTTCAATATTCTTAGGTAAAGCGTCTTCAATATTAATAAATGCATTGATTTTTAGTGTTAAAGTATTTAATTTGAATATCCTTTTCATTATATTCCTTTTAATAATAAAATGAGCTGAAAATTCCATATTTATCTTCAATGCATTGTGGATAGCTAGAAACTTTGGTATTTGCTTCTGTAAAAGTTTGTTTGCTTCATTTAAGAACGATTTTATATCCACATGATGCTAATTTACTATAACTATAGTATTAATATGATTTTCAATAGCAGAATGAATTGGTCTCGAAATAACATCATCTCCTTGAATTTTATTCATATTTAACTGTGATATGTGAATAGTTCCATCGACTTTTATGAAATTATTAAATTGCGTTTCTAGGGCAGTCAAATGAGTAGCACAAGTTTGATCTCTTTGTAGTATTGCTCGAGATAAATTACTCAGCTTCAAATATCGATTAAGAGCAATGAAAGTAGGATTCGCTATCTTTTTCCATATAATAAAACTAAATACTCAGTAAATTACTTTGTAAATTAATAGTTATCTTTAAAATACTTTAGTAATTATACAGGATCTCTAAGCTACTTTTTCTAACTACTAGTAGTCTATAGAGATTACTCTTAACTACCAACTATGGCTATAGACGGTTTTAACAGACTGTGCTCTTTCTTACGGCGGACTAATTTTTAAAGACAGGCGGTGGCGCTGTTCGCAGCGGCGTCACCGCTGTGAACTATAGAAGGGACAGCTTCTGTCGAAAAAGTGGTGTAGCCATTGTAGCGACACTGAATTAGTGACGCAGTGCTGTGACCTATGAAAGGAGTAGCTTATACTGAAAAGTAGGGAGGCGACTGCAGAGACATCTAACTAGAGTATATATTAAATTTCAACGTTCTCTTTTCTAAGCTATATTGTATTGTTCGAATATATCAACGAGGACAAGTGTTCAAAATGGAGATAGATAATTGCTAATAATTACACTGTCTACACTTACTAGAAATAAATATATCTAAGAGAGGTGAGAGAGTATAAAGTTGGAGAGTGGGTTTGTGGAGAAGCGCAGGAAAAAACTACTTGGCGGGCTGAGTGCGGGTAAGGCACTGAACTCTATCTTTCAATATAAGCTTTATGCAGTCCTAGCAAGCATCCTTTCCTCCATATACATCTCAAGCTAGAGAGAGAGAGAGAGAGAGAGACACTGAGCCAACGTATAGCTTAGCAAGCGCAACTCAAGCAAGAATCGCTACCCCCTCTCCGAGAGCCTGCACGTAACCAGCATATGCTTACTGAGCACCCTACTGTTGCAAGAGAGCGAGAGATAAAGAAAGAGAGAGAGAGAGAGAGAGAGAGAGAGAGAGAGAGCGACCAGCATCCACGCTATACGGCGTACGCACCTAGCAAGCTAGAGACGCTATCCCCTTTCCGAGAGCTCACACCTAGCCAGCATAGCTTAGCAAGCTAGAAACGCTACACCCTCTCCGAGAGCCAACACCTAGCTAGCATATAGCTTACCAAAGAAAGTCATCAAAAGAGTTCTATTATGCATTATCCAAAAGAGCTTTAAATCATTTAGCAGAGTCGATGGATAATACCTCATGCAAAAGACTAAAAGTTCCTGATATCACTTTAGGAAATGATGTAGGAAATAATCCCGTAGAATTGCAAGAACAAGCAGGATATAAATCATCATTGGAAAGTACGTATATGTTACAAATATCATTGTATTTCATTTAATTTATTAAATGTAATTGGCTATATTAAAACAATTGATACAACAATTAATTTTGCTGTCAGTTTCAGAAGGATAAATTGATCCTTGCAACTCTTCAAAAAAAACAACAGGCAAAAGTGAGATAATTATATCACTCTAATTATTTTAATAACATACTTTTCATCGATAGATAAAAAAATATTTTGTATTTTATAGATTACTTATCATGATATTATTAATTCAAAAAATTTTCTTGACAATGTAAAAGAAATAGAAAAACTGAAGAGAGAATTAGATAAATACAAAGAGAATTTTAGCAAAGTTAAAAAAGAAAGTTTTAAATTTGAAAAAAAATATTATACTTTGAAAAAAGAATTCGATGATTTAATAGCTGACAGAGACAAATTAAAAAAAAACTCAACTACGACCTCCAAACACAAATTATAGAAGCAGCTAACAAAACAAAAAAGTAAGTACAATATTGAAAAAAAATAATGATAACTTTTAATATGTTTTTGATACTAAGCATTGCAAGCATACGAGTCAAACATCGATGGTATATACGCGATTCGAATATTTCTTGACAAATTAATTAATTACTACAACAAATTTAAGTTAGTCTTGATACTGACATTAAATAATAATTTCAGTGCTTTTGAATATTTACTAAAATACATATAAATCGAATGAAGTATGATTATATACATTCAAACTCATTAACGAATAATAAATATAATAATTAATTTATCATATAACCTGTGACGGTAATCGTCAAGTTAGCGCTAATCACTTAACCTTATTGTTGTCCGTGAGGGCAGCACCTCCCGGGGGGGACAAAAACATGTAACGAAGGAATTCGGCACGCGAGCAGACGGAACGCGCGCGACAAGATTCGAACTAGTGAAGCATCGACGGTAGTCAAGTCCGCCCGCTTCTGTTGATACCGCCGCCGATTTACGTGCCCCAGCCGTCTGTACGCTTCGCGAAATTGCAGCCAGTGATCCAGGATCGTAGCCGCCGAGGAGCTGCCAAGCTGCGAACCAGGCCCGATCAAGAGATCCGGGGAGAGTGTGTGAGGTTTCGCCATCGAGGGCGAAACCAGTGCGTGCGCGCGTTCGCGACTCGCGAATACTAAAAACAATAAGCGACTGTTCCGTGCTGTGCGAGTTGCTGTGACTGTCTCCGACCGCTCACGATTATAAGGTAAGCTGGCCAGCTTAATTACGCGATCGGAATTGCATGTCGGATAAATAACTTTCGGTATTCGATACGTGTATGTAAGGCTCTAATGTCAGAGAGCGGCGAGCGTACCGGCAAAGCATGTTGCCGGTGAGCGAGCGTGCGTGTAAACAAACTCGCGGGCCGACCTTTTGTGAGTTAGAAAGATAATAAAACGTCCGATTTATAATACTAACAAGTGTTTTCGTTGATTCTCTCCTCACGTAGCTTCCACTCAATTCAGTTTAGGTTATAATAAATAATCGGTTGACCGGCGTATGCTTCCTCGTGCTCTCCCGTATTAATAGTGAGCAGTAACGATTCACGCGTGTCCCCTTTGTATAATCACGCGACATATTTATTAAACGGTCTAACCCCGTTACAAACCTTAATTAATTAAATTACCATAATATCATATACGAGGTGTGTTCAAAGAGTAAGGTGAATTTTTATTTTTATGAAAAAATATTTATTTATTCATCAATGTTTACGTTGTTCCCTTCAAAGTAATCATTCTCAGATATAATACACTTGTGTCAACGTTTTTTCCAATTCTCTAAGCACTTCTGGTAAGCACTTCCTGGTATAGCCTTGAGTTTTTCCAGCGATTTTTTCTTTATCTCCTGAATCGTTCTAAACCTCCGTCTTTTCATGGGTTTTGGGGACAGGAAAAAGTAGCAGGGGGCCATATTCGGTGAATATGGTGCCTGAGGCATGATTGTGGTTTTGTTCTTGGCCAAAAAGTTTGACACAAGCAACGATGAGTGAGCAGGTGCATTATCGTGATGGAAAATATATGAATTGTTTTCCCACAATTCCGAACGTTTTTTTCGTATTGCTTCTCGCAAACGTCGCATGACTTCAAGGTAATACTCTTTATTGACTGTGCGACCTTGTGGTAAGAACTCTTGATGTACTACGCCACGACAATCAAAGAAAACAGTGAGCAAAACCTTGACATTTGATCGAACTTGACGTGCTTTTTTCGGTCTTGGCTCTTCTGAAGTTTTACATTGGAACGATTGGGTTTTAGTTTCAACCTCATAACCATAAACCCATAATTCGTCACCAGTTATGACTCTTTTGAGCATATCGGGATCATCATTGCCGTTGTTTAACAGCTCTTGAGCGATGCTCCTTCGACGGTCGTTTTGTTCAAAATTAAGCAGTTTCGGAACAAATTTTGCTGCTATACGTTTCATATCCAACCTTCGAAAAAAATTGCATGGCACTAGCCAACAAAGATGCCGACGTCTTCAGCTACTTCTCTAATAGTGATTCGATGATTTTTTAACACCGTTTGTTTAACTTCTTCAGCATTTTCATCAGTTATTGAAGTGCTGGACGCCCCAGGTCCAGAGCGAGGTTCGTCGTCGGTGTCTTCTCGGCCACCTTGAAAGAGCTTATACGACTTGGAAACAATTTTTTTACTTAAAGTAGTCTTAGCGTATGTCACTGTCAACATTTTAAGTATTTGGGAGCAATTAATTCAATTTTTTCAAAAAAATTTTATACAAACTCTTTGATGCATTGTTTTAGATAGGAGAAAATCGCTGAGCACCAAAAACACGTCTAAGATTTCTGTCTTACAAAAAAAGTAAACATACAAACTGGCTGAAACTGTGAGCATATGTGAGGGACATGTATACCAACATAATAAAAAAAATATTGATGGTGGAATCTACATAGCCCGTTCAATTTAAAAATTCACCTTACTTTTTGAACACATCTCGTAAGTAATTTACGTATAACAACTCAAGTAACTCACGTAATATATATAATATATTACATAATATGTATATATAAGTTCAATCAGAACGTGAGAAATTATAGGAACATAAAGTAATGCCGTATATAGTCTTAGCGAGATATCTATTAAACCTCTGGCAAAATTTTTAAAGGTAAATCAACAAAATTTTGATTTATGACGAAATTGAACAATTGATTTGTGGTGATGAGTCAACACAGTAAAATTGACCCACTAAGTTCGCACGAAATCCTCTCCCGACAAGAGAATGCGGATCGATCAGCTGATGCCGTCTAGCCCACAAGCGCGCATATCCAAGACCTCGCGAAAAATACTTCTCAGGGTCTACTAAATCGATGCGCACGACCCTTACGCCCGCACACAACCAATCGCGCACTCACAACTCGGACCGACACTCCCCCAGGAAGCCAGACAACGAAAAAGATACCAGCCGAGATCAGCTGATCTGAGACAACTGATAGCAAGCTCAAGCTAGACCGAGAGAGGGGCAACCGAGCGCGTGAGAGTGAGCGAGATAACCGATGGGAGAGCGATTGGACGCGACTGAAGGTAAATCGCTAGGGCTAACGAGCGCGTGCGGGAAAGAGATAGTTGATAACGATGCGAAACCGACAGACGCGTGCGACTAGACAAACCAATCGATAATAAGATATGGGTAGATCGACAAATAGAGTAAAACCGACGCTATCTAACCAACAGATAGGAAAATTAGGCGCCAAAAACCGGCCAGTAGTAAAATTGCGTGGGCTAGAACATTAATATAAACGGCGCTGATGACCGGGTTAGCAACAAAATCAAACAATCAGATACAAATCCACGATGAATAGGGAGATAATAGAGAAGACGCGACGCGACGCCACAAAAAGCCGTGGCAGTGTTCGCAGGCCTCTGGTTGCGCGTGGAGGCCCAGAGAGCTTAGTGACAGTGAAAAGTGAACAAAGAGATAGCAACAGCAGCATTAATTGACAGCAGCAGCAGCATTAACTGGCAGCAGCAGCATTAATTGTAATAGCAGCCGGGTTAACAATTAAAGGGATAAAAGTGAGTACTCCTTCTCTCTTTTCTTCTGATTCACGCCCACCCGTAATCGAGACCGCTGTTGACCGACCCTAGTACCGCTCGACCATTCGCGATCGCTAATCGAACCGCTAATTTTCGGGAGTGCCGCCTGACCTTCACGCGATTGCCGAATTACTCGTGCGTTTAGTAGATTGTCGCCTGACCTTCGCGCGATCGGTTAGATATTGTCGTATCAACAGAGTGTTGCATGACCTTCGCGTAATCGCCAAATTACTCGCGCATTAATCAGTGCCGCCAAACCTTTGTGCAATGCCCGAAATTGTCCGCGCATTAACCCGCGCCGCTTGACCTTCGTGCAATCGCCACGAAAGCAGATCGTGATCGCGTCGCGGAGCGCCATCCACGAGCCTTTAAATGAATTTGGACGAGGTAGACTGCCACGGATAGTTTTTTTACGCCGAACAAAAAGGAAGCCGAATTACGTTAAGGACGCGATGCCCGGATGCCTTTAGCACTTCCCCCTTTTTCCTCCCTTTTTCACTTCGACCTACGATATGACCAACCTTGGGCTGACTCGAGTATAAGATAGATTAGCATTTATTAATATATATAAGAATTCTTTATCGTCATTGATTCAACCTTAATACACTCTCCGTATCCCCCGTAGCTATCGCGATTGGGCATGCGGGGACGGCTAGCGCGTCGACGCGGTGACGCCATTTTGTGCGCGCAAGAGACCAAGCCTCTCATTATCCTTCGCAATTCCTGTATTGCTGACTTGGCGCCCTGAGATGCCGCTCCGACTACCCGCTGCTGAGAGGAGAGCCCTTGCCCCCGACTTATTAATTAGTCGTTGCCCGTAATTTTCCTCACACGTTGGATAGGACTTCGCTCTCCCCTTTTACATCTTATAGGTGGCCAGCGAAACCAGCGTGCGAAGGAAACAATGAAGCCGCCCGACTCTTCAGCGACCAGAACCAGCCGATCTGCAGCGATACCCGCCCTCCTAACGCGAGGACGGTAGCTGGCGCCCAATAAATAACACAGGCCAACAAGGTTTCAGAACCAGAGACCAGGCATAGTACACCCAAAGGATTTTGGTGCGCTGAATCCAAATCCGAGCTTAGAATTGCGCCAACACGTCAGGATTTTGAGATATCCTAACCTAAAAGTGCGAAAATCACATATTTTGGCTATATTCGGTACTTTATAACATTGCAAATAAATTTTTTCATGCAAAACTGACAACGGCATGTGAAAGAACAACTCTTGGTCTACAAAATGCACTACCGATATTTGTTTTTATGTCTTTTGGTAATGGAGATATCATCGTTTGAAATTTAACACCTATGAATTTGTTTATACTGCGACACTACAGAACGAGTGACCAGACATAGTACACCTGAAGGATTTTAGTACGCTGAATCCAAATCCGAGCTCAGAATTGCGCCAGCACGTCAGTATTTCGAGATATTCTAGAAGGCTATAATGTGCGTGGCCATAACCCTAAATCCGTTAACCCAAAAACCCCTGACTCCTTAACCTTTAACTGCCCCCTTAACCTTAAATCCGTTAACCCTGTAGCCCTGAAACCTGTGATGTTATAACCCTCGATGCCGTTATGCAAATCCCTTAATGCCTGAGCCCAGTAATTTGCGCCACAAGGAATCTAGGGCTATTGTATCGCAGGTTACAGGATTCCGAGATGAAGAAATTCGGGGTTAAGTTGGCAGGTTTTATTGCCGCGCTTGTTATAACCTTCTTGGGTTACAATATTTGGGGTTAAGGGGACGGGGATTATCGCATCGAAGGTCACAGGGCTCGGGGGTTAAGGGATTTAGGGTTAAGTGGGCAAGGTTTATTACCCCGCAGGTTACAATGCTCCAAGATCAGGGATTTGAGTTATAATAGTCGAAATTCATTGCGTTGCCGTATAAACCAATTGATAAGTAGTACATTTCAATTGACGATAAAAGAAGATATAAACTAAAGATTGTTAGTGCTTTTGTACGATAAGAATTGCTTTTTAGGTACCATTGTCAATTTTGCACGAAAAAAATTATTGGCAATGTTATAAGGTACTGTATATAGCCAAAAAAACTTGATTTTCGCACTTTTAGGTTAGGATATCTCAAAATCCTGACGTACTAGCGCAATTCTGAGCTCGAATTTAGATTCAGCGCACCAAAATCCTTCGGGTGTACTATGTCTGGTCACTCATTCTGATGTGTCGCAGTTTAAACAAATTCATAGGTGTTAAATTTCAAACGACGATATCTACATTACCAAAAGACATAAAAACAAAAATCGGTAGTGCATTTTATAGGCCAAGAGTTGCTCTTTCAGATGCCGTTGTTAGTTTTGCATGAACAAATTTATTCGCAATATTATAAAGTACCGAATATAGCCAAAATACGTGATTTTCGCACTTTTAGGTTAGGATATCTCAAAATCCTGACATGCTGGCGCAATTCTGAGCTTGGATTTGGATTCAGCGCATCAAAATTATTCGAATATATTATGTCTGTTCTCTGGTTCTGAACCTTTGTCAAATTTTGTTGGCCTGTGTAATGAAAGCTGCAACTATTAGCTGACTGCGCCGCTGGTGGCAGTTGAGTCCGTAAAAAATTTGTATAAATCATTTTTCCCCTGTCCTCTCCCGTCACAGATTTTATATAAGTAATATTTCACACATACTTTTAACTACCGTAATAATAAATGCGGATCGCTGACCTAATTCAAGAGAAAAAAATTATTTAAACAAATTACCAAAATTTTTTTATTTTTAAAAACTAATCACGGCAATCGATTCGACGGGAAAAATTACGAAAGAAACCTCTATAACACTTTTTTGTCAGAGCTCAATTTATTGTTGTAAAATCATGATAAATAATTTCAACCTAAACAAGTGATGCCAAACCCGTTATATTTACTTTGTTTAAATAATTTTTGATAAACAATTGGGATAGCTAAAAGAAAAAACATGATAACTTTATTTACCTACGCCATGGATGCCATAGTTAGTTTGGGGCTATCTCAGCTAGATTGGGCTTGGGATACGAGTGTAACGGGTTTGGCACCACTCATGCAGGTTAAAATTGTTTATCATGATTTTACAACAACAAATTGAGCTTTGACAAAACAGTGTTATAGAGCATTCTGTCATAATTTTTCCCGTAGAATCATTGCCGCTATTAGTTTTTCGAAATAAAAAATTTTTTAATAATTTGTTTAAATAATTTTTGATAAACAATTGGGTTTACTAAAAGAAAAAAACACGGATAAATCTCTTTTTACCTACGCCACGGATGCCATAATTAGTTTGGGGCTATCATAACTAGATTCGGCTTGGGTATTAATGGGTTAAATTTCTTTGGTGCAACGGTAGTTGAGTCAATTAATCGATCCGTTCGCGATTCGTCTATTCGCGATGTTAGTTCGAACGATTAAGAGAGAGAGACGGCACGCGAGGTTTTGAAATTTGGTAGTTAAGCCTCAGCTGCTTTCACGAGAATACCGCCAATTAGTTTTGCACTGTGTTTCGCCGTTTCTAATAAAGTTTTCCTGGGGCTATTTTATACGTGCGTGAGTACAGCAATCAATCAGCAGCAGAAGCAGTACAGCAACGCCAAGCAGCAGCAAACAGCAGCAGATTTGAAAGAGAGCTGATATTTATTTGAAAGCAGCTGATCCAAGGAGCATCTTTGATTCTCATCCATAATTACGGCTGATCACCGTAATTGCACCGCAGGCTAGGTGTACCTCCCTTTATTATTGCGCGACAAAATACTTTCGAAAGTATTTTATCACTCGCGAGCGTAATTTTTGTATTCTCGCCGAGCATTAGATTTCACGGCAATTTTCGAATTCTCTCTCTCTCTCTCTCTCTCTCTCTCACCGGATTATAATAAATAATTGTGAACCCTATTCGCGTGCGTTAGTCTTTCGGCCCATAAAAGTTAATTAAAATTAATTAAACTTTGTTGATTTTATTCGCCGTTTACGTCATTTCGTTTCCTATTAGTTTAATAGATCTATAAAGGCTTAAGTCTTAATCTGATTTCGTCTAGGAAATTATGCGGACTAAGCATTAAGCCATTCATACTGAAAACAGATCGAGTGTCACAAGTCAAGTGACTAAAGATGAGTTCAACTCGGTTGGAAAGAAGACACTGAAACGAAATCATCAAATGTAAAGGCGAATACACGTATAATTATACGTGTTTAACGGAGCGGCGGTTATCTCTGCATCGTGGTAGTTTGTGCTTCAATAAATTTCTTATTTTGTAGGATAACCACCCTGATACATGGCACACAACTGGTATTAAGACCCGTTTCGTACGAATAGGATTATGCATCGAAGGTAATCGACCGACAAGAGAGAGAGAGAGAGAGAGAGAGAGAGAGAGACGATTGCGCCAGGGCATAGGAAGGTTTGAGCGGATGGTAGCACGAGATCGTGAGCGGTACGCCCTCTGCAGGAGAAAAACGGAATCACTTCAACTTTTTTCTCATAAATTGTAAAGTTTGTTGTAAAAAGGGCCGAAAGCGGTAATAAATAGTATGTTGAAATAATTCCAGGTCGTTTTGAGTAATCAGGTGTTAGCCCGTTTGAGCCACAATTTGTTTGATAAAGGGGAGCCAGATATATCTGAGCGTCGATATTAGCAGAGAGCGTTACCCAAGCGTGCAGTCCAGGAAATATTAGCCAGGCGGAGCAAGAAAATAGCAGGCTCCGACGTTAGGTAGGATATTTTTATTTTGTAATTAGATAGTTTGCGAAGATTGCACGCGCCCATAATCTTGCGAATTTGTGCCTTAAAAAAGAAGGCATTGTAGGTAGTTGCACTAATAAGTGTATACCCCACTTATACCTTGGGTGATAGGAAGCGGTAGTGGTCGATTAGGCCGATAGTTTTAAACCTCCACCGCATCCTACAGCCGTACGGCGGCAAGATGGCTCTGTTGTCATCCCAGATCGACAATTAGGCATTAGAGATGACCTCCGTACAGCGCGAACGCTACTTGGCGGATCTAGAGCTGCGCAAGGACGGAAGTTTCATCCAGCAGGCGGTTAGGCATGGGAAATGGTTGCTGGGTGAGTACACCCTCACGGATTTTGAAGAAATCACGCGCAATAAAGAGGTGGCGGGGCGCAGGAGGCGCATCCAACAAGCGTGGCTCGATACGATCTGTGACGAGTTGGGAAACCTCAGTGAAGATGAAAACAGCGACCATCCCCTGAGATTCATCAACAGGGAGGGAATATCCTTGGCAAATATGTCTAGGACAGTCGCCGGCCTGGATGAGGACTGGGATAGGGAAGCCAACCGCCAAGATGACCTCAATCAGAAGGTCCTTCGTACCCAAGAACAGGAGGAGGGGGAGATGAGACGGAGCAATCCAAATCTGAGGTCGCAGGAATCCTGCACTCGGAAGGAACCTCAAAAAGAATTATCCTTGAGCGAAGCCTTCCGGGAAATAGAGTACCTGAAGGAGGGAATTAACCGCAACCGCAAACTGGTAGGTCGAATCCTAGAAACCCTTAAGACTCTACAGGGAATACAGGTGTGTGCAGAGCACGAGGTGCAGGACATGTGCCAGAGAATACGAGAGCTGTAAGACGGAATGCATGAAATGGCCAATGCAACCCGTCCTTCACAGTGTGACTCGGTTAATCCGCACTCTGGACGTCATGTGGACTTTCAGGACTTATTCACCTGTCACTACAATTCTGGGATTCCGGGAAGCACACCGATTCCTCCAAGACCAATACCCAGGAAGTAAGGAATAAGTAAGGAACGTCACCCTTCTGGAAGCCCTCCAAATAAGAGGAGGTGAAGAGGATCCGGAGGAGTACGGGAGATCTGGACCTGTTCGACAGAGAAGTCGAAGCGGATCGTCTGACACAGATCCTCAATTATCCTCAGGGCTCTCCACAACCAGAGACGTTGGGAAAATCGTCCACGGATGGAAATTGAGATTTGTGGGCAGTAGAAGCATAGACACGTTTCTGTCGAGGTTGGAAGATTTGCACGTGGGCGCAGAGCTAACTGATGATGAAGTACTTTGTTCAGTATCAGAGATCCTCGAAGGTAACGCGAGGACCTGATACGATAAAATTAAGTACTAGTGGCTCAGTTATGCCGAAATCGTTGCCGTCGCCCAAGAATGGTTTGGCACAAGTACGCAACAACAACAAAGGCTGTTGCAGAAAGCTCAGAACAGATTCGAGGGCGAAGACGAATTGGTGCGAGACTACGTGTCCAACATGGTAGCTCTTGTCATTAGACGGGAACCACCCTTGGAGAGGTTATTAGATCTGCTCCATGCAAACCTCCTTTCGAACATCCAGATTCAGCTGCTTCGGAGCGAGTTGACGTCGATTCGCGAGTTTAAGAGGAGGAAGACCGAAGTACAAAACACCTTGTTTTACGGTCGTCGTATTCGCGGATCCCAACTCGACGATTTTCCCTCAGCACGCCTACCAGCCGAGCAAAAGAACGGCTGGTAGTAAATCCCAAACCGCTACAGTGGCCAACGAAGGGAAGGCGCGTGCAAAGAAGGAGGGAGATCCGCAGTGCGGACAGAGCGTGGAGAACCCTGCCAGGAATGTCTCCCAGGTCTCTTGGCTTGCAGTGAGAAGGACAGAGGCGGAAAATCGACTTCACCAAGCCTTTCCAGTGTTCCGCTTGTGGCAAACTAGGCTTCAGCCGTAAATTCTGCCCAGATTGCAATAAGAGAAGAGCTCATCTTCGCGCTTCCAGTAAATTTGACCTCTCGCTGCGCATCGTCGACGGGAAAGAGCAAGTTGTCAGCGACCCAGGGATCCAAACAGGTCCTGGTAGGGCATCAAGAGAGAATGTATCCTGGCGATACACCGGAGTAGAAGGCGAGCAAGCGCGATGTCAGCCCTCGGCAGAATAGGGGAATGGTCATCCTGGAAGGACTAGGTGGCCATATATAAGTTGTGGAGGAGGGGGAAGAGTCGATTGATAATGGGATCGAGCAACCCGAAGATCTGAAAGGTTCGGACCCTTTCACACAAAAAGCACCCCTGCCGTAGGAATCCACGAGTACGAGCAAGCCCATCGTCATAGCATCAGCGGAAGGAAGAAGCCGCTGAAAAGCGAGAAGAATGGAGGAAAAGACGCGACTCCTGGATATGACCCAGAATATGAGACCAGGTGGTGGTTGCGGGTAGACATAGGTGACTATAAGATTAGAGCACTCTATGATACCGATGCCTCATCCACGGTCATGGATCAGTTAGGGATGAGATTGGCATCGGAGATGGGACTCGGACTTAAGGTGATCAGGTCGGACGATGCAAAGCCACAACTTATATATGGCCACCTAGTCCTTCCAGGATGATCATTCCCCTATTCTGCCAAGGGCTGACATCGCGCTTGCTCGCCTTCTACTCCGGTGTATCGCCAGGATACATTCTCTCTTGATGCCCTACCAGAACCTGTTTGGATCCCTGGGTCGCTGACAACTTGCTCTTTCCCGTCGACGATCCGCAGCGAGAGGTCAAATTTACTGGAAGCGCGAAGACGGGCGCTCATACCCTATAATTGGTCATGTGATGTTTCCCTTAAGGTAGGGGGAATCACAAGGAAAATTATAGTAGCCATTATGCCACTGCTCACGGAATTCTGCTACATAGGCGCGAACTTTATAAGAGAGTTCCGCGCAGTTATAAATCCCGATAAGGATGAATTATGGCTGAAGGACGCCCAGGTAAAAGTACCTATCGAAGTGGCTGGAATTGATGGTACGACATTTCTCGCACCGGTAGGACTGTGGGAGGCCAAGGAAACACAGCTTGAGGAAATAGAAGACCTCGTTAAAAGATTGATTCCTGACGGAGGTCAGGCTTTAGACTGTACCGTGGGGGTTGAGCACGAAATAGATGTTGGATGTTCTCGACCCATCAAACAGAAGTAAAACCCAATTTTTGATAGGGTGCGAGAGGAAATGCATGCGCTGGTCAAGGATATGCTGGAATAAGATGTAATCGAACCAGCGACCAGCGGATGGTTAAGTCCAGTGGTAATGATAAAGAAGTCTGACGGAAAGTATAGGTTTTGCGTGAATTACCAAAATGTAAACGCAATTACCAAACCTGATACCTATCTTTTACCATATATGAACGACATCCTAAGACGGATAAGGGATGCTAAGTTCATATCCACGCTGGACTTGAGCAGTGCGTACCATCAAATTCCCCTAAAGGAAGAATCGCGTCAAATATCAGCGTTTACAGTACCTGGATTAGGGCACTGTCAATTCAAGAGAATGCCCTTTGGACTGTCATACGCAGGAGCGACCTTCCATAGGTTGATGGATAAGCTGATAGGCCCGGATATGGATCCATTCGCTTTTGCTTACCTAATAATGGTTTCGTAATAATGGTTTCGTAATAATGCTTACGTAATAATGGTTTCGTCGTCATTCGAGGAGCATAAGCGGTACCTAGAAATGGTATTAAAGAGATTAAAGTTCTTGAGAACCAGGACGGAATTTCTTCTAATAAACAGCACATGTACTGATCATGTGAGTAATAAGACTCTCGGAAAAAACTAGGAATTCAGAAAACGCTGAAAATCCTTTAGAGGTTGACGGAATTGATGATCATGAAAAAAAGATGCAATTATTTCCTCCATAAAAGTTAGATGCAGCCGTATTATCAACTTGTAAATGTGAATAATACAACATAAAAATATAATTATTACTATACTAAATTAATCTGCTGCTATCTTTTTTTTAAGTTTATTATGATTTTTGGCTCGAAACTCATTATTCGAAAATGTTGAGCAACAAAGAAAAAAAAATTCAGTTACTCGATCGAGTACGAGCTATTTAATATTTATGCAACCATAAATTTTCCAATATGAAAAAGCTAAAGGAAAAACGAATAGGTAATTGATAAAAGAAGCATTATAATGTACAAAATTAATCGTTTTACAATATTTTATCTAATAGGTAAAAAGACAGAGTTAGAGAATGAAGAAATGGAAAAAATAAACGATGAACTTATTAATGAAAATCACTAGGAAGAATTAAATAAAATGTTGTCAATGGTTTCTATTGGTACTAATGATATGTCAAATTTAGAAGTAAGAACATTGAAGTTGGTTTCCGAGGAGGAGGAGAAGAAGACTGCCGAAAAAGATCCTTTGCAAGAGTCTGCATCCGGAGATATTGAACGTATCGAAGATTAAAAAAACGAAAATAAAACTCATAATCATTCAATATTATTTATTATTAATTACTATTAAGTCAATCGGTTAAATATAAAATGTACGCTAAATCTTATTAAAAATGATTCATATTAAGAGCTGTTTAATATGCAATTAAAACCCACTCGATATATTGTATAATTGTAAGTGTTTATTAGTACTCATTTAATCAAATGTATTCACTATTATTAAACTACATCCAATCTCTTATAAGAGTAGTATAGCATTGTAAGTTCCAGCACACCTGCGGGAGGTCCGTAACTCTTTGGCCCCCCTGGCTTAACCCTTTCATGTTAATAATAATTGTTAATGTTAACAATTATTATTAACAATTTTTGTGGGGGGGGGGGTCCCTGGTTTAAACCTTTGATTCCCTGGCCTAACCCTTCCATATTAATTATTATTAATGTTAATAATTGTTTATAATTTTTTGAGGAAGGTTTCTATGGCTCCTAGTCCGTAGGGACCCTATACCTAGTTCTTTCTGTCTAATTAAATTTAAATGTATTTTTTAAAAAGTTATAAATATATATTATTGACAATTTACTTGCTACATTGAAAATGAAACGAATAGAAAATAGCGACGATTTTTGAAAAAAATGAAGAGAGAGACCGGAGAATCGAACCGGAGTCCTCTAGGTTGGCAGGCTAGCGCTCTACCACTAGAGCTAATGTCACATGTACCTTAGAGGATGCATATTGTGTATATTAGCTACACGCGCATACGAGGTGTGTTCAAAAAGTAAGGTGAATTTTGAAATTTAGCGGGCTACGTCTGTTCGACCTTCGACTTTTTTATTTGGTTATGTCGGTACACTCGTCTAGAACATACGTTCCAAATTTCAGCTTTGTAGTATGTTTGGTTTGTTTGTGAGAGGCATCAAGGTTAGAAGTGTTTTGCGTGCTCCACGATTTGCTGCTGTCTAAAAACATGGATCAAAGAGTTTGCATTAAATTTTGTGTGAAAAATGGAATCAAATGTTCCAAAACACTTGAAATGCTGAAAGTGGCATACGGTGAGTCTACTTTAAGCCAAAAAAATGTTTACAAGTGGTATAAACTCTTCCAAGAAGGCCGAGAAGACACCGACGACGAACCTCGTTCTGGACGCCCCAGCACATCAACAACTGATGAGAATGTTGAAGAAGTGAAAAAAATAGTGTTGGGAAATCGTTGAATTACCATTAGAGAAATTGCTGATGATATTGGCATCTCATTTGGTTCGTGCCAATCAATTTTGACGAGTGTTTTAGACATGAGACGTGTGTCAGCGAAGTTTGTTCCGAAATTGCTCAATTTCGACCAAAACAAACGTCGCATGAGCATCGCCCAAGAGCTACTGAATGACGTCAACGATGATCCAGATTTACTCAACAGGGTTATAACAGGTGACGAAACATGGGTATATGGCTATGACGTCGAGACTAAGACTCAATCGTCCCAGTGGAGGCATTCTGGATCACCAAGACCAAAAAAAGCACGCCAAGTTCGATCAAATGTAAAGGTTTTGCTTACAGTTTTCTTTGACTGCAGGGGCGTGGTGCATCATGAGTTCTTGCCACAGGGTAGAACAGTAAATAAGGAATATTACGTGTAAGTTATGCGCAATTTGCGCGAAGCAATCCGCCAGAAACGTCCGAATTTGTGAAAAAATAAAAATTGGCTTTTGATCCATGATAACGCCCCTGCTCACACATCGTTGCTTGTGCGCGAATTTTTGGCTAAAACCAACACAGTAACGATGCCACAGGCACCGTATTCCCCAGATCTGGCCCCCTGTGACTTCTTCTTGTTCCCAAAACTGAAGAGGCCCATGAAAGGACGGCGTTTTGCCACGATTGAGGAGATAAAGACGGCATCGGAGGATGAACTAAACAAGATCACAAAAAATGATATTTTGAAATGCTTTGAGGATTGGAAAAAGCGTTGGCACAAGTGCATTATATCCGAGAGGGATTACTTTGAAGGAGATAAAATAAAAATTGATGAATAAATAAATATTTTTTGAGAAAAATAAGAATTCACCTTACTTTTTGATCACACCTCGTATATTTGGTATAGGGCCTGATCGTGCGGAGGAGGGGGGAGCGCATATTATCTATAGTTCTAACTTGAGGATGCGTGCTCTCTCTCTCCCTCTCTCTAGCTCTAACTCAGCGTGGACCACAGCGTGCGGGGGAGGAGGGAGCGCATGCTGTCTATAGTTCTAAATTGAGGATGTGTACTCTCTCTCTCTCTCTTTCTCTCTCTCTCTCTCTCTCTCTCCTACGCTCTGACTCAGCGTGGACCACAGTGCACGGAGGAGGAGGGGAGCGCATGCTGTCTATAGTTTTGGCTTGATGGGGATGCGCTACTATAGTAGTAGTAAACGTGCTCTCTCTCACTCTCTCTCTCTCTCTCCTACGCTCTAGCTAAGCGTGGACCATGGTGCGCGGAGGGGAGCGTATGCAGTCTATAGTCAATGCGTGCTCTCTCCACGAAGGGAACTGTTTTCGTGCGAATGCGAGAGACTACGAGTGCAGTCGCTCGACTGACACCTCCTTGAGATGTTCCTCCTAAACATCTCTGCTAGGAGAGAACCTTATTCCCATCCGTTTACCCTTTCTTACAATCGTTATGATTATTTTACTATTTAAATAAGCACACATTTATTATTTATTTAATATTTATTATTTTTAATTATACATTGAATAGAGTACACTTAGTCTATAATCTTGATATTCAGTGTCTGAAATAGCTATTTTTGAATATTCAGTCGAATTTTTATATGAATTATAGTCATCTGCAAATCATTTGACTGTATCGATCCCTTTTGATGTTTTTATTTTGCTTGTTTTTGTCTTTCCATCATCCAATCGTGTATCTTTTGTGTATTTACAACAGCACATACTATATTCTCGCGATTTTGACTATGACATATGCATGATGGTTTAAATTTAAGACTTAAATCTTCCAATCGCGGACATCTCATTTCAGTTTCGATATCTAAAATATTTCTGTAATTAAAAAAAAAAAAACTAGTTAAATTCGAATTTAGAATTTTGTGCTATTGTATATTATTTGAACCTACTTTTCAGGAATAATTTTTTTGAGCCATTGCTTCTTTTGTAATCCTTTCAAATAAATATTTCTACAATTATGTAAATAACTACGAATAGTATAATTTAAAAAATGATATGGTAAAATACCATTTCGCCATAATATAGCTATAAAATTGATTATATTAAATATTTCAAATAAAATTAATGTTAATTAACGATAATAAAAAATAAATACCATGATGATGTAATTCCAACCACTTATTATCACTTTGATATTCAATAGGCAGTTTGAGCCAATGATATGGAGGTTTAAAAAGTTGTACTGTAGGTGAAGTATTAGAACATACTGGTAAATAATCAAACTCCTTACAAATAAAAATATTATTAGGACTCTGAAAGCCTTGAATATCTAAAATATAGTCCATCTTAGAGTATAAATCCAATTATTCTCTATGATATGTGAGCTGAATCGTACCTCAAAGCAATATTTCTATTCTGAAGATCTATATATAAACCCTTTAATACTAAATTAATAAGTTAGATGGTGCTACAGTCGGTTCACCCCCACTCTTTCATTTGAGATATCCCTTCCATATACTGCCTAAAGCGCCCTCACTTTGTAGGTAGCGCCCTCAGTTTGCTGGCAGCACCCTCACTTAACCTTTAAAATCGCTTCGGCCTAACAAAAGAGCGCAATCTCTCGAGACAGCCTGCAAGCTAAGTTTGCCTTACTTTACTCCATTTGCAAGTAGTTCCTCAGTAGTTAATTGAATCCTTATTGATTTGTTAAACAAATCAATATTAATTACCAACTGAGAACAAGTTCATTTTAGAGCTGTTCACTACCTTTTCCATCCTTTCATCATAATAATCCTTTGTACAACTATAGATAAGTGACTCTACAAAACAATAAAAACTAGATAACTAACAACATGACTTCGATCGCCTATTTTGAAAAAACAATTAAAAATTTATGGAAAGCTTATAATCATTCGGCCGATTTAGATATAGCCGATTGTATAAGATGGAGAAATCTAACAATTACTGCAATAATTACAATTAATGAATTTATGAAACGATCTGATTTAAGTAGAGCAGTTCGACAAAGATGTCAAACTTGTGCTTGTCATTTAAATTCTATCGAAGTCAATTTAAGTAAAACTATAAAAGTTGGTGGAAGTATTCATCCATTAACAGCTATTCAGGATAAAATTCTAGGAGATGGAGTTGTTTGGAGGCCAATTCATTCAGCCTTTGAAAATGAAATAAGTACAGTCTGTATAGTTAATCAACGTCATTTAGATATAAAAACATTTCTAGTTGCCGCAAATCAACTTTTACAAATTAAAATACCCCAATTTCTTGCTATCTATAATAACTTAAAAATAAATACAGAAATAGCATCACAATTTATCATAAAGAAAAATCAAGAAGAAGATATTCAAATCAAGTATTTCAATACAGAAAATGTTTGCATTTATAAGACTACTGATCTTGATAGATGGTTTCAAAATAATGTTAAAGATATTATACTTAAAGAAATCGAAGAATTTCAAGAGAGAGACTCAGGCTGGTCGTTAAAAACTATTGTTGGTCTCACTATTAATATAAATAAGTATAATCGATTTAAACCATGCTCATATATACCATTACCGTCAAGCATAGATAATAAAAGAGCCTGTATTAATGTTAAAAATGAAGACAATGAATGTTTTAAATGGGCTATGCTTTCATGGATTCATCTAGTTGAAAGAAATCCAAACAGAGTAATTAAGTACAAGACCTATGAGAATGAACTGAATTTTGATGGTATAAGCTTCCCTGTAAAAATAAAAAGTATACCAAAATTTGAAAAGTTGAATAATATAAGTGTAAATTTATATATATTTAAAAAATATGGATCGAAATATGAAGTCTCACCATATTATATAACGAAATTAAAACAAACTAAACATGTAAACTTACTCTTAATACAAAACGAATATATTGATAAAAATGATACTAATAGACCTCGAATATCTATAGATGATGAAAAATTCAAATTAGAAACTCACTACGTATGGACTAACGAGGAAAATTTGAAATCTCATGAAGTTAACTGTTCCAAAATAAATAAGTGTCGGATTAATTTACCTGACGATGCTACTTTAGATATAGAATTTAAAAATATTAAGCATAAAGTGGAAGATCCATTTATTATATACGCTGATTTTGAATGTCTGTTAAAACCTATAGAAGAATCGAATAGAAATCTCAATGTTAAGAGACATAGTTTCCAAGAACATGAAGCCTATAGCATTGGATTATATGCAAAATGCCGTTATGATGATAGTAAGGCGATATATAAGTCATATAGAAAAAAATTAAATGAAGACGAATCACCAGCATTATGGTTTATAAAGTTGTTGAAGTCCCTAGTGATTGAGTTAGAACAGATATATAATAATGCAATAAAAATGGATTTATCATTTATTAATGAACAGGTATTCAAAACGGCAAGAAGATATCATATTTGCAACCAATATTTTCAAGATAACTAAAAACGAGTTCGAGATCATTGTCATTTAACAGGAAAATTTAGAGGTGCAGCTCACAATCATTGCAATTTGAATTATAAAAATGCTGCTTTCATACCAGTCGTATTTCATAACTTTACAGGCTATGACTCACATTTTATTATAACAGAAATCGCTACTAACTCAGAATTTGAAGGAAAGATCTCTGTTCTCGCTTAAAACAAGGAGCGATACATATCCTTCACAAAAGATGTTGCAAACAATCGAATTAGCTTTCGTTTCATTGATTCCTTTCGATTTATGCCTACATCTCTAGATAAATTAGCATATTATTTACCTTAACTAGATATTGTACAGAGAGAATTTCAGAAAGATAATTACACTTTAGAACAGATTACTTTACTCAAAAGAAAAGGAGTTTTTCCATATGAATACATCCAAAGTTTAAATAGACTAACTGAGACAGAGTTACCATCTATTGAAAAATTTCATAGTCGATTAACAGATAGTGATATTCCTACTCAAGAATATAAGCATGCTCAAAACGTATGGAATATTTTCGGTAGTATTTGGAAGAAAATAGATTTAGAAATGCATTCTGATTTCTATCTGAAAACTGATGAACTTTTACTAGCTGATATTTTTAAAAATTTTTGATCAACCTGTAAGAATGCATATAATCTCGATCCTGGTCATTATTACACTACCCCTGGATTAACATGGGACGCGATGTTAAAATATACAAATATTTATTTATTTATTTATTTAAGTCCAGAGTAAATATACATTAATAATAATTAATAATATACAATTATATTACATTACATGTAATCCAGCAGAGGAATTTCTTCCTGTACGCTGGTCTGGCATGTTTAATAAACTAATACTAATACTTAAAACTAATTAATAATTTGTATAAAGATATTCGTGATTTGTTGTTCTAATCCCATGTTCTATTTAGCATCTGTCTGACTGTAGTGAAATATCCTGTTGTTGCATTCTTGGTTCTTCTGTAGATGACACGTTCTAAGCTTGTTAATCTTGCTGGACATGTTAGTCCAATTGCGCAAGTTTCTCTATAGTATGGAAAAATTTCTTTGTGTTGTCTGTTCGAGACACATTTGCAAGTTGAGGCGAACACTATGTCATCGACAACTACAATGTCTAGGTGTTGTGGTTGATATTGTAGATGTGATGCTGAGTTCTTGAAAATTTGTGCTCCTTGAATACCTCTGTCAAAATTTAACAGGGCTTTATTGTTGCCTAGATAGTTTATGTCTCCATAGGTCATTCTGATACAATTTGATTGTTCTATCAGTTTTCCAGGGGCTGGCATCGGTTTTCTTGACAGTGCTCTATAGTTATTTTCATTTGCCATCTCATCAATGGCATCGAAAACTGTTTCTATGGACATTTTGTTATTACTGTTTATGTTATGTTCTTCGAGTGTGGACTTAGTGAATTTTATTCTGTTAATTTGTGTAGCTGTCGTTGTTTTCATATTATTCAAGAGGCTGTTAGCTAGCTTTGTGATCCTGTTGATTTCTTGTGTTGATCCTTTCAGCATTTTTTCATAGTTATACTGAGTGATTCTTTTGTGTGATCTTTTATGAGATAAATTGCAATTGTTATTTGCACAAATAAATGTTCTAATATCTAGTATTAATTTGTTGTGGTCTACTGCATCCTCATGGACTTCCGATGTCGGATACAGAGTACCATAGAGATCAATTAATTGTTTTATATTTTTGCACTTTAATCTATTTGCCATATTGGGTTTCCTTTGATCCATTTTTTAAGTTTGTTTTTCCAAGTTGTCGTGTTGCTAATTGTTTAAAGTCATTTGGTAGTTTATTGTATAACATAATTGCTCTTACATAACTGTTTTTTATGCTGATAGTTAGTGTTCTTTTTGGGTGTTGGATTGAGGCGAATCTTGTTTTTCTTTCTTTTCCAATATATTTGTCCTTAAAAGTATCGTAGTGGAATAATAGAGATTCCAATGAAAAGCATTGATCTAAGTTAAGTGGGTATTCATGTGTCACAAATTGGTTTTTATAGATTATTTTTAGTAGTCTGTTTTGCAAGTTTTGTATTACTTTAATTCGAGAATATGGAGTAATATGGGAGGAATAATATGGAGCTTGAACTATTAGCAGATATACGAGATATGGTTTTATTCATTCAAAAAGGTATTCGTGGAGGTATTAGCCAATGCTGCAATAGATTTTCAAAAGCAAACAATAAATATATGGGTGAAGAATTCAACAAGGATGAGCCAAACAAAATTTTAATGTATTATGACGTGAACAACCTTTATGGTTGGGCTATGACTGAATCACTACCATTTGAGGGCTTCAAATGGGTTTGAAATGTGGATATGTCAAATTTTTTCAGTGTCTCTGATGATAGCGACGTAGGTTATATTTTAGAAGTTGATCTAGAGTATCCACAAGAGCTACATGATGATCATAAAGACCTACCTCTTTGTCCCAAACATACTAAACCACCCGGATCAAAACAGAAAAAACTTTTGACAATGCTTTAGGATAAAGAACGATACGTTATTCATTATAGAGCGTTAAAACAAGCTCTCAAATATGGACTAACTCAAAAAGATATATAAAGCGCTAGAATTCAAACAAAAACAATGTCTGAAACCATATGTTGATTTAAATACTGAAAAAAGAAAGCAAGCTAAAAATGAGTTTGAAAAATTATTTCACAAGCTTATGATTAATGCAGTATATGGAAAAACGATGGAAAACGAAAGAAAACGAAAAGATGTCAAACTGATCAATTAATGGAGTGGTTGATATGGCGCTGAAGCTCGAATTGCCCAACCGAATTTCCATAGTAGTTCCATCTCTCATGAAAATTTAGCTGCTATTCAATTATCCGGGACAACTATCAGTATTAGAAAACCTATATACATCGGTCTATATGTATTAGATCTTTCAAAAACATTAGTCTATGACTTTCATTATGGTTACATGAAGCAACGAATTGGTGAAAAATGTAAATTACGTTATACTGATACTGACAGCCTCATTTATGAAATTCAAGATGTCGATATGTATGAGATCATGAAAGTAGACATTGATAAATTTGACACATCGGACTATCCTGCTGGTAATCAATTTGGAATGCCTCTAGCTGACAAAAAAGTTCTTTGTGTTATGAAGGATGAGTGCAATGTTGCTATTATGAGAGAGTACATTGGGTTACGAAGTAAACTATATAGTATCGAAATAATAAATAAGGATCCCTTGAAAAAGGCAAAAGGAGTGAAAAAACATACAGTAAAAAATACAATAACTCACTCAGATTATCGAAAGTGTTTAAACGAAATGGAAATTATTAAACGTACCCAATGTAATATTAGATCTAAATTATATCAAGTAATAATAGAGAGAGAGAGGAAAAGACAGCACTTAGCCCTCATGATGATAAACGTTGTATTTTTGATAATAATCCGGACATACTTTCATGGGGGCATTAGAAACTCTCGAAATTGCTGAAATGAAAGAAAGAGTTGAACAGCTACGAAGAAAGAGGTATAGAGAAGAAGACGAAGTGATAGAAGAAAATAGTAATATGAAAAGATCCAGAATTGAAGAAAATAATTCTAGTGGACAGCACTAGCGAATGAATTTTACTCCTTCGATAGTTACTAGATGGTGCTGATGACTAGTAATGGAGAGGGAGAAGCAATGGATACCTGAGTCTACAGAGTGGGAGAATGGTTTTAGATGAAAAATCATGAGAGAGGGGAGACTGAAAGAAAGAGAAGCGGCGACGGCGGCTTGAGCTTTAAGAGTGGGGATGCCACTTCTAAAATTCAGAGCTCACTCTCGTTCGAAACAGTTGCTCAGCTCTCACTCAAGCAACAGTCTTACCTCAACTTGTAATACATCTTCCACTAACCATTGAAACAAGTAAGATATTTAAATAATTTTAGATTAATACCTTAGTAATAAATAAATAAATAATTAATTCTTTGATTTTTTATTTTACAGAATGGATTTCTCAGCAATAAATAAAATTTCCAAGACGACTTTCCTTCCTCGGAAGGCGATGTCCCAACTTACATCGAATACATTATATCAAGTTACTAAAGTTAGATCATTAACAACGAAATATGGATTCAGCTTTGTTATTACAATAGTTGTCGAATTTGATGTGTTCCTGCCCAAAAGGGTTAATATAGTACTCGAAAAAGATGAAGAAATGTTGAAAAACCTACATCAGACTAGTGAGAAGGAGGAGTTATTTATTTACCATATTGTCGGTTCAAACTTCGAATTTAAACATAATTGTATCTTCAACGAATAATAATTAAATGTATTATAATAGTAATGTAAATAGCTGCACTATGAATAATAAAAAAAAATATATCTAATTGAATAGTCTTTTTTTCCTTTATTTAACTATCCTCTTATTTCCTTTTGTGGAGAGGTAAAAAAAAAGTTCATAATGTAGCCCTTTCAAATGAATTTTATCTCAATGTAAAGGTGATTCCTGAGCGTCGATTCGAAAAGAAATACCTCACAGGTGAAAGCGAAGGTTAGGGTTCTCACTATTCCTATAATTAACTTTAAGTTCCGATAGAGGTCAGTCATTCGAGTTCTAATATATTTGTAAGAAGGATGCATAGCTTGCATTACCATCATTCAGTGAGAAGAAATAGCTATAGCAAGACTATCCTCTTGTGGTTCATCATGGCGCCTATTAGAAGAAACAACAAGAGCATTCGCGCTTCGAAGTATGTATGGTTCTCAGATAATATTCAAATTCATCATCTTCCTATTGAAGACAAAGACTCGAGAAAAGGAGTGTGGGAGCAGCTTGCACGAGAACGAGAACGCTTCCAACGTCGTATTATGCAACTAAGTAGTATAATATCGCGAGCACTATTTAAAAAACGTATAATAATGATGAATCATATTCTTAAACCTATACTAAAAAATCATTGTATAGTATATACACTTAACAAACTAAAATTCTAAGTGGAGGTGGAAGAAGCAGCAAGTGACGGTGGAAGGAACAGCAAGTGGAGGGAGGCGGTCGTGGCGGCTAGAAAAAAGTGTAGTAGTGGGGTAAAAGTCTTAAGAGAAAGAGAAGAGCTTGGAAAACGTCATTCTGTTAGAAGAATCAGCACCAGTAGTATCCACTTCCTTCTCCACTATTCTCAAGTCTTCGATAGCAAGATGGACCTAGAAATGTTAAATATGAAGCCCTTTGATCCACTATCGGAGAAAAATCATTATGAACTTGAAGAAAATCATTGTTATTTAGTAACAAACTTTAAGGAAGAAGATGACAATCAAATCACTCTCGAGCTCGATGTTGAATTCCAACTTATTTTGTCAGATCGAATTTCAAAGCCATCATGAAACATTATGACCTTTATATATTACTTTCAAATCATGTACAAAAATATTGTTTACAGATTGAATATCATAACGCTGGTTGATTTCAATTTATTATTTAATGTAACAAAAAAGTATCTTTATTTCAATAAAGTATGTACAATAAAGGCTATAGCGGGTTAACAATGTTAAAATTGTCTAAGAATGAATCGTTATCGGAGATCAGTCATTCGAAAGAGCATATTTGGAGGCTCTCTCACCTAAATTTTCAGACCCCTAGGTGGCAATAATTTCTCCTGCTTCACTGTTTGCTCCAAACATTCTGAAAAAATTTATGGATATTACATTTTTTACTACAAAATAGCCCGATTTTTTTCAGATTTTTTGGATAAAAATCGAAGTCAGAAAAAATTATTGAAATTCAATGATTTCAATGATGCAATGAGGCCTGATCTCAATCCAATTGAGCATGTCTGGGACATTTTGGGCCGCCGATTGCGTCAGAGTTACCCAAACCTCCGAAATTTAGCTAAATTAGAGATTGCTTTGATAAGAATTTGGCGTCAGATTCCTCAGCGGATGATCCGCAATTGCATTTCTAATATGCGGCAGCGATTGCAAGCTTTGATTCAGAGTAGAGGCGGAAATACTCGATACTAGACACACACACACACACACACACTTTGGAAAGTGAGTTTGGAGTCGTAAAATACTGTGGAGTTGACGAGCCGGGGTCTCTTCTTTCCAAAAACCATTGGAAAGTGATCGAATCGCAAGTGAAAAAAACGGACACGTGCGTAAGCACAAAAGAAGCATAAATCCGACCGAGCAACGTCTACGTGGTATGCTTTGGATAACGCTAATGCCGGCGGTAAATCGGTCATCAATCGCTAGAGAACAATTTTTTATAGTAAGTGGAAAAAATTTTTTTCTATTTTTGAAAAATGTTTTTTTGTTTTTTGAAAAAAAGTGTTTTTTTTTTCAATTTTTTTCAAAATAAATCGTAAACAGACACAAAATTGTGTAAACAGACGAAAAAAAATGGAATTTTTTGATTTTTAAAAAGTTTGCTTCAACTTAAGGAACAGAAACCTTGTTCCTTTAATTTTTTATAAATTTTGATTAATTGGTCCGGAAAAACCGCTGAACCGATCGCTCCAAAAATTTAGGGGGTTCTTTGGGGGGACATTAGACTGTATAATTTCTATTTAACCGTACCTTTTCCGCCCATATTACTGAAGATACAGTCAAGTAACCAAAAAAGGGGAAAATGTCACTTTTTTTCACTTTTTTCAATTCAATGTTAGAGATGGAAAAATTTTTTCTCTTTACTAACGTTTCACTGTATTTCATCGGAAATTTTATGCAGATGATGAAATTCGGTGTCCGTTCGCTATGTGACCAGTAGTTCCAGAGATATCGAATTTAGAATGCAAAAGGATCCTTTTGCATTCAAAGGTCGATATCTCGAAGACAAATGATCGTAATTGAGCTCCGCGAAAAGCAGCGTGAAGCTGACTAAACAGGCTAAAAGATCTATGTATTGGCTTAGCTCGAACAAATTTTTCCATGCCCGTAGCGTAAGAAACAAAATGTAAAAAATTTGGATAACATTTTTTTTGCGCTTTGTATAAGGATGGCATGAAATACGGAGCTCCAAAAAATTTTTAACCAAAAAAACTAAAAACTAGAGTCTTCAAGCTTCAACAACTTTTTTTTTTTATTTCCTGTACGACCATTTCTCACTGAAATACCGCCTGTTGAAAATCAGTCAAAAATTTAAAAAATTTGTTTGTTCCCTTAATTTTTGCGAGTGTAATTTGTTTTAAAAACAAAAATATTTGGGATATTCCAACATTTTTTTTACATTTTTATAACCCAAACGAGTGAGACGTTTGGCGAAAAATTCAAGAGTAATTGTCAGTCCGGAAAAGTATAGAAAGGTGGTAGATCTGTAATAATTTGGGGTTGTTTATCGGGAAAAGAAACAGGTGACCTGCATTTTGTAGAAGATACAATGAATAGTGATAAATATATCAATATTATGGTAAACTACATGCTTCCATCGAAAAAAGTAAATTATCATATCATTATATAGATATAAATGATAACCACAAATGTAATATTATATTTCCTTCAATAAACTTCATCAAAAATGACGTTTGCCCTTCTTGATACCCAAAGATTGTAAAAATATTATGAAAATGTTTAAAAAAATATTGGAATATCCCTTTTTTTCTTTCAAAACAAATTAGTGTAAAATGAATAGAAAATGTATTTTCCTGCAATTTATGTACACGACATTTAAAAATAATGGAGGTATTTGAAAAAAATTAACCTTGAATCATACGATGAATTTTTAGTTTTTAAGATACTTTTAATTTACAAAAATTTCAATAGATTCAGATACTTATATACTCCAAAATAACTCCGTTTTCTAAATTAATATAATGCTCTGTAACAATTGTAACGTTACTAATAATACTGATTATAATAATACAAAACAAAAATTTTTATCCATTAAGATCGGTATGTATTGTAACAGGCTGCCGTTTAACCTGTAATTTGCCTAGAATGTACCTATTTGATGGCTAAACGACGCCTAGTTATCTATGTGCTCGAAGCACATCAACCTACCTTGTCCGTGAGTGCGCCTGCGCAGAGTCTCCTCGCCAATCCGAGTTGGGTTACCCAACTCGCCACTTGGCGGCGCTGTCGCTCTTGCCTAGCAGCGCTCCTGTGGCCGCTGCTTGAAACTTGATTTGCAATGCGCCTCTGACTATCTCCACGCGGTCCGTGCCAGACTACCGGCTAATTCGAACCGAATGTAAACAAACGCGACCTCTGGACAAAGGAAAGACAAAATAACGATGACTTGATTCAGTAATAACTATCGTTCACTTTATTTAGACGAATCAATTACACGGGGGTTTTGCCGAGAGACTTGCGCACGCAAATACAATTGACAATACGCTGGGTGGGAGAGAGAGAGGAAATCGCGATCGACGCGAACTAACCGCTCGCGCGCAATAAACAATTTCTTCGAGCACGCTGCGCGGAATCGCACGACAACAACAAAATTGCAAATGGTGCACCTACCGCGAGTCAGTTGAGAATACGGTGGCCAACCGTATCCGATATATAAATCGCAGATTCGCTGCTCCCCTTCTCGCTATCCTGTTGCCTCTGTTGATGTTGCTGCTGCTGCTGTTACTGCTGTTGCTACTGGTGCTGCTGCTGTAGTTGTTGCTGCTAAGGGCGCGAACGCTTATCCGCACGTCCGCTCTGCACTCAACTCACTTCTCTCAAGTTCTGCGATACTCGGGGACACCTGTTTTCTCGCATAACCACAAAACGCGTTGACGGCTCGAAAGGGTTAGCTCGATGTAACCAGACTGAGTGACACAGTCATACTGCCTACCGAACTCTCCCCTCCCGGTCATTGCCCCTACGCGCCCTCTCTCTCTCTCGAACCGATCGCGGCTATTCCGCTCAGCCGCTTGTTAACCTTACGCGAGTCGAACGATTTTCGGTAATCGTTGCAGTATATACTGTTACTGACTTCGTTTTTCTATTTGAAATGCAATCGTTACCACCAAGTACTTATAGGTGTTAATACGAGAATAATCTGTTGCGGAGGTAGCTTTTGCTGCTGCGGTCACTCAACGGTCATCGTACGTGTCAAACGGATGGCGGATGAATGGTCGGACTATAGTCTATAGTCGAACGTACCCACAGAATTTTCGTAGAGAGCGAGTACGGACCTCAGAGAAAAACTCAGCATGAAAAAACCGTCAAACATCGTAATTTATTAAAATCATTTTTAATATTATAGTCATAATTTCTTTAGATAATAATAGTAATATTAATCATAATTATAATAATTTATATTATACCATCATACATGATTCATGAAACATCTATCCTCAGTAATTTAACTAAATATCTCATTTTATTTAGATTTTAAATATCTATAAGGATATTTATTTATGAAATGTTATCAAAATATAATACATTTTTCAATTTTTGTTTTTTCACTTTTTTTGAAAAGCGCCTAACGGAATTCTTCAATTTTTGCCTTGAATGTCATGAAAATACAAACTTGTAATGGATCCATGTTCAGATTTGAGGTACATTGTTGTTCCATTTAAATAGTCAGAAGCGAACCGTCAGAATCGTCGGCCATGATTGGGCTAGATGACCAACGATTCGTTGTCATGCGCAGTAGGTTTACGTAGGCTCTTCTGGGAGGGAGGGGAGTACGGAATCCCCGTAGTGCCATCGAGTGAGTAGGTAGGTCACTAACCAAAAAGTACTTTTTCTGAGACCGACCTGTTAGCTCACCGCTTGATACTGAGCGTTTTTTCGGACAACTTAGTAGGTCGTCGAGATAATTTGACGTAGCAGAAGACAACTGATGTTGTTGTGGTAAAACGTTCTCATAACCTCACAGAAGTAAATTCAATGTTTTTTTAATCATTAATGTGTAATATCATGTGTTATTATATTAATGTGTAATCCAAGTATGCAATCTCATAAGTTTTATTCAATGAAACTATGAATAAAGGGTTGTACCAAATATGTATGACTAAAGTACGATAACTATAACTTGTGGATCGCAAGATTGTCAATAAAATAAGAGGCTCGTTAAAAAAATGTCTAGCTTATATTGTTCAAACTATTTTAATTCAAAATGTTTTATAGCTTTAAGGTTTGAATTAATTTTAAGCAACAAAAATGTCTCAATCACAAATGATTGGTCTTGCTCTTTGCAGTTACAGGGAAGTAATACTTGACTGTATGAACTTTTAGGAGTTGAAAAATTTTTCTAAACTACTTTTTGGTGTTCTTGCATACAGGCAGAGTCCTAGAGTATTTATAGGTATTTTAGTACCTAGTGAAGTTTCTAATTTTGAGGTTATGTTAAAAACATGGGAAAAACGCGAAAAATAACGGTTTTTTCAGTTTTTGAGCATGTTCCGGTCAAAATATGATAATTTGAATAAATGGATTCGAAAGTACGGAAAAAAATACATGAAAAATTATTATGTAGATGTTAGCCAAATATGACCTTCATAACCTAAAAAATCATTGAAAATTTCAATAATTTTTTCTGACTCCGATTTTTATCCAAAAAATCTGAACAAAATCGGGCTATTTTATAGTAAAAAATGTAATATCCATAAATTTTTTCAGAATGTTTGGAGCAAACAGTAAAGCAGGAGAAATTATTTACACAAAAACCAGTATTTTACGATTGTGGCACTCTATTGCCACCTAGGGGTCTGACAATTTTGGTAAGAGAGCCTCAAAATATGCTCTTTCGGATGGCTGATCCCCGATAACGATTCATTCTTAGGCAATTTTAACATTGTTAACCCGCTATAGCCTTCATTATAAATTATATTGTGGAGAGGTAAATGAATCACAGGTGTTTCTACTAAAGCAGGTTTCGACTTGTTCTAATGGCCTCACAAGTGATGATGCTCAAACGGAAGTACCTCACAGGTGAGAGCGAAGGTTGGGGCTCTTACCATTAAAATAAAACAAAAATTATTTATTATTATTATGATATTTATTTGAATAAAAGTTACTTTACATAAAAGTCTTTATTCTTTCATACGTATAAAGTCTTATCTATCCATGAATTATGCGAGTTGTCGAATCCCAACCATTTAACGTAAACTTGATTACCACGTTTCCTTAAAAATTTTCAATAAGATAAACATCAGGATACATAGCTTTCTGTAGTTCTTGCTCGTAAAAACCTCCAACAATTGGATTGCTTTTATAATCTCTTAAATGATAAGTGATAGGCTTTGTCTTCGCAACTCGTTGAATAGTAAAAATCTCAGTAGACCAGTTAGGAGTGTATCCTTTTTCGAAAACGTGTTTAAACTTGCTCACACGCACTTTATCGCCTACTTGGAATTTAGGGATCTTAACGAAAAGTCGCCGGTCGTAAAGAATCGTCTCAATACCTGCATTTCAATCTCTTTAGTTACATCTTTAGGCTTCATATCTATCGTACGATGTTTTTGATTATTGTAAGATTTCAATAAATTAGCTAGAATGTTGATCCATTTGTAATTTTCTTGTAGACTGAATTTTTTCCACATCACATTTTTTAGCGTGCGATTGAAACGTTCACAAATAGATGCCTTATGATTGCTATAGGTCGAATATAGATTTATTTTATACTTTGCCATTAGTCTTTGAAAATTTGAATTGTAGAATTCTCTGCCATAGTCCACATGTAGATTTCTAGGAGTGCGTCCTTTTTTTAATATAGACTTCATTGCATAAGCAACATTTACGCCAGTTTTTTGTTTCACAGGACCTACCCAAGCGTACTTTGAAAATATATCAATGACAGTTAATAGATATCGAAAGCCCTATTTTTCTCTCGAATAGCCTTGCAACTCTACAAGATCAGATTACTATGTCTCATCTATTCCGCGTACATCAACTTTTCTACGGGGATAGTTTCGACTTGTTGGTTTATGTAACTCATCCACCACTATTTGATGTTTCATTTCAATCTATTTTTGAAATTGATTTAAAAAGTCAAACGGTCCAATATTTCTTTCTTTCTCCTTATTATTATTATTAATATTATCTTCTTCTAACTAATTAATAACTACTCGATGCTTTAATAATTCTAATCTTATGGTATCCAATGATTTTATAAGATCATTTATCATACTCGTAAGCATAGTAACGTTAGCTTCGCTAGTTTTTCGCAACGTTTGTAAGTTTACAGCATCGTTACTCTCTTGAGGATCGGCTATATTACAAATTCTTTTGTCATTCGCGTCGTATTGTCCGTCTTTAGTGATTTTATACCCTACACCAGGAGGACCTCGATTACCCTCCTTTTTTTTATTCAATATACGTCCAAACACATCAACACTTATTTTATTGCTGAGTAATATTTAGGATTCTCTTAATTTTTCGGGCTAAATTTATTAAATTCTACTGGGAGCACGTCGTGGATCAATCGAAACTCAACATAATACCTTATCCAAACGTCGGATTTCGCGCTATGTGCGAATCCGGGGTCAAAAAGAGGGGTTTCCATTACAAAAAACACTTCGACAATGAAATAACCTTAAAAATGAGGTTCAAGGTCAAAGGCTTTTAGTGCATTGGGTGGTCCCCTCTGTTCTGAACAAATTTTGTAGAGGTCATTTTTCGATATCTTAAAAATTAAAAAAACGCTTTTACGCAATTTTTCAAGCATTTAACCTTAAGTCGACCTTCTCAAGGCCATGAAAAAAAATTTTAAACTATCTTTGTGGACGTAAAATATCCCGCTCTTTTCGAATCCGATGTTAATAATAGGGGTTCCCATTTAAAAAAAACAATTCGACCTTCAAATGACCTTGAAAACGATGTTCAAGGTCAAAACTAATTATACAGATAGATGGCCCCCTTTGTCGTAAACAACTTTCATCTGAAACATTTTTCACAAAAACACGAATTTTCGATTTTAAAATGGCTGTACGGATGGTCTGGAACACCTGGTAGATAGTCAGCTTCACGTAATTCTTCAATAATTGAATGAATTTCATTAACATGACTAGAATTACCGGCGGTTTGTTCCGCAATAAGCTATCTCAATCGATCAACGAGCTCGTTTTGATAATTCCAATATACGTAATCAAATAATGTTCCTTTTATAGCTATTTTATAGTTAGGAAAAAAACCTCTTCCATCAATTGTTAATTTTCGCTTCTTAGCGCTACTGCTCAAAGATAAATTTGGACCAATATACTTTTTGAATTTATTTACATGCTTATTGCGATATTCTCCATTTGGTTCGTATCTCTTTCGACGAGCGTTAATGATTTCAAGAATTTTTATACCATTTTCAATATCCGATGAACTGATTAATTTAGAATCAGGTTCTTTACGAAAGAGAAGTTCCATTAAACCAAGCGTCTTGCTGTATGCTTTATCATTCACGGTCACGTTATGGTTTTGGAAGGAAATTGGAGAATTGCCTATGACATATGTATTTTCATGCAAGCGAACAGCAAATGTCTTGTCTAAATTACTTTTCTGCTGAGGTTCATGCAATAGTCGAATATAGTTTCCTACAATCGAATCATCCAATAGCTGTTGTCACTGTTCTGTAGTTACATTTGAACTACTTTTGTTCAAATTTATAGCAGTTGTATCAAGTAATGATTCATCATGATCATCATCATCATCATCAATAGAAATAGCAGACTCAAATGTAGTATCAAGCGGTTGCAATGTAGAATTTAATTCATTAGCAGTACTATTGAAAAATCTCGATTTGTAGGGAGTGTCAGTTGCTACTTCTGACTTGAAAACATTATCGAACGCGATTTTCTTTTTCTTTTTCGTTGGCTGTTCAGCAGTAGTAGCGTTGCTTTTATCAGTAGTTGCCTCTACGAGTTTCTTGAATGGATCAACCATAGATTTAAAAGTTTCATGCAATGTCTTTTCTAAATCAGCTTTACCGCGTTTTATTAGTTGATACTTGCGTCTTATGGCATCACGAGCCATGGATAATTGCTCGAGCACCTTCTTTTCTCTTTCAAAGTCAGCCATGTTTACGCTTGTAATTTCTAATGTTAAATAATCTTCATCCACTCCTCTATATTTATAGCAAAAGAATCAAATCCCTTTATTGGTCTGTCTCTGCCGATAACCAAAAACCCATGATTATCATCTCTCCAACATTTTGAACAAATTGTTTTAAACTTTTCAAAAGACATATCTGAGTTAACATGATCATTGTAAATGTTCTTAATATTCGCGTCATCTTGTCGAAACAAAACAAGAAAATTCACATTATCTCGAATGAGATGCTTCGGAATGCGAGCCTACGATTGACAGAGATAGAAACTATCTACATTTTTATGTCTGCCCATACAGAAGAATGCTCTTACGTTATCTTGTTTCTCAGTGGCTATATCGTCAAAAATCATGATAGAATTTGGTCGTGTTTTATCTGGTGAAACAACTGTCTCATGCTCGCTGAAAGCATGATACTCTATACCATTAATAGGCTCTAATAAATCTTTCAAGAATTTATATTTAGGCTAATTAAGGGATTTTGAGTAGACATATACGTTTTCAAATCTAAGACCATTAGGATGAGTGATTAATGTTAATAAACAATTAGTTTTTCCGTAGTTACTAGGTCCACAGAAAATGGCACGGATACTATTAGGCAATAGTTCGCCATGTCTTTTTTCTTGTTTTTCCGTCTCCTGAATTTTCCTCTTGTAAAGAACACGATATTGCTTATGCGCAAAATCTGGAGGATATTGCGACAAAAAATAAAGCTGACGAAATTCTAGCTAAAAAAGCTTGGGAAAGAGTGCAAGCTAAAGACAGCAGTTTTGAACATTATGAAAGTTAAAAGCAAGCTTGGTATGTGTGTTGATATGAAGAAAGGTAGTAAGAAACGAGGTAGAGGATTTAAAAAACGCCAAGTACGAAAGTGATGGGTGACAACTCGCGCGAGGCGAGTTTGTCCGGTACGAAGGCCTTTCAACAACCGAGCGGCCTTTGACTCGGGCGGCAATCAGGCTCTCGGGCACCCCGTCCCGTTCGCGCGTCAATAACAAAGTCTCCATAGATTTAAATCCAGACTTCCGATACCGCGATCGTGAAATATTCGATCGGACGTATTCCTATATATTTATCCGTAATCGGTTATACATAATAACGGGGAAGCATATGGATATACTGAAGCGCGTTTAATAGTACTTATAAAATTTATTTTATAAAGCTTAAGCACATGAATAAATCATAGAGCGAAAATTAAAAAGAGATATAAATATATATATATATATATATATATATACTAGTGGGGCTTCGCCCCCCTACTCGCTCCGCTCGTCAACCCCCCAAAGGAGAGTTGAGTAAGATTGAGTTACATGTTGCAATTTAAAAAATAGGAACTGATAATATTATATTCAATGAATGATATTATTTCCACACCACCATGGAGGTAAATATCATGGCGCGTTTATTTTTATAGTGGTATCCCCCGTAGGCCTAATCCACTGAAAATATTTTTCAATATATAAACTGTTCTATATTGAATACCTCGATTTATAAAACCTTTTTTTAAGTCGATAACTCACTATATTTGCTTATTGCGTATACATAATATGATAATATAATTTTTTTATTTGTCACATATTTTCTTTTATCATATAGTATCGATACAGTACTACTTGTGGATTAATTAATTAATTATATTAACATTTCATCATTTGATAATTTCAAATATCAAAAAATATTTCTTCCCATACAACGTTTTGAATACAGTTATCATCATTTGAATTATTTTGAATATGAATTTTTTCACGGTTTCGACATCTACTTAATGCAACATATAATTGACCATGTGAAAACAATGGTTTATCAATGTACAATCCTACTGAGTCAAAACTTTGTCCTTGTGCCTTATTAATTGTCATACAAAATGCTAAAACGATAGGGAACTGTTTACGGTATAAAATAAATGGTAACGTAGAATTTTCTCCAGTGTTCAATGTTATTTTTGGTATAAAAACTTTCTTCCCCATATTTTCACCTGTTAATATTTGAACTTCAATATTATACTTATATAACTGTATAATTTTTAATCTAGTCCCATTACATAATCCTTCATGTATATTTAAATTTCTAATCAACATTACTGTTGCATTTATTTTCAAATCTAAAAAATGCAACTGCTTAATAAAATCCCAGTCAGTTTACATTCGATTGAACGGTTCGGTCGATCAAGCTGAGCATATCGGGAGGCAAAGCCATTTTTATATAAAACTTTACTTCTTGAAAATTTTTAGATTAACTTTTAGTTTACTCATCCTTTCTGTATGCATGGCCAGGTTTCAATACGTGAGCTAAAGCTTTCTTTGAACTTCTACTATTGATATGCTATCAATATTAGAAGTAAATACATGGCATTCATTAAAAAAAATGCAAACATAAATATATTTTGTTAAAATTCGCATAAAAACATGTAAATGAACAAATGGTGAGGGGGGGAGGGGCCAAAATTGTGGGGAGGGGGGGGGAGGGGTTATTTTTTATTTTTTGATGTGGGGAGGAGCCATGAAAAATTAAAAATTTCATCAAATCACTCAAAAACACGGTGAAAACACGGTGAATTTCTCTGATTTTTATGCAATCTCAAAAATATCAATTGGGGAGGGGACGGGGAGGGGACAAAATTATGGGGAGGGGTGGGGGAGGGATCAGATTCCGAGGCCCCATTACGACTATATATATATAGTTAGATATATATATATATATATATATATATAGACGCGTGTTCTTCGCCTCGCGTTGTCTATTATCTATAAACAATATGGTACTCACTTATTTTTTTAAATACAGTTATTGACAATCGTGTCCTCACACATATACTTTAGACGTTTACGCTTCTCGTATCGGCTCGTCTTACCTAGCTAAGCACGCTGACTGCAGCATGCTGTCGCAGCATGCTGCCGCAGCGTGAATCAGCCTCTGCCGCTCATTCCCACCGAGTCACGCACACGAATATTGCTAGCTATCGTGTTTTATTACTATGTCCGAACGGAATTCTCGAGAGCGAAATCTTAATTGTAAAATATAATTATAACATAATGGAACGTCACGTAACATTCCTCCCCCCTTAGAATCGTTGCCGTCCTCGGTAACGTTTTGGGTCCAACTAGGATATTACAAGAAGAAAATAATAGTATACATAATAATGATAAATTGCAAGAGTTGTCAGCCTCCGTGCGCCATGGGCTGGTCTCTGCTAATTTTTCTGGGTTCTATCTCGGTCAAGAAAGCCGGCGCTGACTTTCACAGGCCGAAGTTCGCGCTGGCTGGGAAAGGTTGACACAAAGAAACGGACACTCTATTTCAATGACATTACATATGGCGATCTCATTTATTGACGCCTTTTCACAAATATCGCTACAAGATTAACTTCGCCGCGGCGAGCGCGCTCGCTCAGCCTTTCCACGACAAAAGTTCGCGAGATCACGCGAGCGAGATCGCTCGGCGTGCGCGATAAAATCAAATACGCTAATGTCCGTTATCGAGCGAGAGCTGGCGCGAGAGAGATGAATAGGTTTTCGACCCACCGGATGCCGACGGTCCGTCGGCAGAGAGACGACGCCGGCGAAAGCGCAGGCCCGCTGGTAACGGCGCCCTGGCGATGGCTGGGACTGCTGCAGGAGAGGCCGCAGCACGGCCTTTGCCTCGTGGACGGCGAATGATCGCTGCTTGTCCGGGCTCGACGTGGAATACCTGGCCCTCCTGGCAACTGGCAGTCGTACTTCTGGCCGTCGTTACTCTCTGGCCGAAAAGTCCTCTCGTTCCGACTCTCCTTAGGCGGCCCTAATTACTTGAGAGCTCGCGCCTAACTGCCCTTCTTCTCTCTTAATTTTCCAAGCCTCGCGCCGCCGCGCTCCCACTTCTCTTGCCGTCAAAATCAGTCAAAATCGCTCTCTCTCTCTCTCTCTCGCTCTTCTCGCTCTCACTCGCACTCACGGCGACACCTCGCCGATCGTCGCGCTCCTCCCTCCAGATCCTGCAACGACACAAGTATGTAGTCGCTATATAGCGTATACTTGGTCGCTGCGTTCATGCGAGGAGAGTGCCGCACACAGGGCCAGCGAGCATCGCTATAGCCCTGTCACAAAATAATAATAGTAAAATAATATAAATTGTCCTCTTTATTGATATACAAGCAAAATAATTAATAGAAAGAGGCAAAAGCTCGTTAATTTGGTCCAATCTTTATTTGCGCAACGCAAGTTGGCGGTCATCCTGTCCGGTTGTTAGATCTAGCCCCTCTAAGTCTTGCAGAAAGGAAATTTGGTCCTGGAGTAACAAAATTTGGTCCTTTGGTTTGGCTGAGGGAGTTTGCAAAAAACAAGGTCAGCTCGTTTATACTATCAAAGGGGGACCCGTTGTAATCGTAGGTCTCTAGATTACAGTTTTGCAAATGTTGGGCCCAATCGGAAAGGTACACTGCCCTTCCACAGAACCAATGCGTTCTCAGCACATTCCTGTTTTGGTATTGGCAAATGGTCCTATGTGCTTCTAATTCTGTCTTGGTAACATAGTGTCTGCAGGCACCATGATAAACGTACATGGACCTGTTCCGGAGTTTGGCTATGAGATGTCGAGGTGGCGAATGTTTCGCCTTATAACGTTTATTTAAGTTACTTAATGCCGAAGTGACACTCCAACTAAATATGTATTTGATTACTCCCATAGGCCCGCAAGAGCTTTGCCATGTTTTAATATAATCTACTGGTCCAAATTGCATGAAGTCGCTGTTCTGGCCATGGTTTACCCAGTTCATCGCGGTGCGGTATGAGGAAATGTAATCGTCGGTCGGCGTCATCCTCCTTCGTATAGGCTGGTGTAGTCGATCGTGGCGTGAACCCAATTGGGTTCGTTGTTTCCTCATCTTCGTCTACCGAAGAGTGCTCATTTCAAGTGTAAGGTGATCATTCCCCTACGGTACACGGGAAGAATCTTAATACTGCCGCAAGATAATCATCCTCAAGAAGAAATTCAATAATGATTTCTCCATAATGTGAGGAGGATGGGTCTGCTATCGTTGTGGCAGAGCGTATGGTCCCCACAGTACTAAATAATTTGATGACCGCAGCTTCTTATTGAGGGTCATCAAATTTGACTCGAATGAATGCCATGTATTTACTTCTAATATTGCAGTGAAGGAGTCATCTACTGGTGCCATAGCTCGGAGGCGAATTCCGTTAATTTCTTCCATCCTAAGGTCCAATTATTGCGTGGTCGAGAGGAGAGAAAAAGTACAAAGATTTAAGACTAGACATAAACAAGAGTAAAGAAATAGGTCAAAGATTAAAGAGTTATGGGTCCGTTAAATAAAATAATAATATAATTAAATGATTCAATAATTTTTTTTTTATCCTATGACTTATAATTTATACAGCTGATTCGAAGTATCTTCTATCTTCAGGGTCAATTCCTGTTATCACGTCTTCTTCCGTTAGATCAATTCGTCGGGCTTTTCGTAAGGTTGCCCGTGGATTAGGAGTAGGGTCCATTAATTTAATTTCCGTGAGCGTAACAAGATCTGTAGAGGGTCCATTTTTGTCTAATCCTATGTTAGGTCGGCTTGCTTCGGTAGAATTCACCTTATACACTCTTCTCACTTCTGATTTAGGGTATTGTTTTTTCAAGATTGATCATAGATTGATGCGTCTATCCATTCGTCGCAAAGCCAGTGGTGCCTAGTTTCATCACTGTGGTCCCATCTTCTTTTTCTTATATAAGCATATCTAGCGCCGTAAATAGGGTCGCATTCTTTTAAGGCTGTTGCGGCATTAGCAGCTTTGTAATACTGAGCGTAGCCTGTAGCAAGAGCTCCTTTGTTATCTCGCACCACGATTTATCTCGCTTATGTTCCAGTTTTTTATTTTTCTTGCTTCAACTGCATATTTAATTCTAGTAAATTTGTAGAGAATAATTCTTGTACTGTTGTTTGTGAGGTTTTGTAGTGAATGAAACTCTTCTATGAGTCCGATACTCTCTAATCGTGTCAGGAGTTCGCTCAGCGGCTTATGCTTCAAGTACCGTATCTTGATGCAAGTCGGGTCTATTATCAAGTGGTCGGACATGTCACTCATGACGATATTGGGTACTGAAACAAATGATCAATAATTTATTGATTAAAAAAAAATTCATACAGACTCTGCTGTCTGGATTTGTAAACCCGAAGAATTTTCAGATTTTGTCAACGGATTAGGTATAGTCGCGGAGGGTTTCGGTTTCTTAGAGGGTTGAATGTGAAGGGTTTCAATTTGAGCTTGTTTCTTAGATCGTTCTTCAGGCATCCGGGCAGGCGTTTGCTTATTCGTAATCAGTCCGAGGCTATGAAGAATTGATCTATGTCGAGGATCCTGTGTATGCACGTGAGGTGATTCGTGTATCATGGTATTATTTAACGCTTTTGTGCATACGATGCAACATTTATAAATTATACTGATAATTATTATGATTAGGATATTAATACTGAATCCTCCATAAATCAGTCCTGATTGTGTTTTGTGATTTTTTTATGAATTCTTATCCATTTGCGTCTTTTCCATGATGTCGCTTAATGTTTTTTCTTGGCTGGTCCAGATTTCAGCTTGTGGGGTCCATTCTTCCAATTTAATATCTGTTTCAGATAAGTAGATTAGTGTCGGGTAAAGATTCGTTAGGTTAAGGATTAAGTTTGGTTGATATAAGTAAACATTTGTATTGTCTTTGCCCACTTCCGTAAACAAGGTCGCAACCTTGGTATAACCGATGCACCCCGGGGTAATTCTTAATATTCCTACCCCTTGTATTTCGGTTTTTTGATCCACTTGGTTCGGGCAGACAATTCGGACTGTATCTTGTTTGTTGGCTGAGTATATCCATGACCCATCCGTTGATATATAATTCCAACTGGTAATTCGTTGTATTCTCAGAACTACGTCACAATGGTATAGTTCGTGCCTGGATGGTTGTAATAGCAGTCCTAGTTCGCATTTACTATTTAGATTAGCATCTAAAACAGGTCCTCCTACCGGACATATAAAGGTATAGTGTGTTTGCACACAACTTTGCAATGAATGGTGATCCATCTGTATATACTGTTTTTGATTCGAACTTAATGCCAAGTACGGGTATTCGTGTCTAATATATGCAGATTTTCCAGTTGAGCTTGGTGATTGCGGTACCAATACTGAGTGCAGACGGTATAAATTATAGTAATTTTTGTTAACTAGGGGTAAATAAATGACAATATATATCTTCCTTTCTCGCTGGATCGCGTCTATGCTGGAGATTTTAATAATTTCTTCAATTCGGAGGTGTTCCGTTGGAATTGGGAAATTGAGGTCCGTTACCATGAATTTTATATCATTCGCTATCTGGTGCAACATGTTAGAATCTATAAGGTCCGGATGTATTTTGTCCCTTTTCAACGCATAAATAATTTCAAGAAGTTTTTCCGAGCTTTTGATAAGATGATCTAATTTTGTCTCTAGCATTCTTGCAAGTGAATGTACTGAAAACATGTACTCCAGTCGGGCATTTTCATTTTCTAATTTCCTGAACTTTTGTCGCATTTGGAGGTTTAAATTATAAATTCTGTCCCCGTGGACGTCCATCATTTTACATAGTTTATCCATTCCTGTGGTAATTATATGGGTCCTATCATTAAAGAGTTTAATGATATCTTTTTGGTCTGCATATAATTGATTTATGTTGCCTTCTATTTTATCAGTTTCGTCAATGGTCACTAATCCAAATAAACTATGACTCAGTCTTCCTATGCCTCCAAAAGGTACCAATCTTTTCGGCCTGATATTTTTAGGTCCTTGGACATAGTCCTGGTCAATAATGGCTCGAATTTTTTGGTATGTCTGGTTCATACCCTTATGGCTACCCACTAGGCTGTCATGTAGTGTTTTAATTATTTCCGTCCGCTTGTTTGTCGGTGGGAGAACCATGTTCCCATAACAAACAATTACTTTTATAGGACTCTTTTCAAAAATTCTTATTAATATTTCTGTTAGTAATCCAGGTCAAAGGTCATCACTATAGTCCTCTCGTCTAGCAATCCGGAAACTTACTATATTTCTTTTAATCAGTATCTTCTTCAAATTTGTAAGTTCGACTTTTATAGCCTCTATAGTAATGGAGTCATTATATCTGTCTTTTATAACTACAGAGAAAATATTATGGTTGTTATATTTGGTTGTTAGTATTTGTCCGACCGTAGGTTTCAAAGATTTCATATTGCGTAGGTCTATAGACCCAATTTCACTTAATAATTTCGAGATAGCAGTTTGGTTATTACAGTCTCGTGACATAAAATGTTCAATGTTATCTCGTCGATAGGTTAAACATTGTTGCCTCGTGCTTACATTATTTTGTAAGATATATTTTGCAGGTCCTATTGAAGAATTTCCGCTCCCGGTTTCACTGCTTGAACTTGGGTTCTTCCGGTCTTCCGGTCTTCGATATTGGTTAATTGGTCCTGTCGGCGCTAACAAGAAGAATAATTCATCATCTACGGGTGTTTTTGAAAAGTATAATTCCACAGGGCTCTTGTTTCTAGGATCTGACTCTTCGGGTATACCCTCAAGCCCTTCGAATCTTACCATAAGTCGAGGTCCTTTAACCATACGAGTACTTCTGGCTCCCGGTATTCCTGTCTTAATAGATGGGGTTACTGATATCTCTCGATATCGTGGCTGCCTTAAGGTTTCTTCAGCTTCCTTAATTCTGTCGGGACTTTCTTCCTTAGTCCTATCCGAGAGATGTTGATTTTCATCTTCATCCGGGCGATCTGTGTCCGAGCCACTGTCGTGTTCTAGGTGAGTTTCCATTAATTTTTGCGAATCTTCCACTAGCTTCGTTATCCTATTCGCCATTACCTCATCAGAATCATTTATTTCATCATATGGGTCAAGCCTCCATAGTGTGTCTTGTAGTTCCTAGGAGGGGGCTCGTCTCCATCTGAGAAATGAGAAGGCATTTCTATGGTTCGGTTGTCTCGCGCAAGGCCCATGTCGTCCCAATAGTACGATTCATTATCTAAACTTTTATGTCTTCGCAAACTGGCTTCGAATTTTTCTGCCGATTCCCACACTTCGTTTGACGATAAACTAGTCCTCTGTGCCGGGGCTCGTTCTTCGCATCTTTTAGTAGAACTTTCATTTTTTGATAATTCATCGTCTTCTCCAGAGTTCCCGCTGGTTTGTGGTCCACTAACTTCTAGCTCTATTCGTTCAGTAAATTCCGATTTATCACTTTGAACTTCATCGCTTGAGTTGTCCCCTTCCGTTTCGATTTTCTTTCTCAGCCCACTATGTCGCGGATCTTCTATCGGCGGTCTGTCATCCGTACTGTCCTGGACATTTTTCGGATCTTTATCCTCCATCCTAGTTGAGGATAACAAGGGTCCCCGAGGGGAGCTTGCCTGTTTTAATCCGGCCTCGCTATCAGAATCCGAAACACTGGCGCTAATGTTTTCCCTTTCCAATCGATCTAAAATATCCTGTACCCGTTTGTGTCGTCCACTCGGCAGATATTGTCCAAAAGACGAATCTTTAACGAACTCGTTGCTATCGACCTCCTTCACGGCAACTTCGATAGCAGATTCATCAGTCGACGTCCCGCTCTGTAACTTTAGGCGACGTTTCCTTGTCCGATTCACCAGTTTTCAATCCGGAATCATTTATTGCCGCATCTGATGTAGTTTTTCGTATCGCCTTTAGCCTCTTGGGTAAGGGTTTATCCTTGTCTAATTTGGCCCCTTTTTCAACCTCCAATTTAAGATTAAATGTGCCGGATCTGGGTTCATTCGGTAGTCGGATTCTTTCAGCAATGGTACTGTGATCTAAATTTGGTGTCTCTTTATTCGTCTTGGCACCAACAGGCCTTCCTTTCGTCCTTGGTTCATTCGAGATAGTATGAGCCCTCTTTCGTTTACCAATCGATTCTCGTGGCTCTACTTTCTCTTTCTCATCTGTTTCTTTTCCTTCAGTCTTATGCTTTAGCATCATTATCTGAATCTTCGGGATATTTTCATTCAGCTCCTTTTCTTTCTGAACCTTTTCGTCTAAATACTCTTGCAGGTTAATCGGGTTCCTTCAGGATGCATCTGCGTTGCAATTTAATTTTCCGGGTTTATATTTGAATGTATATTGGTAATCTGTGAATTTAAACATCCACCTCATTAGCCTTTGTCCTGGGTTCTTGCGATTATGCATAAAGTTTAAAGGTTCATGATCAGCAATCAGGGTAAATTTCTTGCATAAGAGATAAGGTTTAAACTGATTCATTGCGTATAAAACTGCAACACACTCCTTTTCCGTGGTAGTATAGTTTCTTTCTGCTTTATTCAACAACCTTGAAAGATATGCTATAGGCCTTTCATGACCATCCACTTCTTGTGATAAAACCGCTCCTATTGCGTAATCCGAAGCATCTGTGGTTAAGGTAAAGGTCTTCTCAAAATCAGGAAAAGCTAGCATAGGAGCCTCACAAAGCATCCGCTTCAGCTTTTCGAAAACCTCATCCTGCGGCCGTCCCCAGTTATATGCTTGGTCTTTTTTCGTTAAATCACTGAGAGGCTTGGCTATCTTCGAGTAGTCCTGGATAAACCGACGGTAATATCCGGAGAGTCCAAGAAAAGATCTGACACTTTTCACTCCATTGGGCGTTGGAAATTTCTTTACGGCTTCAATCAATTTAGGGTCCGGTTGAACTCCTTGTCCACTAACAATGTATTCCAAGAATTTCACTTCTCGACGTAAGAAATTTACCTTGTCCGGTTGTAAGACTAATCCTGCGTCGGTAAGTCTTTCAAACAATTTCCCTACTTTAACTTCATGTTCGTGTAAATTCTTAGCGTAAACTATCACGTCATCCAAATACACTAACATTTCTACGTTCAACAGTCCTCGCAGCAACGCATTCATCATTCGTTGAAAGGTCACTGGCGCGTTCATTAGTCCTTCCGGCATTCTGATATAATGAAAATGTCCATCAAAAGTTGAAAATGCCGTCTTCTCCCTGTCCTCAACTCTTAAGGGAATTTGTTGAAACCCACTGATTAAGTCAAACGTCGAGAAATACATCGAACCTCCCAACTGATCTAGAATATCAGCAATATTAGGTAAAGGGTAGGCATCACCAATTGTCTTTTTATTTAATTCTCTAAAGTCGATGACCATCCTCCACCTTGGTGTGCCATCACTCGCCGGGCTTTTAGGGACAATCCAGAGCGGCGAGTTCTAAGGTGAGTTAGATTCTTCGATTATTCCTTCCCTTAAGCGTTTTTTAATTTGCTCCGATATAAATTCTCGGTGTACAGGAGGATGCCTATACTATTTGGTATTAACTGGTACTCTGTTTTCTAAGTGTATTTCATGTTCTATCAAGTTAGTACATGGTAAAGGTTCATCAGGGAGTAAAAACACATTCGGATATTTCTTCAATAAGCGTTTAATACTCTTGGGTTCATGCGAGTTAAGGTGTCCTGTTTTAATCAATTGCAATAATTGATTACGCCGTTTCTCGGGTTGATCCATAGCCCGTGATCTCTGAAGACTACCTTTCTGATCTGAATTCGTGTCACTAGAGAATTCCGATTTGTAATATTCAAATGGAATAATTTCCTTTGGGTCCACTTCTATGGTTACTTCTCTCTCATGGATATTGATAGCCATAATTTTGCAGGTCTCATGATCATTAATGACTATGCCTTCCCCCAGAAACACTTATTCGTCGCCCACATTTATTCTAGGTAGATACCCTTCTGCGAGCGTACTCTTCAGCAAATTAATCTGTATAACTTGAAGAGTCCTTGGTGCTAACGAATATCGTACCGTGCCAACCGCCGGTCTCTTTTTGCTATCTGTAATCTTATTAGTCGCGCTTTCCTTAAAAGCCAGTCGTTTTATTCCTCTATCTAGGTCCACTGCAGTTTCAATACCCGACATTTCATCCTCACGAGCTCTAATACTCATTGTTTGTATCAGATCATCTTGTAGTCGGTCAATGGGAACATCATTCGGTAAGAACGGTATCGGGTTCATTACATCATTATTTACCATGTAACGAGTCGATTTGAACCTCGCGCCTTTTCACATTTGTGTGTGTGCGTGTGTAGATTCGTTGCGGATCACTGCGCATGAGCGAGAGTTAAATAAAATTAACGAACATCATAGCTCGCTCGCTTTTGTTCGAACTGCCGTCCCGCCAGCGTGACTGCATATCGTCGCGCTTGCTGCCGTCTCCGAAGCGGGATGCAAGGCAAGGTCAACGCCGAAATTGCCACCTCTGTGATCTAACGAGACTGGAAATCATCGCCACGGAACAAATCATCAATGACTGACATCGGTGGTTATGTATCTAGTTTCGTCGAGGCTTTTGAATTCGTTGATCTCAAGGAATCCTCAACATTCACTACGTCATAGAATTTGTTAGTGATACAATAAATAACAACGGTATTACGAATACCAGCGGACTTTGTTGACAAACGTAAGCATTAATCGAATTGAGCTCAATTACATTGTACTAATTATTCTAACGAATTATGATAGTAAATCTATCATAAATTTACAATCATCACTCTACGCCAAAGAAAAGAATTAAATTTATTGGCAATTGAAATGCGGATACGTAAATATGTGTGAATAGTGTGTGAATGCAGATATGATAATGTATGAATATTGTATGAATGTAGTTGTGATCACGTATGAATGTATTTAGTTTTAAGAAGTTTTAACTATTGAAAATAATGTATTGTGGCCAAAAGAAATACTGTGTTTATTATTTCAATAATCTTTCCTTCTCGTCGTGTGATTCGGGAGCTTAAGGAATTCATGTTCTACTGACTGTGAAAAGCCATTTTATTTACAAGTTGTCTTTTTTAACCTATATAAATTATACATTGGCGCCCGACCACGCGGTAACCTAACTCCTAAATTAAAAAATGCATGGCTAATTCCAATGAGTCCTCGACTTACGTGACGAGATCAGGAAGAACATCACACAAAATCGTTACTAATTTGTTTGGTACGAGTACGAGGTCACGAAACAACAACATGAATGTCATTCCTGACGATCCGAGAAATGAGGCGAGACGTCATCAGGCGGATCTAGAGAGGCAAGAAGCTGAAATACGGCGACTCACTCAACAATTGAATGAGCAAACGAATAATGGCAACAAACTTCAGGAAGAATTACAACAATCAAGAGAACAACTCCGCCAAGTTCAAGAAAGTGTTCAACCTCAACAAAATAATATCCAGGTAGAGTCGGTTGCCGTACAGCGAAATTTCGTAAATGACTTTCTATCATTGATCGGAAACGTACAAGTAAATCAAATTGATATAACGGTCCCGTCATTTTCTGATGAAAATAGTGCAAATCCTCTGGAATTTTTAGACGAAGTGGAGAGATATTTCCGTTTAAAACAAATTCAATGTGAAAGAAAGCTACACGTGGTTACTATGTTACTTAAAAATAAAGTTAGAGCATGGATGGAATTACAAAATCCATTTGAGAATTATGATCAATTTAAAGTTGCCTTCATGGAAAATTTTTACACAGTAGAAGTACAAGTTAAAACTAAGAATCGGTGGTTGCAAGGGAAATTTAGCCCTCAAAATCATGAGAACTTACAATCATTTTATTATTCTCAGTTGAGAAAAGCAAATTTTATTAGACCAACTATGTCAATTTACGAAAAAAATTATTCAATTATTCAACAGTTACCTAAATCAGCAAAACTTGCGTTGGCTTCAATAGATTGTAACCAGAGTGATTTGATTGTTAAAACTTTAACAAATTTAGATCTTCTATTCGCAGAAAATAAAAGAAATTTTGAAAATAAATACAATTCACATAGTAATCATAACAATACACAAGCTCAAATCGGGCAAATAAATACTTATACTAATAGAGGTCGAGGTAGATTTAATAGAGTACGAAATAATTATAATCCCCAACGATATCATAACAGTAGACGTTATTCAAATAATAAACCTTCTCAAAATTTTAGTCAAAACAAATTTCAATTGCCTGATTTAACGATTCCACCTCCAAACATAAATAATAGGTCTCATTCAAATGGTACAATTATTGATGATAGCCAACAAAACAATTCAAACTTTAATAATTTAAACTGAAAAATGACGCATTGAATTATGGCTCATCAGTGCGTCAATATTATGACGTAATTAGAGATTTATCTCATGACGTAATAAATAGTGAGAGTCACACACAGTCAGAAATAAATAAAATACCTTCATCCCCCAGAGTTTTACTTGAAGTTGACAAATATAAGGTGTGGAGTCTTGTGGATAGTGGTAGTCAAATAACAGCAATATCAGAAAACTTTTATAACAAAATAAAAAATACAATACGCATATTAGAATTACCAGTAGCAAACGTAATAGTATCAACAGCTATAGGAAAAAAATCTACAACAGTTAAAAGACAAGTAGCATTAGATTTAAAAATTAATAAAAAAATATTGTCGTTTTATTTCTTAGTGGTGCCCTTTTTGTCGACAGATATAATTCTGGGAAATGATTTCAACTTGAAATTTGGTATGATCATAGATTATTGGAAGACTCAATTGAGATTGAAAGATGAAGTGATCCCTACTCATTTGGTTTTGTTTGAGAGAGGAGATTTAGAAAGATTAATAATAAGAAATAAAGAAAAAGTAACTTGTATTCATATAATTAAAAATGAAAATATTAAAATTGATAATATATGCGAAACGCAAAATAATGAACTGAATGATTATCAGGATTTAAGAACCGTTGAGAGAAATAAAAATAATGGTATAAATATGAACAATTGTGAAATTAATCAAAATCCAACGGAAAATATTATTAGGAAAAATAATATAGAACATATTGACAATTTGTCTGATGTTTACGATGATCTTATGGATCTAGATATTGAGTTATTAGATACTTATAATAATTGTGTTAATATTAATCGCATATATATGAATAACATGAATATAAGAGTAATGCATAAAGAAAAAGAAAATGAAAAAAGTCTTGATGATCAACTTTACTCAATTGCGTTTTCAACTGAAAATCTAAGTGACGGGGAGAAACAAATTTTTCATGATCTTTTAATTAAATATAAAAAATTGTTTGAGAATAAAACGGGATGTGCACTGGGTTATGAGCATAAATTGGTATTGAAAAATAATAATCCAAAAATTAATCGCTCGTATCCCGTACCATCAGCCTTACAGGAACCGGTACGTAGGGTCATTAATGAAATGTTAGAAGCAGGTATAATAGAACCTTCAATTAGTCCTTACTGTAGTCCTTTACGTATAGTGGTTAAGGAAGATGATTCATTAAGGGTTTGTTTGGATGCAAGACAAATAAATGATAACATTGAAGATGATTTGGAATCCCCCCCTGTTATAGCAGAAATAATGCAAAAGTTTTATGAATGCAAACATTTTTCAAAAATAGATTTACGAAATAGTTACTGGCAGGTAAAATTACACAAAGAGTCAAGACCTTTAACCGCATTTAAATTTGACTCAAAACCATATCAATGGATTCGCGTGCCTTTTGGCATCAAAACAGCTGGCAGCGCGCTCATTAGAGCTTTTGCCATCTCACTTCAAACCTCTCTTCCAATTAATTTTAAATTTTTAGTTGAAGAAAATAACGAAGAAAAAATAGAAAAGAAAATACCTCTACAACTTTCTAATATAGAGAAAAATTTGATAACCTATGTAGATGATACTGCTATTGCGTCTAACACTTTTGAACGTCATATTCAGTCGTTACAAATAATTTTTCAAAAACTATTGCAAAATAATTTCACAATAAAAATTTCAAAATCAGAATTTTTCAAAAATAAAATCTTATTTCTTGGATATATTTTGTCGAATAAAGGCATAGAGCCAGACCCGAAGAGAATTGATGAAATAATTAAGTTTGAACATCCAAAAAATCAAGCACATTTACAGCAATTTTTAGGTGTATGTAATTACTACCGCAGGTTTGTTATGCGACATAGTGATTACATTTCGCCATTTCGAGATTTGTTGGCTGGGGATGCGGTTTGGCATTGGACAGATGAGCATGAGAGAAATTTTGAGGCCTTAAAACAAAATTTCGCTCGTGCAGTTTGCTTGATTCACATCATACCTAATAGCCCATTTAAGTTGCAGTGTGATGGTAGCTTGATTGGTATAGGCGGCACATTATATCAAATTGACCAAGAGGAAAATCAATGTATAATTTCGGTAGCGAGTAGATGCTTAACATCTGAAGAAACTCGATATACTACTACCGAAATAGAATTACTAGCTATTATATATTGTGTTACAAAGTTTCGGTATTATTTGATAGGTGTCAAGTTCGAAATAATAACTGATCATAAAGGTCTGACATTTTTACAAAACACCGTTTACCATAATTCGCGCTTAATTAGATGGTCCCTGTTATTGCAACAATATTGTTATGATATATCTTATTGTAAGGGTACGGACAATGTAGTTGCTGATTTTTTCAGTCGTAATCCTATGGGAAGATTTCATAGAGAAACGGATAAAAAATTAATGATTGGTTTACTCAATACATTTATTTTTCCTTCTCAAATTAATGAAGTTTCTCCTTTGGTAATTATGGCAGTAAATGAGGAAAAACCGTCTTTAAAGCATATGTTAAAGAACTTAAATCAATTGCAATCACAGGACAGTTATTGTACATCAATCACGAATAAACTTCTTGCCAACAATAACAAAAAACAAACAGAAAACTTTGAAATATATCAACAAACCTTATTTCACCGCGAAAATAAAAGTCATTATTATCGTATTGTTATTCCAATTACATTAACAAATAAAATAATAAACTACGTTCATAACAAATTAGCCCATCCGGGTATTTTTAAAACCTTAACTTATATCAAGCGATTTTATTACTGGAAATTCATGCATAAGCAAATAAAAAAGTTTGTATTAACATGTGATTTGTGTCAGAGGGTTAAGTATTTATCAGTCGCGATGGAGGGACCATATAATCAGGTTGCATCAAATTCACCTTCAGATTTGGTCACAGTCGATTATTATGGACCCCTCCCTCGCGCCAGGGGAGGAATGGAGTATGTATTTGTCGTCTTAAACGTGTTTTCAAAATTGGTACGTTTATACCCATTGAGAAAAGCTACCACAATAAGTTCACTCGATAAAATCTTGAATAAATACATTCCAGAATGCGGAAAGTTCGAGAGAATATTAAGCGACAATGGTACTCAGTTCACCTCACATAAATGGAGAGATTCGCTAGAAAACATAGGTGTCAAAGTCCTGTTTAGTAGTGTAAGGCATCCACAATCTAATCCCACTGAGTGAGTTATGCGTGAATTGGGTAGAATGTTTAGGACCTTGTGTAAGACGAAGCATACTACTTGGGTGAATCATATAAATACTATTGAAAACCTTCTAAATGTAACTACTCACTTTACTACAGGTTTCGCGCCAAACGAATTACATTTTGGAAAATCGATACAAGATGAAATACAAAAGTTGGTTAAGTTTCCAATGCAACCGAGAATTGATCATAAAATAATTATAACTCTTGCTAGAGAGAATATTCAAAAAAGTTTCAAAAAACGTTGTGAAAAACAAAAAATAATATCTAAAGTAAAACTTAATATAGGTGACTTAGTGATGTTACGTGTAAGACATTTATCAAAAGCGTTAGACAAGGTCACGCAGAAGTTTTTCGATATATTCGAAGGACCGTATCGTATTTCTAAAATAATCAGTGAAAATGCATTCGAAATAACTGAGTCTGAAGATTCCAGTGCGATTATTGGTACTTACAATCGCGCTAACTTGAGAAAGTATAAAAATAGATCCGATTCGTAACCTTTTTAGATCCAAATGATGACGAAATATAATTTTCAAACATGTAAATAAAATCTTAGTGATTATTCAAAATGTAAACTTCAAAACATGTATAGATAGATTTAAGGTATGGAATGAGTGAGGAGAATGAATGAGTACATTTAAGATAGGATAATTGTTTTGACGATGTGCTAAACCGAAAACCACGAATACTTATGAATTATTTGTAAAGATGTACATAGAATATCTAAAAAATCATATATGGAAAATGACTTTAATTTGAGAATGAAATGTATGTATTGTAGAATTGATGATCTAAATTTATATTTAATTTGAAATGTGTGAATCATGGAATTGAGGAAGACGACGCTTAATACTGACTAAAGCAGATCATGAATGTCAGTCTACCCAAGCCTATATGGACTTCTTCTCAACCCTCATAAGTCCAGGGGAGGAATGTAACGAGTCGATTTGAACCTCGCGCCTTTTCACATTTGTGTGTGTGCGTGTGTAGATTCGTTGCGGATCACTGCGCATGAGCGAGAGTTAAATAAAATTAACGAACATCATAGCTCGCTCGCTTTTGTTCGAACTGCCGTCCCGCCAGCGTGACTGCATATCGTCGCGCTTGCTGCCGTCTCCGAAGCGGGATGCAAGGCAAGGTCAACGCCGAAATTGCCACCTCTGTGATCTAACGAGACTGGAAATCATCGCCACGGAACAAATCATCAATGACTGACATCGGTGGTTATGTATCTAGTTTCGTCGAGGCTTTTGAATTCGTTGATCTCAAGGAATCCTCAACATTCACTACGTCATAGAATTTGTTAGTGATACAATAAATAACAACGGTATTACGAATACCAGCGGACTTTGTTGACAAACGTAAGCATTAATCGAATTGAGCTCAATTACATTGTACTAATTATTCTAACGAATTATGATAGTAAATCTATCATAAATTTACAATCATCACTCTACGCCAAAGAAAAGAATTAAATTTATTGGCAATTGAAATGCGGATACGTAAATATGTGTGAATAGTGTGTGAATGCAGATATGATAATGTATGAATATTGTATGAATGTAGTTGTGATCACGTATGAATGTATTTAGTTTTAAGAAGTTTTAACTATTGAAAATAATGTATTGTGGCCAAAAGAAATACTGTGTTTATTATTTCAATAATCTTTCCTTCTCGTCGTGTGATTCGGGAGCTTAAGGAATTCATGTTCTACTGACTGTGAAAAGCCATTTTATTTACAAGTTGTCTTTTTTAACCTATATAAATTATACAACCATTAGGCTGTTATGATAATACGAAATCACTGCATCAGTGTCGATCAAATAATCTCTGCCTAACATTTCATCCTCTTCAATAGGAAAATTGTTCCATACTATGTGGAATTTTGCAGATTTTCCATTAATGGTTAATATTGCCGTACCTATGGTCGGAACGGTGTGTGCCGTAATACCGCTCAAGGTAGTGACCTCCCTCGGATCAAACCTCGTAGTCCAATTTAATGCACTAAACTTAATTAAGTTCACGGCTGATCCATTATCAACCATGAACACGGTCCACTTTTTACAGGTCTCTGGTATGCGAAACCTTACTCTTGTTAGCGCATAGATCTGATTATTTCCTGTACCAAGTCCCCAATTTGAGGCAACTGCGATGACTGGTTCATTAACAATTGCGGATTCCTTAGTATCGTCATCACTTTTGCCGGAGGCACTCCCGGTTTTTCGGACGTTGATTCTTCTTGGATGTCGGTCAACATCGTCTTCGCCTTCGGTTGTTGATGTTGAATTTTGTCTTGGTTTTGGTGGCACGTCTGACAGGGGCCCGTTCCATTCGCTGCTTGGGCGAGCCCCATCCGAGTTTAAATTATTTGCATTATTCTGCTGCTGATACTTTGGATTAGGTCTAAGCTCGCCTTTTTGCTGCTGGTCATAGCCTATTGTCCCATAAGGTTTTCCAGAGGCATGGTGATACGAGTCTGTGTCCGGGTTATATAATCGTCCTACATGCGGTCCATTATCCTGATAATTTTTGTAACGATGCTTCCAGTTCCTATTTAGGTACGGTCTCTGCCCTTGAAATCGATTCGGTTGCTGTTCCTGGTTATTTTGGTTATTCGTATACGACTGCTGTCCATTATTTTTTTGTTCGAACAACTGTTGAATTTCCGCGGGTAATTCCTCCCACTCGTCCTCTAATTTTTCCTCTTAATCATTTTGTTGGTCTTGTAAGAAGTTAACATTGAGGCTGCGCAATAAATTTGTCCATTTGTTAGGGTTCGACTCACCATGCCTTGCCCTTAACTTGTTTCTTGTTTCTATACGCAATGCTTCTTTATAAGCATCCTCCAAGGTTTTAGGCTGTTTAATGTCCACTAAGTCTCCAATTTCTTTTGGCAATCCATCTATGAAAGTCTTAATAGTTGAGTTGTGCATTGGAGTCATCATCGTCTCAGTGTACTCTTCTCCAAGCTCTTCTTTCAGCGCATTCTATGCACAGATCAAAAGGATGTTTATCCTATCGTGAAAGTCCCCAACAGTGTCCCCTTGCTTCATACGCAGGCTATGGATTTTGGAGTCGTAGTAAGCGAAGTCTTTGCAGGGTGCGAATCGTTCCTTTAAGATCCTGATTAAGTCATCAACTGCCTTAATGGATTTTCCATAAATGCAGTCACGTGCGGGTCCTCGTAGTTTAGCAATTATTAACCGGACAAAATTTTGTTCCTGTGAATCTGATATCAATGCTCTTCCATTGCGAATATCCTGGATGAAGTCTTTAAGCGGCACATTTTTTCCATCAAACTCCGTAATTCCTTGTACTATATTATGTAGGGTAAAGCTGGCTGACATACTAGTCAATAACTGTAAGGTAACCGACTCCATTTCGCTTATAGTCCTATGTATATTTGTATCTTGCTTTCTTTTTCATATAAGGTCGCAGTACATTTTTCCGCAGTGGTTTACGGATTATATATGGCCCAAAGTCCTTTTTATTTTTTTTATATTGTATATAATAAATAAATAAAGGCGATAATACAATAAAATTTTCCGTTGTCGATAAAGAAAATAATAATAATTCCTAACAAGATAATAATTTATTCAAATAATAATTATTAATAAAATACTAATTATTATTATTAATTAATAATATATACCTATCGTTTAGTAATAAAAATAAAAAGTAAAAATAATTAAGGGAAATTTTAATAACAGAATGGTACGGAATAATGCCAAGTATCAATCCCCTATTACAACAGAATAATAAAAAAAATAAATTCGTCTATTTCACAGAAGAAAATATTTCGCAAACGCTCACATCAAATTTTAAACGATCGTTCATAAAATAATACCCTAAAGGAATTTTGCTAAGCCGCGTTTCGACTTTCAAATATTTTTAAGCAAAAGAATCACGTTGCCAATACTATTCCGTCAACTAAGCACGAAATGTGGGAACGGAAGAAGGACGCACCTGGTCTCAGAAGCGAAAACTCTAATTACGTTTACGCGACCAAAAAAACGAAACTCCACGGAATTCTTGAGCGCCCGATAGTGTGAAAAAAACAATTTGGCTTTAGCCCGCTCGGAAACAAGCGTCTTATTCACTCGTATCGCATTTCGTACAGCACATTTTTCTAATCGCAATTATAATTAAATATAACGTAAATATTATACAAAATGAAGGTAAAATAATAAATGAGATATGAAAAAAAAAAATAATATTAATAATAATGATAATGACGGCGGATCAATTAATATGTATTAATTTTATGAAGTTATTCACTAAATTATTAAAATTTTATCAACGCGAGAAAAAGCGAAAAGATAAAGCCTGAGAAACCACGCTCTGCTACCAGTTGATGGGTGACAACTCGCGCGAGGCGAGTTTGTCCGGTACGAAGGCCTTTCAACAGCCGAGCGGCCTTTGACTCGGGCAGCAATCAGGCTCTCGGGTACCCCGTCCCGTTCGTGCGTCAATAACAAAGTCTCCGTAGATTTGAATCCGGACTCCCGATACCGTGATCGTGAAATATTCGATCGGACGTATTCGTATATATTTATCCGTAATTGGTTATATATAATAACAGGGAAGCATATGGATATACTCAAGCGCGTTTAATAGTACTTATAAAATTTATTTTATAAAGCTTAAGTACATGAATCAATCATAGAGCGAATATTAAAAAAAAATATATATATATATATATATAGACGCGTGTTCTTCGCCTCGCGTTGTCTATTATCTATAAACAATATGGTACTCACTTATTTTTTTAAATACAGTTATTGACAATCGGTCCTTTAGTATTTTCTATTTATCGGTCCTCTCTCCTACCTGTTTCTTTTTAAATGGATTGTAAGGTCCGTATATTTGTATATGTCCAATTAATACTGTCGATTAATTTATATCTTTTTCTTGGTCCTAACGACGTGAACAAGTTGGCTGTACGGTTGCTGTGTTTCTTTGCCTTTTACTACACTCAAACTGAACTCAACTTTTAACCGAATAAATCAAACTCGGATGAATCAAACTAAATTTAGATTTCAATCGTCGATATGAACTCTGTAATGCAGAAATATTGCGGCCTAGTAGCTCTTGCGCTCAGTCCTGACTGACTAATCTCTGGTCGTTGTTTTCGCCGGTTTATTATGTATCCTTTGTCCCTCGCATTCCGTCTCTCTCTCTCGCACATATGCTTTAGACGTTTACGCTTCTCGTATCGGCTCGTCTTACCTAGCTAAGCACGCTGACTGCAGCATGCTGTCGCAGCACCGTGAATCAGCCTCTGACGCTCATTCCCACCGAGTCGCGCACACGAATACTGCTAGCTATAGTGTTTTATTACTATGTCCGAACGGAATTCTCGAGAGCGAAATCTTAATCGTAAAATATAATTATAACATAATGGAACGTCACGTAACAGAAAGAAATGTAGAAAAATCAAAAAGCCGTCAGTTACATTGAATACAACTATTAAGACGGTCTCTAAAAGTAGTGTGCTTAATAATCAAGCTCTTGTAGTTATTCGTTCGGCTATAAAAGGAGCCAAAGAAGCTGTGAAAAAGGCTGGCGGTAGAAGTAAAATAAATATACCACGTTGTTGAGAATAGGTAAATCTTAAACATAGAATACTTAGTCTACAGAAGATGTACGTAAAATGAGCATGCGCAACTGGTATGAGTATGTGAGTATGTATCGATGAGTATTGAGTAGATAGCTAACAACAACTCTCATAAAAGCATAGTTAGTTGCCCAAAGGCTCATGTAGAGTAAAGAGCGTCTCAAGCAGAGTGCGATATGCACATGTATATTATCTTTGAAGGTTAAAAGAAAATATAAAGGAAAAGTAATTATCACTTATCCACGCATTTATTTAATCCTTTTTTACTTATCATGGTAGCAGAGCGTGGTTCGTCAGTTAGTTATTTATTTAATTGGTTGGTTAATAAGTCGGTCGATTTTTCAGTTTCTCTGCGTGTCCTCGCGAGGGCATGCAGAAAACGTATAAAGTGTTCAAGAAAATATAGTGATAAATGAATTAAGGAAAGAAAAATATTAAAGGAAAAGTATTAGTTATTAAATTTGAATAAGTGATTAATAAGATATTCAAAGATTAAAAGGAGTTAAACACATGGCTTGAGACAAAAGAATCTCAAGTATAACAAGAAGGCAGACTATTAAATAGAGAAAATAAAATAGAAATAGAAGACAACATGGCAGACGAGATGAAAAGTATTTTGCCGATATTTGATGGCAAGAATTATAACATGTGGAAGAAAAGTCTTGTATTATTTTTAAGATTTAAAAAGTGTGTAGAAGTAGTATCAAGTGCTACAAGAGATACAAATATGCAAGAGGCAGTTTGGCAAGAAAAGGATTTAAAAGCAATGAACTATATCTGTGCTGCGTTATCAGAAACTTAGTTTGAGTTGGTAAATGAAGAGGAAACTGCCTATAATATAATTAAAAAATTAGATAATACATATTTAAAGAAATCAGCAGGACTACAGATATCTGTATAAGAAGAAAATTAGATTTTTTGAGACTAAGTGAGTTTGAAGATATAAATGAATTTTTCTCACAATTTGAAAAATTGTTTATAGAATTAAAAGGTGCTGGAGCAACAGTAACCGAAACTGAAAAAGTAAATTATTTGTTGAAAGCATTGCCAGTATCACTCAGTTATATTGGAAATTTACTAGATGGTTTAAAAGAAGAAGATCAAACAGTAGAATATGTTAAAAATAAAATTATATTACATAAAAGCCAAGAAAATGAAGAACAAGATAAAGAAAAAAAAAGATCATCAAATTCAAATGCTTTTAAAACTGAAAAAGTGAATAATAATAATAACAGAACATGCTTCAAATGTGGTAAGCCAGGACATATCCAAAGTCAGTGTTGGAACCAAGGTCAAGCTAGAGGCAATTCAAATACAAATAGAAGCAGAGGCTATTCAAATAATAATAGAGGAAGAGGTTGGCAACAGCAAGGAGGCGGCTATGGAAATTTCCAAAATCAGTCCAACTATAACAACTACAGAGGTCGAGGCAGAGGAAACAGAGGTAGAGGAAATTTCCAGAGTAATTAGAATCAACAAAGTCAAGAAAATAACATTGGAGCGAACTATAGCAACAACGAAGGACAAAGCGAATACACCAGTGAAACATTTTATGCCAAAGCGAATGTAAAGGTAAAATCAGAAAACTATAATGTAGAAAAATGCGAAAAGAATGTAAACATTGGTGAGATAGAATGGATTTTTGATAGCGGTTGCACTGATCATATTATAAATAATTCAAATTATTTTTCCAGTTTTGAAAATTTAGAAAACCCAATCAATGTTAAAGTAAGCGACGGAAGAAAGCTCAAGGCAAGCAAAGTAGGCATCGTAACTCTCAGTGTCAAAACAAACAATAAAAATTATAAGGTAACAGTAAATAATGTATATTATGTGAAACATATGAACGAAAATTTGTTAAGTGTAGAAAAAATTACAAATAATAATAAGGTATTATTTGAAAATAATATTGCAAAAATATATAACAGTTCAAATATATTAGTAGCAATTGCAAATAAGGTAAATGATATGTATAAATTATATAGTAAAGTCATTAAAGAACATATCAATATTGAATGTAATATGACTGTAAAAGAAAAGTATCATAAAATGTTGGGACATGTTAATTTTAAATATTTAGATATTTTGAGTAAAAATAATTTATTAGAAGGTTTACCAAGTAACTTTGAAAATGAATATTTGAAATGTAGGACATGCATAGAAAATAAAATGCATAATTTGAAGTTTAATGATAATAGAAATAGAGCCAAAGATTTATTAGAGATAGTTCACGCAGATTTAAGTGGTCCATATAGAGATGGATTTAATGGAGAAAAATATTCCTTAATATTAGTAGATGACTATAGCAAGTTTGTGAAAATTTAACTGGAAAAAGAATTAAAAAATTAAGATGCGACAATGGCTTAGAATTTGTTAATAGAGATGTTAAGAATCTTGCCAATGCAAGAGGCTTTATAATTGATACTTGTCCACCATACGTGCATGAGTTGAATGGAACTGCGGAAAGGTACATTAGAATAATAATGGACATGTCAAGATGCTTATTAGCAGATGCCAAGTTAGACAAAAAATATTGGCCTGAGGTAGTAAAGGCAGCGGCCTATTTAAAAAATAGAACTCTGGCCAATACAATAGAGAAAAAGACTCCATACGAAATTTTATTAAAAGAAAAACCTAATATAAAAAATTTACAATTGTACGGAAGTAAAATATTTGTTAGAATTCCTGAAGTCAAAAGAAATACAAAATGGGATAAGAAAGCGGAATCAGGTATCCTAATAGGGTACGAAAATGTAGGTTATAGAGTTCTAATAAATGGTAAAGTAATAGTTGCTAGACATGTGGATATAATTAAGGAAAATACAAAGTTAGTAGGTTTAAGTGAGAGCGATGAATCTGATATTGAAAGTATTAAAAACGAAAATAATGATAATGATACTAATAGCGATTATGATTCTGTATTTGAAGATGATAATGATAAATGTGAAAAAGTAAATACAAAAGAAATCAAAGAAAAGAAAACTCCAACGAGGAGAAAATCGAATAGAGTAAGAAAAGAACCAGATAGATACAAACCAGAAAACTATAACGCAACTATTTATGTAAATTACACAAGCGCCGATACACCTACAAATTATAATGAAGCTATAAATAGTAAAGAAAGTATAAATTGGCAGGAGGCGATGAATAGAGAAATAGATTGTATAAAGAAAAATAACACATATGAACTTATAAATGCACCAAAAAACCAAAAAATTATAAATGTAAAATGGGTTGACACGAAGAAAAGTGATAATAGATGTAAGGCTAGACTAGTGGTTAGAGGATTTGAACAAAGAGAAATAATTGAGAATATATATTCTCCTGTAGCCAAAACACAAACATTAAAAATATTGTTAAATTACTGTTTACAAAATAAGTTTAAGATAAATCAAATGGATGTTGAATCTGCGTTTCTAAATGGTTATTTAAAAACAAAAGTTTATGTAAAACAACCAGAAGGCTATGATGATGGAACAAATAGGGTATGGAAGTTGCAAAAAGCCCTTTATGGTCTAAGAGAAAGTCCTCGAGCATGGTATGAATGTCTAGATACATATCTGAACAAATTAGGATTTAAACGTAGTAAAAATGACTACTGTTTGTATTGTATGAAAGATAAAAATGAACTAATTAATATATTAATTTTTGTAGACGATTTATTAATATGCTCTAAAAGAGAAGAGAAAACTAACAAAGTAAAATTATTATTGTCAAACAAATTTAATATGAAAGATATGGGCTCAATAAAAATGTACTTAGGTATTAATGTGGAATATGATTGTGATAAAGAAATAATGACATTAGATCAAGAAAGATATATAGACACATTGGCGAATAAATATAATATTAGAGACTCCAAATTATATAAAACTCCAATGGAACAAAATTTAAAATGTGAAACTGCACAGGCTGCATCAGAATATAAAAACTATAGAAATTTAATAGGTGCACTGTTATATATCAGCTCTGGAACAAGACCAGACATTAGTTTCTGTGTAAACTATTTAAGTCGTTTTCAAAATTGTTCAAACAATACTCATTTCAAGTATGCTTTGAGAATTCTTAAATACTTGTATTTGACTAAAAATAAACGGTTAACATATTATAAAAAAAATAATGAAAAACCTTTAAGCTGTTTTGTTGATGCAGACTGGGCAGGTGATAATTGTGATAGAAAATCCACCACAGGATATGTAATAAAAATGTATAATAACGTTGTATATTGGAAATCAAAAAAACAAAATAGCGTAACTAAATCATCCACAGCAGCTGAATACATAGCACTTTCAGAAGCAGTAAGTGAAATTCTTTGGATGAAAAAAATAATGAAAGATTTAAATCTTCTAATAATAAAACCAATCAAAGTACATGAAGATAACTCAGGAGCAATCAGTATTGCAAAATATGGCAATTTAACAAAGAACTCTAAATATATAGAAACTCACTATTATTTTGTAAATGAAAATGTCAATAATAATGTAATTGAAGTTATAAAAATAGATACAAATAATAATTTAGCAGATATATTAACAAAAGCATTAGGTAGAATTAAGTTTGAAAAATTTTGAACTGATTTAGGATTAATATAAAATTTAAAATTGTGAAAGTAATCTATGTTTAAGATTTAAGGAGGCGTGTTAAGTGACAACTTTTAAAATTCACTTAATCCTGATATATGTAATGTAAAACTTATATGTATTAGTATTATGTATAATTGCGCCGCGCGTATTAATGTACACGTTAAGCACGCGTGGGCGGTTCGGCGGCCGCGTAGTAATGCGGTGACGGCGTAGTAACACTCTCGCGCGGGATGACTGTATCGCCCACGCCTGACAAAGGCAGTCTAGCGCCAGAGCTAATCACGAGCAGTCGTAATTCCGTTCAGATCTACATACAGTTTTATTCAGTTGCTTTCATATAGTTTTGATCTCAGTTTTTTTTTGTCAATCAGTTTTTATTTATTGTTAAATTCCTCAAATCAGTATATTCATATCCCTGCTATCAGCTATTAACGCATTATTATAAAATACATATATATATATATATATATATATATACGTATACGGCGTACGTTCAGATCGATTACAGCATAATTACTTGTACAAGGATAACAGTTATTATAAGGACCAGCAAAAAAATAAAAGGATTATATTTCTTGGACGAATATTTTGACAATATACACAATTATATAACTATATAATTTCGAGGACAAGCCTACTAATAATAATAATAAATAAACTTCTAACAAGTAAGTAACTCAAGGTTCATTAGTGTAAACTTATTTTCTTCTTACCTATTTTTCTATAATAATAATAATATTTGGATTAATTACCATTTGGCAAATTTCCGCATATTCATTTTGTGTATAACTACATATATATATATATATGTAGACGTGTATGCGTTCGTTAAATTTTTAATTATCTTGGCTTTGGTATTTTGCTTTCGCGACTCTTTCCATTTATTATCATAAATACCGGTCGCGCCAGTGTAACGCGATCTTCTCAATTACATAGCATTATAGCCTACGCTGACGAAGTATTTAAAAATTAAGCATGTCCCCGGATAACATGATATGCATGTGTACGGGATAAATCGTACGTCTACGATATTTCGACAAGCTCGGTTCCTAGCTGCTAAAATTCCCGAGTAAGCTTTAATTCGAACTTTATAAAGAACCCCTATATACATATATATTCCAGTTATTTGATTTTTCCCATAAATATACTTATGCGTTAAAATATATTTAATAATTAACTAGCGAGCGTTAAGTGAGCGGGGCCTCATGTATGCAGCAATACACCACATCGAGTTATAGTGTCGCTCGTTTGCTAGAAAGACACTAACGACGTGTGTGTCTATTAGAACACACATAATAAATGGTAGCAGAGCGTGGTTGCTTTGCTGTTTTGGCGCTCCTAATTAATTAATTATTAACATTTAATATCAAAAAAAAAATATATAATAAAAAATATTATTTACCAAATAGGGTGTATGATTATAATTATAATATATTTATACTATATTTAATATTTAATAATTTAATTAATTTAAATTAATTTTAATTAATTAAGATAGTTATTAATTGATTTAATTAATTAAAATTTAATTATTCTAATTTAATTGATTAATTTAATTATACTTTAATTTTTAATATTTAATTTTATTATTTTAAAATCTTATAATAAACTAACTATACCGTCTCCGAAATAAGTAGTAATATTAAATAACGCGTAATAAATTACGTTACGTTAACGAAACAAAATGGACCCTGCAGCGGTAGCAGCAGCGCAACAGCAGGCGCAAGAACAGCAACAAGCAACTCTAGTTATGCTGCAATCGGCATCAGCGAGTTTTGCTTTACAAAACTCCTTGTTAGGAATCCCGGAGTTCGACGGAAAGAATCTTCCATTAAAAGATTTTATTCAAGATATAAAAAATGGATCTGCCACAGTACCTGTCGCCCAAAGACCGAATTATGTAAAGGCCGTTATAGCAAAATTAAGGGGACCGGCTAGGGACTGTTTGTATGGCAAAACCGTTAATACTGCGGAAGAATTAACGAAAGCTTTAAAGGAAATATTTGCACCGTGTAAGGATATGCTTATTATGATATGCTTATTTTGCTTATTATGATGCAAGATTACATGCGTTAAGAATGAAACAGGGCGATACTGTCGGAGATTTCCATGACCGAATAAATATATTGTTGAATTGTGCAGAACACGCATTAAAAGACGAACTGGGAGCACAATTTAACGAGATTATGTTGACACCATTGAAGTCAGCCGTAGTAAAAATATTTGTAAACGGTTTACCTAAAGAAATAGGGGACTTAGTGGATGTCAAATGCCCTACTTGTTTGAGCGATGCTTATAAAGAAGCCTTGAGAATTGAGGCTCGAAATAATATGAAACCTAAATTTGATGCTAACAAATGGACTGGTTTCAACAAAAATTTGGACGTTGCTTACGTGCAAGAGCAGGGATTGGAATCAGAAGAACAGTTGCCCATTGAATTCGAAGAATTGCCCGCTGAATTTCAACAACTCTACATCCAAAAGAACCAGTACCAACAGAGGCAATTTCAGCAAAATCCAGAGAACGGTAATAACTATCAAAACAATAATAATCAGTACTCCAATAACGGAGGCTACTCTGGAAGTAACTCTCAGCATAATAGATTTCAAGGACAGAGGCAATATCAGCCTAGGACTGGGAATTGGAGTCCGAGATTCCAAGGCTCGCAAGGCCGCTCGTATGAACAAAATAACGGAAGACTATACAATCCGGATACAGACACTTATCTGTATCCTACAGGAAGACGGTATGGCATGATTAGTTATGATCAACCGAGACTTGGATCGCCCCAAGGACAAAACGGGCAGTTGAAACAAATTGGACAATATCAACGAGAATTAAGACCGAATCCGCCATATAACCAACCGACGAATGCTGAGCCTTTAAACTCGCAAACGGCTCGTCCCGACATCAAGGTGACGAGCCTCGCAAAACCAACACAAGCAATGATCGAAGAAGCCAAGGCAGTTCTGGCACGACTGGCAGACCAGCCGAGTCAGAAAGAGGGAATGCCACCGGCACCTGTAATGACAGTATTACAGAAACCCCTGGCTACCAGTATGGAGGACCAGGCGTCTGCATTGCCGCGAATCGGGGATCTGGCGATGGAGATTGTGAGATCCATGAGCCGACGAGAGTAAGGTTCTGTATACCTGAAACTAATCAAAAATGGACAGTATTTATGGTAGACAATGGCGCTTCAGTAAATATAATTAAATTTAAGACTCTGAGGTGGACAACGACTTTTAATCCGAGGGAAGCTACTTCGCTTAGTGGCATTACAGCTCATACAGTACCGACGTTGGGGACTGTTATGCTAAGCATAAATGGACGAAGTACTAAATTTCATATTGTTTGGGACAATTTTCCAATACAAGAAGACGGAATGTTGGGAAGAGCATTTCTGAAAACTACAAGGGCTGTGATATCTTATCACAACGATGCCTTAATGTTAAACAGCGATGTGATGAACCCAGTGCCGTTCCTACCAGAGAATGTTCCAATAAACAATCTACGTAACGATCTTATCGCTATGTACCTCATCAAGTACCAAGAAATGCTGAAAGAAGGTAAAATACCTCCTTATGAAGGGGAGACCGATTCTTCTGAAATTAATGTAAATGATGCGAACATCAACCATAGCAAGGTAAAATATAAGATACCTGCAAGGTCGCGCCAAGTTATCCAAATAAACTTGGTACGGACAAATCTAGTGGAATATCTTCCCCGTTATCTTCCCCGAATCAACGTAGGAGACGATCGAGTATACATGGGACAAGGAGTAGTAACAAACCAAAATGGAACTTGTAAAATTATGGCTGTTAATACTCATTTTGATAAAGACGTGACAATAGAAGTGGACCCGAGGATCATACTGCCATTCGAGCATATAAATCCCGAGGGTAGTTCGCCTTCGGAAAGTGAAAGCGAATGCACTAGTCCACGGAATGCTGAAATACAGCTCAAACAAAAATATAAGAGGCTACTTAAACTATTGAGAACAGGACATTTGGCACCAAACGAATACAGAAGTATTAAACGTTTGATAAAACAATACCCAAATGTATTTTTACTGCCAGGTGAGCCGTTACCATGTACAAATATTATTGAACATGAAATTCACCTGGAAAACAATGTGCCCATTAACACTAAACAATACCGACACCCACCGGCTCATGAGCAGTTTATAGAAGAACAAAGTACGAAACGACTTAAGGATGGAATTATAGAGGAGTCAAATTCCCCTTATAATTCTCCTTTATGGATTGTACCGAAGAAAGCCGGAAGCGATGGCAAACCGCGTTGGCGAATTGTGATAGACTTCCGTGAATTGAACAGTAGAACTATTGGAAACGCTTACCCTCTCCCTAACATCGCAGATATTTTAGACCAGCTAGGAGGCTGTACCTATTTTTCAACTTTCGATCTTGCAAATGGCTTTCAACAAATTCCTTTGAAGGTCGAGGACAGAGCTAAAACTGCATTTTCTACTTTACGTGGACATTTTCAGTATATACGTATGCCCGAGGGTTTGGTGAACGCCCCGGCTACGTTTCAACGAATGATGGACCATTTACTAAGAGGATTGCTAAACGTTGAGATGCTAGTTTACCTCGATGATATAATAGTTTATGCAAAGGACTTGGACGACCACGAGAGAAAGGTCAGAAAACTATTCGAAAGATTGTCTAATGCAGGACTGGTCCTACAGCCGGAGAAAGTAGAATTCTTGCATAGAGAAGTCAAATTCCTAGGACATATAATTAGCAAACGAGGCGTGGAACCGGACCCAAAACTGGTCTCTGCGGTCATGGACTTTCCACGCCCAACCGGTGTAAAAAGTATCCGATCCTTTTTGGGACTATCAAGCTACTATCGACGTTTTATTAAAGATTACTCGAAAATAGCGAAACCACTGAGTGACCTAACTAAAAAGGACAGAGAATACGAATGGGGGCCCGAACAAGAAGAAGCTTTCAATACACTAAAAGAACTCCTATGTAAAGCTCCCATACTAACATTCCCCGATTTCGAGAAACCTTTCACTTTGACTACCGATGCTTTGGACTATGCTGTAGGGGCTATCCTATCGCAGGAAGTAGATAGTGTGGAGCGCCCGGTGGCATATTTATCGAGATTATTAAACAAATCAGAAAGAAATTATACGACGACAGAAAAGGAATGCATTTCGTGTTTATATGCCATGAATCAATTCCGCCCATACCTGATGTGCAAGAAATTCACCCTAATAGCCGACCACGAGCCATTGAATTATATGCACAACCGTAAAGACCCGGGACAAAGATTGATGAGGTGGATGTTCAAGTTCACCGATTTTCAATACACCTTCAAATTTAAACCCGGTAAATTGAACTGCAATGCCGATTCACTTTCCCGCAATCCAGTGGACCTGAACGAGTATTTAAAAGAGAAAGAAAAGTGTGAACAGGATCTCAATGACAATATACCTAATATACAGGTAATGATGTTCAAGAAGTGGAAAGACAAATCAAAAGAACAAGAAGCCGCTAAAGAAAAGTTAGAGGAAGAAAAGAAAAGAATGCGCAGACGAGCAAACTCGATTGCTGGCGAACCTAGACCGATAGGTAGACCTTTAGGCTCTAAAACCAACAAACAAAGGCCGGAGTTGGAACATAGTGTGATAGCTGGGAGAACGAGGAGTAAGAATGCTCCATTGACGACTGCCGCCAACCCACAGCCTAGTACATCCGGTCAAAGGTTAAAGGCAGGGACTAGATTGCCTACGTATAAAAGGGATCCTACGACACGAGCTTCGGGAACTAGACCGAAGATACCGCAAAGTCAAAACTCGAGTAATGTCTCGACTAACCGAGAAAGCGGAATTAGGACTGACATTTCCCGGAGGCCGCTGGTGCGGAAAGATACGCCCCTAACGACGTCTGAAATAAAAAAAAAACATCCGAGAGTCCAAGAAATCCAGAGTCAGGTTGACACCGCAGGATCTTATGAGGCTCTAACGGACGAATCTAGTGTGGAAACCGATAGGATCACTACTAAAAGCCCGACATTTTTTCAGAGGTCTATGATATCGTCGACGGGTATAGAGGAAACGGACGTTAACACACGCAAACAAGGGAGTTCTGAAAGCGAACCGCCGATTCCAGATTTTACTCGTACTGGATTAAGGGAACAGGAGAAAACCGAAAAGTTAGAAGATTCAGCTCAAAATATACATGACAAAACATTAGTTGAAAATACTGAATCGAGTACACAACAAACGTCGCAATCTGACGAAAGTGATGGATCGTTGGATATTGAAGTGACTGGCCCTCAAACGAGTAATAACACTGACAGTACTAATAACGACGACGTCTTTGAGAATAAACACGATTCTACCGAAAAGGAATTCGTGACCAACCTAACTCAAAATGAACTTGCAGAATCGTGTGCTAGGTTCGAGGAGAGTTTGAGACGACATCGTAGTGCCGAAGACGTGACGTTTTATTGGGACAATAGAGATTTAGAACCGTACGAAATCAGCCACTTCTCTGATGGGGACGAAGTAGATCCTGAATTACAGAATGTGCTAGGAGAAATGGATCCATACAGTGACGAAAACTCAGACGAAGAAATGGAAAGAAGAATAAAAAAATTAGTGGAATTGTCGCAACATGCTGTGGAATCCGAAATAGAACAAAGAAATTCTGAACCACAGAGCGATACAGTAACGTCAGACAACGACTCTGTTCATATCAGTGAACATGAAAAATCTAACGAAAGGGATGAGCTAATCCCTTTGCAGAGACGAGAACTATCGGTGACGCCTAATGTGAAAATTGGTGAACCTAAAAGCCGAAGTACTCCATTAAATAAGGGACAAAAGGGTATTAAATTTAAGGGACTCGAAGAAATACCGGAAGAAAAGGAAAGTGTAAATAGCGAGACTGCACAATCCCCGGTCGAATTGAATTTTTCGAAGGCTCCCATAGATGATGACTTCTTTTTCATCCTGCCTCACGCAAAGGGACCCATAAGTCAGTATAAAAGATCTAGTGATTATAATAATCCTAGTTCCTCAAATACAGAAGATAGCGAAACCCTTTTGGGTCCTGGGTATTTCACTTTGCAAAATAATGTGAGAAACTCTCAACAATGCTTGACTTACCAGAGAGACAACATAGTACATTTGATTTCACGGGATTGTGATAATACTATGGCAATAGCCAGATTATTAAGCGAGATAGGCGCTATTGACCTACGTAATATGAAAAATAAAAAACCTAAGATTGGACAAATTTTATCGACAAATTATAAAAAACATAAGATATATTCCGTAGTGGTAAAGGACAAATATTATAACTCAACGAGCGTAGAAACTATAAAGGTCGGATTGGCTAATTTAAAGAAGCTCTTAATTCGTGATAAGGTTAATAGCTTCCGCATATCTAGGAAAGGTGATTACGCAGATGATTTGGGACCAGGTTTGTTAATGGAACTATTGATCGGAGCCTTTGAAGGTAGTCCGATAACAGTTACCGTATGTTACGGGAAAACGACTTTGCCTCCCAAAGAAGAGAGAACAAATATCATTAAAACGTTACATGATAGTTTAATAGGAGGTCATAAGGGAGTAAACCAAACTTATCAGAAAATAAGGGCCCGATATTACTGGCAGGGCATGAGAAATGATGTACTGGATTATGTTAGGAAATGTCCGAAATGTCTAGAAAAGAAAATAGACAGACATAAAACCCATGAACCGATGATTGTCACCGATACTCCTATAGAAGCTTTTGACAAGGTCTCAATAGACACGGTAGGCAAGCTGAGGACGACACCTCGTGGTAATTGTCATTTATTAACAATGCAATGCCACCTAACGAAATACGTAATCATTGTACCCATAAAGGATTTAAAGGCGACTACTATAGCCGACGCACTCGCTAGACATCTGATATGTCAATTCGGAGCCCCTAGGGCTTTCAGATCGAGGGACGAGCTTCTTGTCGGATATAGTTGAATCTTTGTTACACCTCTTTAAGGTAAATCACCTTACTACGTCCGCATATAGGCCTCAAACGAACGGGTCATTGGAACGTAGCCATGCCCCTCTTATGGACTTTATGAGGACTTATTCAGAAAACTTCGATGATTGGGATAGGTTGGTTCCATTCGCAGTCTTTACTTATAACACCAGCGTTCATGCTGCAACGGGCTATACGCCTCATGAACTTGTATACGGACGAATAGCCCGATTCCCAATGATGATACCGCGGGAAGAAAAACTGCGTACCTATAATCAGTACTTAATAGACCTCGTTAATAGATTATCTAACTAAAATTAGCTGCCGGTACGAACCAAATAACTGCGAAAGTACGATCTAAAAAACGATACGACAGTAAAATAAACATGTTTAAGGGTAAGAAAGGCGATTATGCCTGGGTCTTAAACGAGCCCCGCGTAGGCAAGGCAGATAGTTACTATAAGAACCCTCTTAAAATTAATGAAATACTAGGACACAAAAATGTTATTTTGGAATTGCCAAATGGTAAAAGAATTAGAAAGCATGTAGACAAGCTTAAATTAAAACTATAGTATATATATTTTGTTTTAATTTTATTAGGTATTTATTAATCACTATTAGTTGCACTATTATACATGTTGAAACTCCTTTCTTCTCTTCTTTTTGCTCCTATTTATTTTTTTTTTACTTTTCCCCTTCTATGACGAATCTGTATTTTTGTTTTTGTTCTTTACATGTGATTACATCTATTTTCAGGACTATCCTACTATATTTTTTTCTCCTCTTTTGCACTAACCGATATGTGTATTCAATTCTATCTACTGTCGTTGCTATTTCTACCTTTCTTATGGACAAAAGGACAGGAAACATATACAATAGAAAAATTAGACAATAATCCTGGACTGTACTATGAACAATTGAGTCAGGTTAAAATGAAAAGAGCTGATTGGAAAGTTTATATAGCTCTCGATATCGCTTATTTAGTAACACAGTCGCGACAATCGGTAGATTTCCGCTCATTTTATGACAAATGTGTTATTCATCTACACATGGCGACCTGTGCCAATACGTTGGGAGAACAAGTACTGGACCTAAAAATGAAAACTTTAAATAGTTTGCACAAGGACGTCATTTATGTTTCTAAAACAATGGACAGTATTGCTCCGCCCAAAATAAGGAGCCCACATAGTATAAGAACTAAACGTCTAACGCCTTTTGGAGGCATTGGTACGCTTAGCCATAGCTTATTTGGACTAGTAACAGAAGACGAAACTAATGAGATAAATAAAAATATAGATCGGCTATTTGCAGACCAGAAAACTATGGCAAATCTAGTAGAAAAGAAAACTCATGTAATATTAACCGGCATGGACAAATTATATACTATGATGGACAAACATAGCGAAATTATAACACGCCTAGAATCGCAAGTTACGGATGTACTAAATAAAATGGAGGACGACCGGAAACAATGGGACTACATTATGCTCTTGTACTCTTACGGAAGAGCACTAGAGGCGCGTTTAGATCATTGTATTGATGAATCCAGGAGACTATTGGACATATTACATAATGTCAGAGAGGGTAGGATACATCCAGACCTGCTTACCGCCGACGTACTACATCAAATAACCTCTGATATCAAACACGCATATCATGACTTGGATTTTCCGATACCTTCAGAATATTTAAGAATAGAAGAGATTGTAAAAATTTCTAAGGTAGATGCAATTCACAAATCAGGACGGACATTCATAGTTTTGCATCTGCCCTTAGTGGACAGAAACTCATATAACCTTTTCAGGTTGCATTCCATATTAGTCCCGCAACCATACACGTCTACAGGAAATTCAGCCTATATAAGATACAAATACCCATATCTGGCCCTGAACAATGACCTAAAACAATATATGCGTCTGGATTATACCACTCTAAAAAAATGTATAAGTACACATTATGCATTTATTTGCCCGACCAAGGCGCCGCTACTGGACATTAACCTCAACCAGGATTGTGAAGTCCGAATGCTATTACAACCGTCACAAAAGGAAATCTATAATTGTGACTTGGTAATTAGGACACAACGAACGACGCAGTGGAATTACATCGAATCTGACGGATCCTGGTTGTTTTCAGCGATAAAACCCGACAACTTACGTAACAGTTGTCCGGGTCATAAAGATGAACCTGTCCGTCTGGAGGGCATTGGTATTATTAGATTAGCGCCAGGGTGTATAGGACACACAACTGACGCAACGCTAATGACCGAAATAGATAGAAGTGCTACAGAGCAATATATCTACAAACCGGACCTTACCCTCAATGTATCTTTCCTTTACCCTATACTAAACGAATCCCCTAATAACCTCCAAATAACATCATCTAAACGACAAGAAACGATAAAATAGGCACCTCAATTGGTCGGCTGGAAAAATAAAGAAAGAACATTAACCGAAATAATGGACAAAATGGAAATAGTAGGCGAGCATAAACGTGTTACGTCCTATCATTCGAATCTAATCTACGGAGGGTTGGGAGTGAATGGAATTATATTCCTAACTGCTACACTCTTGCTAGCTTATAAATGTTGCAAAACAAAGAAATGGGAAACGTGTACTAACAATACTAAGAAAACTAATGAATTGGACATAAAACAGAACCCTGCTACTATGATTACCTTCACCAATACACCAGAAACAACTAACGTCACTCGACATGATCTTACTAATATGTTACCCGACCCCGAAATTCCCTTTTCCTTAACCAACCAAGAGACGATATCGGGACTCCCGAAACAAAGCCCTGTAACAATCTAAACTACTGACTAACACAATTGGGACCATTAGTACGGGACTTTATCTCGTGTATGGAAACAGTATGGACGGACCCGTATATTTTTGTTTTAGCCCTAGCTTTCTTCTTGGACATAATGAATAATCAGCTTGCTTCGAGTATTGAAGATCCAAGAGGCATTAGATTCTTGTATTCGACCAACATAAAATTGAGCGACTTACTCATAAAATTGGAATCTGTAGGGACGATTATAGAATTCCACTCCATAGAAAGTACATCAGGACCGGATACAAAATTGGCTCTGTGCCGATACCAAGACACCAAACAGGCTGAAAAGGCTAGAAAGCTGGCGCAAGGCATTACCGGAACCTCCCGAAAGAAAGCCGTATATTCAGCTGACTTGAGATCTCGAATATACAAGAGTATAATAATAAAACCAAGGACACCCGTTAATAAGAAAAGATTATTTTGTAGACTACCTTGGACAGTCCCGGAACAAAATAGGGAAATTGAATTTTTCGAACATTTTGCCGAATTTGGACGACTACTATATCATAGAGTAGTAAGAGACAATAGAGGACGACTTTCATTGGGGTATGTACAATACCGTGATGAGAAGGATGCAACTAGAGCTTTACAACTCAGTAACCCTGAGTATGGTGCGCAATATGCTAAAGACCGTGAACAAGAGGCGAAGCGAACCGTATTATGCTGGTTATGTGACGATTATGTCGATGCAAAACGAGAAGATGAACACTTCTATACTTGCAAGTGGCAATACCAGAGGACATTGTGGTTGAACAAAAATAATTCTGCATTTAACAACGAACAACATGAAGTTAGCAAAAAACGGCGTACATCGAACTCACTCGAACGACTGTCGGAAAAGCCTAGAACATGCCAAATCTATTGGTACAAATAACAAACACCGGTGCCGCCGGCTCCTCTAATACATTGACCGAATCACGAACAGGACATGGAATGGACGTTGCTGAAATATACAGGAAGAAACCAAATTCAGAATATGACCGTCCAGAAAGAACGGTCATCGAACAAGACTTGGAAATGACTGATGGAGAAATCGAGACTGAGGTCAACTCGGAAGATGAGAAATACTTAGAAGATACAGCTGCGTCATAAGAAAATATTTTTTTTTTATTTTTTTTTACTCCTCTCTTACATGAACTATTTTATATATACAATTTTATATAGCTTCGTAATGTTACGAACATTTTTATTTATCAAAACCTGTATTATTTTACCTTAAATTTTAGTATGTAAAACGGGTAAAAGGACAATAATCATATAATCGGACTTCACAGACTGTCTTTATCACTCACAACTTCATTCATTCATATACTCTCTTTAAAACTCTTACTAATGTCTCTCTCTTGTATATCCTTATCCTACTATTATTTTCTTATAAATGGACATAATCTTACAGGACATAATCATGTCAACGCCCAATAGGATGAACGCCTTAACGAAAGGGGTCACAGTAGCACCCTACCATCAAGAAGAAAATACCTTGGTGATTACTTTCCCTTGGACTACCGCGGAATCTGATGTAGTCCAAAACCTTCTAACTTATAGGCCTATCGAACAACTGCATCAATTAGAGTCTCGACTGGATGGACCCTCCGTATACGCTACTGCGCCCACGCGGACTATCATTCGGCCTTAAACAACTACCTGAATGATAGTATCCAGTCCTTAAATCCCAACTCTCCCAGAGTTGTGATCAGAGAAAACGAATTTGGACATCGGGTATTCCTCCGAATCCCGATGTACTGCTCGCGGGAACAAGTATTCAAAGACTTGGCACTCTGTGGGACTCTGGACTATATATATTTCACGCCTATCACGATATATGGTTCGCACTTCCATTTGACCTGCAGTGTGCGATTTGTGTCCAAAGGTTCTGCTGCTGAGGCTGTCCGACTATACCATAGGGTATATGGGGCCAAATTGAACGAACTGGAGAAGATTGTAACCCTGTCTCTACACAACAAGAATCAGTACGTCTTTCATGCACAATGCAAAAGCATTGTCATGAAGAGGGATTTCGAAGCCCATAAAAACCTATGCAACAAGCAAATAGGTAAGGATTGGAAGAAACACTGGCTATGTGACAAGTCCTTCGAAAAACGAAGCTTCCACCTCCATTTACGTCAATGTCAATATGAGGACTGGGTGGAACCAGAGCCGTCCGAAGAATCTGTGGGACAAAACTTGGTATTCACCACCATCCTGGAAAACATTTTGGACGAGTTGGCAGCGATGCCCATAAACGCTACCAACCTTTAACTTTATCAATCCTTAGAAACCTTTTTTTTTCTCTTCTTTTCTTCTACCTTTATAAAAAAAAATAATAATAATAAATAATAATATAACATGAATAGTAACCATTTTAATAGTACATATATTACTCGTTTTCGTCATCCTTAATCATTCATGTTTATTCATTCTCATTGGACATATAATTCCCGAGGACGGTAATCATTCTAAGGGGGGGAGGATGTTAAGTGACAACTTTTAAAATTCACTTAATCCTGATATATGTAATGTAAAACTTATATGTATTAGTATTATGTATAATTGCGCCGCGCGTATTAATTGTACACGTTAAGCACGCGTGGGCGGTTCGGCGGCCGCGTAGTAATGCGGTGACGGCGTAGTAACACTCTCGCGCGGGATGACTGTATCGCCCACGCCTGACAAAGGCAGTCTAGCGCCAGAGCTAATCACGAGCAGTCGTAATTCCGTTCAGATTTACATACAGTTTTATTCAGTTGCTTTCATATAGTTTTGATCTCAGTTTTTTTTTGTCAATCAGTTTTTATTTATTGTTAAATTCCTCAAATCAGTATATTCATATCCCTGCTATCAGCTATTAACGCATTATTATAAAATACATATATATATATATATATATATATATACGTATACGGCGTACGTTCAGATCGATTACAGCATAATTACTTGTACAAGGATAACAGTTATTATAAGGACCAGCAAAAAAATAAAAGGATTATATTTCTTGGACGAATATTTTGACAATATACACAATTATATAACTATATAATTTCGAGGACAAGCCTACTAATAATAATAATAAATAAACTTCTAACAAGTAAGTAACTCAAGGTTCATTAGTGTAAACTTATTTTCTTCTTACCTATTTTTCTATAATAATAATAATATTTGGATTAATTACCATTTGGCAAATTTCCGCATATTCATTTTGTGTATAACTACATATATATATATATATATGTAGACGTGTATGCGTTCGTTAAATTTTTAATTATTTTGGCTTTGGTATTTTGCTTTCGCGACTCTTTCCATTTATTATCATAAATACCGGTCGCGCCAGTGTAACGCGATCTTCTCAATTACATAGCATTATAGCCTACGCTGACGAAGTATTTAAAAATTAAGCACGTCCCCGGATAACATGATATGCATGTGTACGGGATAAATCGTACGTCTACGATATTTCGACAAGCTCGGTTCCAAGCTGCTAAAATTCCCGAGTAAGCTTTAATTCGAACTTTATAAAGAACCCCTATATACATATATATTCCAGTTATTTGATTTTTCCCATAAATATACTTATGCGTTAAAATATATTTAATAATTAACTAGCGAGCGTTAAGTGAGCGGGGCCTCATTTATGCAGCAATACACCACATCGAGTTATAGTGTCGCTCGTTTGCTAGGAAGACACTAACGACGTGTGTGTCTATTAGAACACACATAATAAGGCGTGTTGAGAATAGGTAAATCTTAAACATAGAATACTTAGTCTACAGAGGATGTACGTAAAATGAGCATGCGCAACTGGTATGAGTATGTGAGTGTGTATCGATGAGTATTGAGTAGATAGCTAACAACAACTCTCATAAAAGCATAGTTAGTTGCCCAAAGGCTCATGTAGAGTAAAGAGCGTCTCAAGCAGAGTGCGATATGCACATGTATATTATCTTTTAAGGTTAAAAGAAAATATAAAGGAAAAGTAAATATCACTTATCCACGCATTTATTTCATCCTTTTTTACTTATCACACATATTTTACCTATTTCCAGTAAAGTTGGTGCAGCGCTTCCTTTTTTAACTCCATTATTTGCTGCTTTAAGAGCCACTGGAGCTCTGCTGGAGGAGCTGCTTCAATAGCAAAAGCCGTTAACAGTGCTAAGGCCGCTCAAAATTAATTGAAAGAAGCTCATAGACATAATAAAACTATGGAAGCTATTGCTATTGGTAAAAGACTTTATTTGAAACCATATCGTAAAATTTATGGTCTTCATATGAAACCATATTCAAATGGAAAAGGTTTAAAAAAAAAGCTCGAAGTAACTTTACCTAATCGAGCACTGACAGATCATGATATAAGAAAATATGCTAAAATACTAAAAATTGCAAATTTTTGAGGTGTTTTAATGCGTAATGCTCTGCCAGCCGATGGACCACGATATAAAGAGACAGCAATTGTAAATTTAGATGTTAAACGTGGCCCAGATACTCACTGGGTGGCATACAAAAAGAAAGATGACGAGGTTATGTATTTTGATAGTTTTGGTAATCTACAACTGCCTATAGATCTATTGCTTTATCTCAAAGTTAATAGAATCATGTATAATTATATTAAATATCAAGATTTTAATACATATAATTGCTGCCATCTTTGTCTCAAATTTCTTTTAAACAAACTATAGAAAAGACGACTAGTATATAAAATACTCATTCAAAGAATGACTATCATTTGACATGAATCTGTCATGGAGAATACATTGACATTGAGTCTCTCAAGAATATCATCCGTACTCGAAACCTATTATTTTCCACCAATCGCATTTATACCAAACAAAAAATACGTTCTTGGTCTAGTTGAGCTATTACCATTTAATTCAATACCAAACATTGACGTTGGTTATAATAAGTTTTACATTGAAGGTCAAGAAGCTATCACTTTACCGACTGGTAGCTACGAAATAGAAGATATTGAAAGTTTTCTCAAAGAAGCATTAGCATCTAAAGATATATCGTTTAGCCTGAAACCAAATAATAATACTTTACGTAGTGTTATTCAGTGCAGTAAAAAAATACATTTTGAACCAGAAGATTCTATTGGATCAATTTTAGGCTTCACTAGACGTACGCTCGTTGAAAACGAAATATAGTTCTGACTTACCCGTCACTATCCTCAAAGTCAACGCTTTACGTGTAGAGTGTAATATTAATACAGGCTCTTACACAAACGATCGCAAAGTACATAATATATATGAATTTTTCCCAGCAGTCCCACCTAGATATAAGATTATAGAAGTTCCCTCTCAAGTCATTTACCTTCCAGTCGCTATGAGGAGCATTGATCATTTTCAAATTCGTATCAAGACGGAAACCTAGTTAACTTTCGAGGAGAAGTCATCACAGTGCGAGTACATATAAAGACCATATCTTAGTAATGGGTATCATTTACAATATAAAGACCGGTCGAGGCTATATTAAGAGACAAAAATGTCAATCAGCAATCAGTCAACAGCGAGCTATCAGACCGTTCACACCTCAGAACAGTTAATTTCTGAAAAGCTTGAGACTGAAAGTCGTCGAAAATCGTGGAAGAAAATATTGTGCATATTATTGTGCTGTATAAAACAACAACAACAATATGGAGGGAATTCTAAATATTCATTCAGGTGTCGCTTTCGATAAGTCTATAGCTCATTATGAAGTTTATGCGCATCAGCCTTATTCATTATCATATTTCAATAATAGTGATGAAATCCATATAGCAATTCAACATCAAGATTTATCTCTGCTTCAATCACGCAGTATAACTCATATTTGTGGTAGGTTAACCAAGCCGGACGGTACTACGCCAGTGGAGAACACTTTATTAGTCAACAACGCCCTCTGTCATTTATTCGAGGAAATACGATATGAAATAAATCCTATTGAAATTGATAAAGTGAAAAATGTAGGCTTAACAAGCCTTATGAAAAATTGGCTTTCACTCAATCCATGTCAGAGCTCTATCGCTGCAAATGCCGGATGGAATGGTGATAACAATGAAATTTTAATATGTAATGCTCTAGGTTTTTTTAATGCGACTATTCCTCTCAGTATGTTACTGGGCTTTGCTGAAGAATATCCGAAAATTGTAGTCAATGTCAAGCATGCACTTATTCTCACAGATGATTTGAATGCTATTTTAAGTATTCTAGTAAGGAATCCTGATGCTTCAGAAAAATGAAAAATTACTTTAACTAAGGTTGAATGGTTGATGCCATATGTGATGGTTGCAGACAAAGAAAAAATCAAATTACTCAATCAGATTGGACGAGATCGTGCAATTACTATGAGTTATCGTACTTGGGAAATGTATGAGCATCCAAAATTACCTCGTACATCAAAGCATGTTTGGAGTGTTAAGACTTTCAATCAATTGAAACAGCCTCGCTTTGTTATTTTAGCTTTTCAAACTAAACGTAAAAGTTCAGCGAGTGTTAAGTCTAGTAATTTTGATCATTGTAATATTAGTAATGTGAAGCTATTCCTCAATTCACAATGCTATCCGTATGGAAATCTCAATTTGAATATCAATCAGAATCAGTTTGCTGTTCTCTGCGATACGAGGGTGGTCTGATAAGTACTCAGCCTCACCGCCCGATGGTGCCACTCTCGCGAAAGAAATATTCTATCACGTAGTACAACCTTCTCGATGGTTACTGTCAAGATTTCAGCCAGATCGGAATTGTAGTTTATTTTTGAGAGCGTGTAAAGCAAGGGTGTCCGTTGATTTTTGAAAAATGGAAAAAGAGCAGTATCGGTCAGTGATTCGATTCTTGTTTTTGGAAGGGAAATCGCGCAGTGAAATCAAAAAGCGCTTGGATGCTGTGTACGGTGACTCTTCTCCTTCGATGGCGACCGTCAAAAATTGGTTTAACGAGTTTCAACGTGGTCGCACGTCGATTTTTGAAGATTCACGTCCAGGTGCTCCGAAAACGGCTACCACGGAGGATAACGTGACAAAAATTCACGATCTCGTATTGGCAGATAGACGATTGAAGGTGCGTGAGATAGCTAAGATTGTAGGCATCTCAAAAGACCGCGTGGGTCATGTCCTGCATGAAATTTTGGGTATGAGAAAGCTGTCGGCGCGATGAGTGCCGCGTTTGCTCACTCCGGACAACAAGCGTATCCGTGAGACAACTTCAGAGCAATGTCTGACGCTGTTTAAGCGTAATCCGAAGGAGTTCCTGTGTCGTTTCGTGACAGTCGACGAAACATGGATCCACTGGTATACACCAGAGACCAAGGAACAATCGAAACAGTGAACTTTACCCGGCGAAAGTGCTCCGAAGAAGGCGAAAACTGCCCCATCGGCCGGAAAGGTGATGGCCACCGTTTTCTGGGATTCACAAGGTGGTGATCTACATCGATTACCTGGAGAGGGGCAAAACGGTCACAGGGCTGTACTATGCCGAATTATTGGGCTGATTCGACGTCGAATTGCAGAAAAAACGGCCCCATTTGGCGAAGAAAAAAGTGCTCTTCCACCGTGACAACGCACCGGTTCACATCTACGCCGTCGCCCTGGCCAAATCGGTCGAATTAGCCCCGTGCGACTTTTTTTTGTTTCCAAACTTGAAAAGTCACTCGCCGGGCAGAAATTTGAGTCCAATGACGAGGTAATCGCTGCCACGCAAGCCTAATTTTCAGACCTCGAGGAAACGTATTTTTCAGACGGGTTAAAGAAGTTGGAGCATCGCTGGGCCAAGTGTATCGAACTAAAAGGAGACTATGTTGAAATATAAAACGCCACTTTTCCAAAATTTTCGTTTTTCTTTTGTAGGCTAAGTACTTATCGGACCATCCTTGTATGTATACTAATTTTCAAAACGCTTACTATGGTAAAGAAAACGAGCTGTTACTCAATAAAAAGGATTTCATTATTAAAGTGCCGCTAATAGCTATAGACTTCTCCAAACAAAATGAAACATTAAAAAGCGCCCCAGTCGATGTTCGCCTAGAATTTGAAACTCGGACCCATTTTCCTGAAGATACTGCAGCCTACTGCTTAATATTACACGATCGTATTGTACAATATAATCCAATTAGTGGTAATGTTAGAAAATTAGTTTAAAATTAACAAGACATCAAAATGTACACGATGCTTTTGAATAAAAATAAAATAAAATATTTATTTTTAGGCAGGTGTGTGGAGTAGGTGAATGGGTGGGGTGGGGGGCACTTTGTCGGAGGGCCCACTGGTAGATCCTAAGTAAATTAATATATTATTGATTTTTTAATTTAGTTTATTTTATTACTTTTTTTATAAATTTTACAATATTAAAATTACAGTTTTTTTTTCTTTTTTAATATTATTATTATTATTATTTAAATTTTCTTGATCCGACGACCTTCAAGCGGCGAGTCGGCTTCCTCACTGTTGGTTGGGCTGGAATCAAAATGGAATCAAAATCACTTTCCGTCGAACACACTCGACGTTCTTCACCAACGGAATTTTTTTATGTAAAAATAAATTTTTAATTATTATTTTTAATTTATATTTATTAATTATTTCTATAATGTCAGTACTTACAGTAGCAGTTAAATCTTCTGAAATCCAATCCCAACAAGCTAAGGAACTGAGTTATCTACCTAAACACGCTACATATAATAAAGGCGCTATCCTTTTAACTAGCCTCTGCTTAACTCCTGACTAAGATCCAACTTTTACCAACGCGACAGTATTTTATACATTATTACGTCTAGTAGTAACATCTCCTCGCCTAGACATAACAGGATGTTGCTGTAGATGAGGTTGCTGTTGACGTCGCTGGTGATGTTGACCTCGACGTTGCTGATGATGATGATAATGTCACCGACGCAGATGATGTTGACATCCTCGAAGATGGTACATTATCTTGATTTATCATGGCGGTTGTTGATGGTGCAGCAATATCGTTTATGCTGGAAAGCCTTCGCTTAACTTTCGCAGCAAGTTCGTCTTGCTCTGCTTTAGCTAAGACGGCTTTCCGTTTCCGCTCCAATCGAGCGGATTCTTGCTGCTTCCTCATAGCGTTCTCACGCTTACGTTGTTCCAACTTCGCCTTCACGCGATCATTGACAATCTTGTCAATTTGATACGCGACTTGGTGCGCCATCATTCTGGCCGCTATAGGTTCCTTAATCCCCTGAAAAGAGAAAAGACAAATAAATATTAATAAAAAAATATAAATTGATATAATTTTATAATAATACTTACTTGTTGGTCAATCGCCTTTATTTCCCGGATTTGCAGTGCTTGAGTACTGCTCTCATCTACAAATCGTTGCAACTGAAAAATAAATGATAATAAATGAATAAATAAATAAATAAATATATAATGAGGAAAAATACTTACAGTTATTAATATTAGAATTAATAGCCGATATAACTGCTCTCTTGCTACAGCCTGAACGGTAGGATTAGTAAGCTGAAATTGAATAATAATATTATTATTAAAAAAAATTCTAAAAGTTATTTAAATTATTTTTAAATTATTTAAAAATTATACTCACAGTTTCTAAAAAATCGCACGCTTTAATAATATTCGCCATAGTTTTTTTTTTTTCTTTTTTTATTAAATAAATTTTATAAAAATATAAAAAACTTACTAATGTTTAAGTAATAAACAATCACCACTTCACTGTGAATAGCTCGATGTTTCCTTTAAGACTGATCAACGAAAATCCTTCCGAACGCTCACACTATTATTAGGTACGATTTTTCTACAATATACGTAACGCTACAGATAAACGTAGACATTCTTTAAGTGAGATAGGACGTTTGGTGTGTCCTTTCCCTCCCCATGTGGACTAGAAAGTTTACCACTTTCTAAAAAACTTCATAAATCTTGAGCGATGTACCGGTGACTTTATGATCATCCGCAACAAACGCATTAAACGCAGATGGTTACACGTCCACGCTAATGAGTTTGTTTAATAATCCTTAAACCGTCTATGATCTGCATTTGTGATTGTCATAGGCAACATAAGATAAGAGGGAAGGTAGTAAGCATAGATGCTCTCTCTTTCTAAAAGTAGTGGAGAAGCTTGATCACCCTCAAACCAGCTGTGATCTACATTTATGATAGACATAATCAACTTAAGATAAGAGGGTAGTCAGTAAGCATAGCTGCTCATGCGCTCCCTTCCTTCTCGTTTTGTGGTCCACGCTGGGTCAGAGCTAGAGAGAGAGAGCATTCGTTTACTACTACTATAGTAGCACATCCCCATCAGACCAGAACTATAGACAGCATGCACTCCCCTCCTCCTCCACACACTTTGGTCCACGCTAAGTCAGAGCTAGAGAGAGGGAGAGAGAGAGAGAGAGAGAGAGAGCACGCATCTTCAAGTTAGCCCTATAGACAGCATGCGCTCCCCCTCCTCCGCACGCTGTGGTCCACGCTGAGTTAGAGCTAGAGAAAGGGAGAGAGAGAGCACGCATCCTCAAGTTAGAACTATAGACAGCATGCGGCCCCCCCTCCTCCGCACGCTCAGGCCCTATACCAAATGTATGCGCGTATAGCTAATATACACAATATGCATCCTCTAAGGTACATGTGGCATTGGCTCTAGTGGTAGAGCGCTAGCCTGCCAACCCAGAGGACTCTGGTTCGATTCTCCGGTCTGTCTCTTCATTTTTTTCAATAATCGTTGCTATTTTCTATTCGTTTCATTTTCAATGTAGCAAGTAAATTGTCAATAATATATATTTATAACTTTTTAAAAAATACATTTAAATTTAATTAGACAGAAAGCACTAGGTATAGGGTTCCTAGGGTCTAGGAGTCCTAGGGACTAGGGGCCCTAGAAACCTTCCTCAAAAAATTATAAACAATTATTAACATTAATAATAATTAACATGCCAGGGAGTCAAAGGGTTAATCCAGGGATCCCCCACGAATATTGTTAATAATAATTGTTAACATTAACAATTATTATTAACATGAAAGGGTTAAGCCAGAGGGGCCAAAGGGAGACGGACCCCCCGCAGGTGTGCTGGAACATACATTGCTATATTATTTATAAGATTTGAATATATTAAGAATTACTTCAATCTATTAAGATTACGCTTAATATTAGTATTCAAGATCATTAAAAATTATGCGATTGGGAGTCATATGTATATTCTGTTACGAATTATTTAATATCTATAGCTTTATTATAAAAATTTATCATTCCTATTTATTGAAATGAATTTCTTACGATAAAGTATTATTCCAGAATAATTTATGTACTCGAATGATTATTATTAATCCTCGATCTTAACACTCAAAATTAAGATTAATAATGATTGAACAGTATCTTACTAAAACAAATATATATATATTTATTTATTTATTTATTTATTTATTTATTTATTTATTTATTTATTTATTTATTTATTTATTTATTTATTTATTTATTTATTTATTTATTTATTTATTTATTTATTTATTTATTTATTTATTTATTTATTTATTTATTTATTTATTTATTTATTTATTTATTTATTTATTTACAACTTATGTTACATTTGCTCTAAATTTCTTAGAGATTACATTTCTTCGAGATGGCGCTACTAGTGCATATTGAGGTTATTTTCAGTTAGTGGCATATCTTGGAAGAGCACACACCAAGTTTTAGCCAGATCGGCCAATTACTTAGCGTTTTACATTCGTTTCAATCAAAGAAATCGAGTGGTTGTAAAAAAATGGACGAAAAACAATTTCGTGTATTGATTAAACATTACTTTTTCAAAGAAAAAACACCTCAGGATATTAAACAGAAGCTTGATAAACATTATGGTGATTGTTCACCTTCGATTAGAATGGTTTATAAGTGGTTTCAAAATTTTCGGAGTGGCCATATGAGCACAAAAGACGCTGGACGTTCTGGACGCCTTGTTGAGGTTACCTCATCAGAAATCATTGATAAAATCCATGATATGGTGATTGCTGATAGAAGAGTGAAGGTGCGTGAGATTGCTAGTACTGTAGGCATTTCGAGCGAACGGGTACATAATATTTTGCACCAACATTTGGACATGAAAAAGCTATCCGCTAGATGGGTGCCGCGATTGCTCACGATTGACCAAAAACGAGATCGTGTGAAGTGTTGCAAAAATGGTTTGCAGCTGTTCGAGCAAAATCCGCAAGACTTTAAGCGTCGTTTCATCACTGTATATAAAACATGGATACATCACTACACTCCTGAGACCAAAAAATAGTCTAAACAATGGGTTACCAAGGGGTATCTGCTCCGAAAAAGGCGAAGACATTTCCTTCGGCTGGGAAGGTTATGGCGACTGTCTTTTGGGATTCGCAAAGTATAATCTTCATCGACTACCTGGAAAAGAGTAAAACCATTACAGGCGAATATTATTCATCGTTATTGGATAGTTTGAAAACCGAGTTGCTAGAGAAACGTCCACGATTGGCCCACAAAAAAGTCCTCTTCCACCACGACAATGCGCCAGCTCACGCTTCAGCAGTTGTGGCCGCAAAACTGATGGAGATAGGGTTCCAACTCGTTTCACATCTCCCCTATTCTCCAGATTTGGCTCCGTCGGACTACTATTTGTTCCCTAATATGAAAAAATGGCTGACAGGGAAAAGATTTTATTCAAACGAGGAGGTTATTGCAGAAACGAATGCCTATTTTACAGACTTGGACAAATCCTATTATTTGGAAGGGATTAACAAACTAGAGCATCGTTGGATTAAGTGTATAAGCCTAAAGGAGTCTAGGTTTAAAAATAAAAAAGATTTATTAAAAAAAATCAAGCAGTTTTTATTTTTCCACAGACTTTTCAAACGACCCTCGTATATACTCGTACACCGTTGCTATCATGTATTACTTTCCTCCGATCTTTATTTCTCCTGCTATTACCTCACTTGTCCTTTTTTCTTCCACTCAACCTTACTCATCTCTTTCCTCTCTCTTACCGGCATTATTCCTCCCCTTATTTCTCTCGTCCCACTTCCTTCACTTCTTGAGTCTCTCCACTCTATTTTATACCCTTTCAGTTGCTTCTCCACCCCAGTTTTTGCTCCTAAATTATTATCCTCATCTATCCTGACTTAACCACCTCTGCTTCTCCAAAAAACAATAATTAATACCTCAAACACTAAACCTCTATACGGATTGTCTTCTTTAGTCATTAACTTTAACAATTTTTACCTTGTCACCTGGAATAAAATACGCAGATAGGAGAAGCACACATTATACAGATAACAAATTTTTTTATATACATATTATAATATATTCAACAATTACACTACATTTACCTCCGCGCGACACACTCTGCCGCCGAATGATACTATCACAAATATAATTTAATGCAACATGCATATAAAATTTATTTACAATTATACTCATATCGATGCACTATACTAGGTCCAATAAATAAATTATAATAATCACTAAAAATTTCCATGTACAATCACCGAAATCCATTGCAGAATACCTATAACTCGTAGAAGAATAAGCTTCTAAAATTCCAAGTATCTTCGTCAGGGCCATACTCTCCTATGTACTATAAAACGCCTCCCGACACAGGCAATCATCCCGCCTTAAGGTCTTCAAGACAACCCAATCCTAAAACTAACAAAAAGCAAAATTAAATAACTCAACAATCCAAACAACACCAACACACTAATTATCTAGTTATGCATATCCACCGATACATCCTCATTTTCGCCTTGAGCTTAGCAAGAGTAGGCAAGCCATTCCTCCTAGTCCATTTGACAACACGAGCATGCTGCCATTCCTCAAACTATAATTTAAATGCACATATATACACACATAATACATTAAATAGATGCATAATATTCACGCTACAAACGAATATTTCCTTCTCGCTAACCAAGACATCGTTTCTATAGTCGCTCATAGAGGATAAAGCCAAACTACGTAAAATTGACCCAACATACGACTGCTATACAGAAAATTTATTACTCTGTAAATTGCGATGTAGCAAGCAAAACCTACTTAAAACTGTAGATATCGAAAAATTAATAAAACTCGGCAGCTATAAGAGCCCACAAAGCACCGCAGTGAGTAGTTCATAAGAGTTTAAGTTAAAATCCGCATCTCAGACCTCCGTTCCATAATTATAGGTAAATTTGGTGTATTTGGTAACTACAACAAATTTTGTTAAATTTTAAATAACCACTATTTGGTAAGAAAATATCCAACTAGTTATCTTCTGCATTTTTAAACCTGATCTACGAGACATCTCTGTGATAAAATTACGGGTAATATAACACTCATTTATTTATTTCTCTGCTTTCTTTTTGTTCATACTTCTACACCATATATAAAATATATATGAAAAATATAAGTGAGTCTTGCCTACTAGATTTCATATTGGTACTTCTTAAATGTTAGTAATAGCAGTTTTTCTAAATAATGTTAGGTTTAAAAAGTAGCTAACGCCCAAGACGTAACATAATAATGAAAATTATTATATTAATTGTAAAATGTTTTAATTATTAAATTCTGCTGATAAAAAGGAAAAAGTCAAGATACTAGTACATTATCGCTCCAAAATTAATAATAAAAATTTAAAAATCTGATTGTTTGAAAAAAATTGAGGAATATTTTTATTGCAATTTTTGTACGTTTACTGTGAATTTGGATCTTCCAATATTTCCCGTTTTTATACCTGCAAGAAATACAATATTTTGAATGATAGCTAATATTAAATAATGCATTAGGAACCATGTTCGTTATTTAAAAATTTGTATTTTACTTTACTAATTCAAAGAAAGTAATTTAAAATTCATGTTGAAAAAATTTATTGATGTTCTTTCATCGGACAAATTAAAAAAGCTCTAGAAACTTTTTTAAATTTCCTAAAATTAAAACTAATGATTCATAACAAAGATAGTAGTGTTTGTAGTGCCATTATTAACAGTAATTATTGGTAATCATTTTTTATGAGGAAACTGTAATGAGGTAAATAAATCGGTTGGCATATTTTAATTTAACGAGTGAAAATTTATTTACTACAATTTTTTATTTTTATTTTGCATAAATTATGTAGGTTGGATCAGGTAGGGTTTCGTTCCTTGAAGTTCCAGATACAAATACTGGCGGATTTCAGCAGATTTATTAGGTACGTCCCTCATTAATTCAGACCCATACTTGGACCCCTACTTTTATAGAAAAATAATTGTGTTAAGAAAAATTGACACTAAAATACCTACTTTTCTTCGAGGGATTAGTGTGTTAGTTCACGATTGAAGAATAAAATAATGTTTAGACGTAGTTCATTTTCAGTATTATCTGTAATATTTCACAAATCATTTATGCAATGTTTCAAATATGTTTCGTGTAATGGTTCTATAAAAATGGCCTAAGATTTTTATGAAATTTGCTGAACAATTTTTCTGCAAGGTTTCGGAAATATCATGAGAACTTAAGTAAGTTCTTATGCAAGATCTATTGGTGGGTTTTCAACGTAGAAACTTATGTAAGAAATGCATAAGAACTATTTATTTTAAAAAACCACTTTGATTATTATTTTATTACAGTTGACTTTTTTAATTTATGATATAATATCTTGTTGCAAACGCTTGTGCTGATAATCAAACATATTAACTTTACACATAACGTTTTACAATAATTATTCACCAGCTCAAAAATTATAAGATTGAACATGTTAACGCACTGATTGATTTCTCTTATATAATAATCAGCCGCAGTTTTGCATGCAAGTTACAAGTAGCTGTAATAAATCAATGTACTATTTTCGAATACGCCTTCTGCCTATGCATCTATGAACTAGTACAAGAAATAGATTTGACTTCTGCTCTATTCCTAAGATCTTATCCTCTATTTCAAGGAGGGTAGTTTTTGTAATTGTAGTGCAGAATAATCTATTGTTCTTTGTTCTAGTGATTATATCTACAGATTGAAAAAACGAAAGAGGCCACGGGGAGATTATTAGTTATATTCATGTTTATGTGTAATAATGTATAAGAATATACATATAAGATGTTTACGGTAGATAAGAAGAAATGTTTAAATTATTTTGTATCAAGAACGCTTAATTTCGAATTTTCTGTTTTTTCTTTATGGATAAACTATTATTTATTTTATTTTATGTATTTTTCAAAAGAATTGAACTAGAACGAAAAAATTAAAATATATATACTTTAGAAACAATTTGAGATAAAATATGATCAAGACTCATAGTGAGATTCAAACGTTCTCAAAACATTCTCAAAACATTATGAATTTAATTTATTTTCTAAATAGGTTCAATATGGAAAGAAAAATGTAAAATCATTATATACGATAAGTTACATGGTTTTTTCAAGATACTAGGTGAATTTTTATTTTTTGTGAATGATTCTTGATTGATACGAACAATTTTTCTTTAAAAGCAGCAAAAAAATATTCATCGAATAACATAACAACGCTAATTTATAATTACGCAATAAATTTTTGGCCTACATGTATAGAAACAATCAAATTCTTTATCAAATCCATTCATTGCATCATGTATCTAAAATTATTAGAAACACCCTCAATTTACGTAGATGGAACTGTAGCTCTTATCGTATTATCTTTTCTCACTAAACACATGGTATTATGTATCTGAAGTGATTAATTAATCATGGTAACAGAAATATTAGAATCCTACTCCATTTACATTGAAGAGAGTTGTACATTCCTTTTATACTAGTTATAATTTATTTTATTGGCGAGAGTTATCATAAAAAACATTATTGTAAATTTCAATAGTACCTTCAATATAATTTACATAATTTTACAGTATATTATAATATATTGCCTGCAAACGCAATGAAATATATAATGTTGATATAAGAATTCATCTTACAATATTTCTAAATAATTCGTTACCTTGTGCCTAAAAACATTTAGCACTGCTATTTTACATATATTTGCTTCTATCTAAATAGATAAATAGAGAAATAGTGTGGCAGTTCAGAAACACAAAAAAGTGAGTAAAAACGTATAAAATTACTCGATAACTACTAGCTTTTACAATAATTTTAAAGTTATTATTTTCATTATATGTTATTTTGCATTTTTACGGTCATTACTGTAGGATGAATCAGATGATTTGGAGTATATATATGCCTAATAACTGCTTCTATTTTTTTAGATTATAAAACCATTATTTATATCGAGATGCAATATATATTATAAATCGTTTATCTATTTATTAATATAAATTTTTCTATTGGCTATTTTATTCTTATTGAATAAATGATGGAATTTCTTTTAAAAAATCACTAAAACCAAATGTATATTCTTACAGTTAATCATTAGGTCTCCCATTCTTACGGAATCTAAATAAGCGTGAACCGTTATAAAACGATGATTAGTTAAAAATTTTTTTTATTAACATTAACACAAGTCGATTTTTAATTTTGGTGATCGTAGGAATTTATAGTGCGATTTTCTATTTATATGTTGCTCTGAAGATGCAATATGAAATTTGATTATTTTAAAAAATTAAAAAAAATAATTTTAAATCACTTTGTAGATATATGTCGGTAGCTGATATTCTCGTAATTTCTGTTTGTATATTTATTTGTTTATAATAAATTTTTTAAAGAATATATACGAAATTTGTACAAATATTGCACGAAATTTGTACAAATTTTGTACTTAATATTCGAATTTTTTCTAACAATTGATTAAATAGAAATAGAAGTATATGATGCCCTATTGCAAAAATCCAGCTGGATATCTATGTGGACTCGTATGGATTCCAAGTGGATTGGAAGTGGAATTCCATGATAGATTTCCAAGTGGATTCCAGGTGGATTTCTAACAAAATCCAAGTGGATTTTTAACGAATTCCAGATGGATTTCCAGGTAGATTCCTAGCAAAATCCAAGTGGATTTTTAATGAATTCCAAGTGGATTCCTAGCATAATCCAAGTAATTTTTTTAAGGAATTCCAGACGGATTTCCAGGTGGATTCCTAGCTAAATCCAAGTTGATTTTTAACGAATTCCAGGTGGATTCCTACAAAAATCCAAGTGGATTTTTAACGGAATCCAGATGGATTTTTTGCATTATGGATGATTTTCATTATATTATTTCTAATACATATTAGGCACTGATGAAATGTAACTATCACTAGCAATATTCAAATAAACACATGTTTTGTCAATATTTTTTGTTTCGGTAATATTAATATCCAAGTTTATTTGTATAACTTGCTTTATACGATATAATTCATCAGTTATTGGATGATTATCACTTATGACTGCGATCTTCTTGTATATGGTGTACTCTTTTCCATCCTTCATATTAATGATAACTATAGAATTTCTATGTAGTCACCATTTTTCAAAATTGCATATGAATTGTCTGATCTATACAATAACTTTTCGCATGACTTATATACACATCCATTTTTGACCATTTTTCTATAGGCTCTTACTTTTTCTATTGGAAGTTAGAACTTTTCAATAATACCTTCATTGGTTACTGCTCTTCCAAAATATCTGTATGCGAATTTAACAGTTTTTTCTATGAAACCATTTTCTAAATATCTGACATATTCTGTACATAGTGAATCTTTTATTTCCACCTGTTTTTGTAATTTTATTATACTTTCTTCAAAAGATAGGTAACGACATATTTGTCTCAAGACGCTTTTGGCAGCATAAATAGTTTTTTTAATTTGTCCATTACCTGATTCGAATACGTAGCCACTGTGAGCATACAATGGCCCCAGTCAGCAACACTTTGCGTTAAGTGTAGTAATTGATGAACGCTATAAGTCATCGCATCGTCCGTATAAAGGAGTTGAGTGTTAGAAACAAACTTCTTTAAAAGGAAATCTGCTCTTTGTAATTCAATTATAGTTATTTCTGTTTACAACAATGTATGATAGGCTTCTGCTAACAAAGACCAGTAATTCATGTAATTAATTTTTCAAATTAACATTAAATCAAAAACCAGTTATTCTTTCAAATGCTGGGATTTCTTGTGATATAAATTTTAATATTGGTATACTATAAAAAAGAATCCAATTTGACCACTCTATTGTTTTCCAAAATGCTCGATCACTTATTGAACGTGACAGTCGTACTAATAGTGTAGGCACTTTGAAATTTTTTAGATATTGATTAATGATCGCTACTTTACTTTTAGGAATTGAATAAGGCTCGTCTGATGAACTAAACCAATAGTTGCAAAATTGTTTACCTACACCTAGATCACCGCAGTGCATAGGGCACGGAACAAAGCCATCTATTATATTAAAATTATTCAAAAGTAACAAAGAAGATACATTTTTCATGCCAAAAACAGGAGCATTTGATTCAACTGATCTTTGCATTAGGTCGAACGTATCAACTGCTGTTCGTCTTGCAGGATATTCATTCAGTATAGGATACATCATAGAATAACCAGTATTATGGCGAACTCGCATATCTGGATGCAAACACCAGCTACACCCAAAATAGCCATTAAACTCAACAGTGCCTTGCACAGATGCACGCGTGACAGTATCCACGCAGCAGCACAATCCATACAAATACAAATTCCTTGTTTCATTTTGCAGCTGGTATCTTGTTTTATTTTCAGACAATTCATTTATATGGTCGACAAAGAGGCGCAGAAAATATGTCATGTTTGGTTTATCACGACCAAATCACAGCGCACAAGTAATGGTCTTTTTAGAACGAATATTTAGTGGAATTTCATTCACAACCATTTGTATTGGTCATACCGAATATTTGGAACTTTTAAAAGTTGGACTTCCATCACTATTGAACGTAACAGTTAAATAAGACACTTTGCAATCGTCTGGTAATGATGACACAAATTGTTTGTATTTTTGACCATCATAAATATCTTGAAAACCAACAGTGTGTTCTTTATTTCATCAAGAAACCATATCAATATAGAAGTCTTCATTCGCTTCGACAAGATTTCGTATTTCACTTATTACGTTGATTGTCCCAAAATAATTAGTATAAGAAGGGTCTTTCAAGTTTACGTTATCATCGCACACTTCACAAAATATCGTTCGCTGTCCTTACATATCTACTATTCCTACGGTTGGATAAGTTTTGCAATATTTCATTATAGCTAGAATTATTTCTAGTTTACTAACACTACTCGTCTGTCGTACTAAACTACTCGTCTGTAAATTAAGAGGCTCGTTATATTCTTCATCATGTATGATTTCATTTAATTTTGTATATCTATTTTCCACGATCTCATTATCAACTAACAAATTATTGAAATCTTCTTCCTCGTCACTACTATCGTCGAAATAGTCGTCATTATCTTGTGATATTGGATCAATAGCCTATAATAAGTAAATTAATTAACATTAGTTTGCTATGACAAATTATATTTTGACGAGGAATCAAATATTGATAAAAAATTATCTACAATTCTTAAATAAGATAAATTAATTAGTAGTAATAATGTAACTTTAACTAATTAAATAAATAATAAGTAATGAATTAAAAAAATAGTTTAATCAAGTAATTTAAGAAGGTACGTATTTCTTTAATTTTAAGTATCAATAGTAGAATAGGTGCTATGGAACTTTTCATGTTCTACCAAGCTTTAAAAATGCACCGACGTATTTTTTTATTTATTTGAATATTTTGAAAATAAATTTTAAGGCTACCCAACTTACATAAATTGTTTAAAAAACTTGTTTAAAATGCTATATATTAGTTTATTTATTTACAACTTATATGTTACATTTGGTTTTCATTTCTTATATTACAATTGTGTCTCGTATCCAGTTTATGTAATTGATAATGTATGTGTTGTGTGTGTGTGTATGTGTTTTGTGTATATGTGTACGTATGTAGGTGTGTCTGCGACTCTTGCGTTCCCGTCTTCTGCTTCTGTCTGTTCAGCTTTTCTTTCCATTTTTCTGTTGATTAATCTTCTCTTCCTCTCTCTCTCTCTCTCCAAGATCTGCCTTTTCCGCTCTTCTGTTTTTCTCTTTCTTGCATATTTTCTTTTCAACTTTTTCCTTTGTTACTTTCTTTTGCCTTTTCACTTTTGCCTTTCCTTTGCTTTTGCTCTCATTCTTGATAATCATTTCATCTATCTTTCTCCTTATTAGGGCTTTGACACCTTTTTCTTATTTCCTATTGCTCCCTCTGCCTTTCCTTTCCTCAACCTCACTTATTTTTCCTTAGTATCTTATAATTTGTCTTCTAATTTACCTTTTTCTTTCTCTTCTTCGATTTTTCTTCTTTTCCATTTTGCTTCATCCTCCAATACCTGCTTCCTCTCGCTTGTGTAGTTGCTAGTACTTGTGTTTTGTGTGTGTGTGTGTGTGTGTGCATGTGTATGTTTATGTTTGCGCGTGTGTGCGTGTTTTGTGTGTATGTGTGGGTATGTAGATGTGTCTGCAAGTCGTGCTTCTCTGTCTTCTGTTTCCGTCTCTCCTTAGGGTCTTGCAGTTTCGTCCTCTTGTTTTTCTTTTTCTTTCTTCTCTTCGTTTCTTCTTCTTTTCCATTTTATCTCCATCATCCACGCTATCTTTTCTTTGCTTCCTATTATTATTTTTTCCCATTCTTTCGCTTCCTTTCTGTTTTTTTTTCACATTTTTCTACTATGTGTTTCCAATTTTCTTGCTCTTTCATACACATTCTGCATCTCTTACTTTCTTTTTTTTCCCAATACCTGCTTATGTATCTTGATTTTTCTAGTTTTTCTTCTAGTTCTTTTTCTTCTTTTTTCTTTAGCTCATCTCTTATTTCTTCCCAAAACTCTTCCCTCATTTCATCTCCCTCTTCCCTCTCTCTATATATTTTACTTTTTTCTAGCCTTTCCTCTCTCTCCTCCTTCTTACCCTTTTTATCATTTTCATTTCTTTCCCTTTTCTTTAGTTCTCTCCATGCTTCTTTTTTTATTGAGCCATCTCATTCTTCTCTTATTTTGTTTTCATACCTCATTGCTCTTTCTAATGCTGTTTCTTTCATTTCTTGTCTTCCTGTTTCCCATCGTATTAAGTAACTTGGCGTGCTTCTATCTAATCCTAATATCCACTTTATGTATTTTAGTTGTAGTCTCTCTATTTCTTCATATCTCTTCCATCCCCAGATTTCTACTTCATACGTAATCACGCTTTTCGCCAGTGCATCGAACAGGTTCATCCTTAGCTCCCAATTTTATCTAAATAGCTTTTCTCCTAGCCCCCATAGTCTTCCGAGTCCCATATTTATTTTCCCTTCTACTTTCTTTATCTGCTTTTTATTTCCGTTATTTCTGCTTATCACATATCCCAAATAGTTGTACTCTTTAACCATGTCTATCTTCTTCCCTTCCCATTCGAATTCTTCTTCCTTCCCCCTTCCTCCTCCTCTCCTGCATTTCATCATCTTTGATTTTCCTACATTTAACTCTAATCCCCTTTCTTCCAGGTATCTTTTTAATTTTTTCAGCATTGCTTTCATTCCACTTTCACTCTTTGTCATCATCACTATATCATCTGCATATCCTAATGTTCATATTTTCTTCCTTTTTATCACTACCCCTCCTTCCTGCCCCTGCTTGATCTTCACTTCCAGGTCGACGAAGGCAAGATTAAATAGCGTGGTGCTCAAAGGGCACCCTTGCCTTACGCCTTTGTAAGTCTCAAACTCCTCAATTATTTCTCCTCCAACTTTTACCTTACTCCCTGTTTTCTTGTATATTTCTTCTATTCTTTTCCTAATTTTTCTATTTATCCCTTTCTCTTTTATTGTTTCCCATATTTTCTTCCTCTTTATCTTGTTAAAAGCGGCCTTCATGTCGGCAAAAAATACAAACAATTTTCCTCCTTTTTTCCTTATTTCCTTCCCTATTATTGTTTTTAATATATATATATTGCGTCCATTGTTCCTCTTTTCTTCCTAAATCCCATCTGCGTATCGCTTAGCGTTTCTTTAGCTTCTAGTTCTTTTTCCAGCTTTTTCCTCAGTATTTCCGTATATATTTTATGTCCCGTGTCCATCAGCGTTATTCCTCTATAGTTTTCTACTTCTTCTTTCCTCCCTTTCTTATATATTGGTACTATTATTCCCTTCCTCCATTCTTCCGGATATCCTTCTCCGTTCCATATTCCGTTTAAGCATTTTGTCATAGCTTTTATCAAGCCTTCCGTGCCTTCAATCCACGCTTCATTTGCTATACCATCTTCTCCTGTGGCCTTTTTCTTTTTATTTTTCTTATTATCTCTTTTACTTCTCTTTCTTTCATTTCTTCACCTTCCTCTCCTTCGCTATCTTCGGTTTCTTCCCCTTTGCTTTCTTCCTTATCTTTCTCTCCCAGTTGTTCCTTGAAGTGCTTTAACCATTCTTCTTTTCCTATATTTTCATCTAATGCAATTCTTTTCTTCCTATTGCCATTCACTTTATCCCAGAATTTTCTTCTCGTCTTATCTTTTCTTATTTCTTCTGCCACTCTGTTCCCCTCATTTTCTTTTGCTTTTCTTATTTCCTCTCTGTATTTTCTCTTTGCTTCTAGGTATTTGCCTCTGTCTCCTTCCCCTTTTCTTACCTTATTTAACTCTGCCATCACCCTAGCCCTTTTTATCTTACATTCTTTTCTCCACCAGCTTTTTTTTTCGATCCTTTTTTTTTCTTATCTTCTTTTTTACAACTGCGTTCATCACTCTATTTTTTATCTCTTTCCATTTTTCTGTTCCCTCTATTGCGTCTATTCATCTCTGATACTCCCTTATACCTTCTTCGCTCCAGTCGTCTATCATTCTTTCTTCCTCTTCTTTTCTTTCTTCCGCACTTTTATCTCCCAATTCCACCTCTATTGGTAAGTGGTCCGAATTTACTCTCTCTTTTATTTAAACCCTTTTTATTGCCTCACCACCTTCCTCGTTACCTACTACATAGTCTATCGTTGACATTCCTCTCGCTCCTATATATGTTATTTCTCCCTCTTCATCTCCTTCTTTTCTCCCATTCGTTATCACTAAGCCCCTTTCTCCTAGCCATTTTATCATTTCTTCTCCCTCTGCGTTTAACACTTTATCCTTGGCCTTAATTTCTTCTAGGTTTTCTTCTGTCTCCCATTCTCTCCCTTCATTTCCTGTTCTTGCGTTGAAGTCTCCTCCTATAATTATTGTTTTTCCTCTGTTCTCCTCTATCTCTTCGCTTAGGTATTCATAGTTTTCCTTCTTCTCATGTTGCATATACACCGATGCTATCATGTATTTCCTCTCTACGATCTTTATTTCTCCTACTATTACCTCACTTGTCCTTTCTTTCTTCCATTCAACCTTACTCATCCCTTTCCTCTCTGTTACCGCCATTATTCCTCCTCCTATTTCTCTCCCCCTTCTTCCTTCCCTTCTTGAGTCTCTCCACTCTATGTTGTACCCTTTCAGTTATTTCTCCACACCAGTTCTTGCCCCTTGTCTCTTCATCCAGGTTTCCGTTAGCCCTATTATGTCGAATTCCCTAACATATTCCCAGTCGTCTTCTTCCATGCTCCTCATCCCCGCCACGTTCCAGAATAGTATCTTTATTGCCTTTCTTCCCTCTCTCTCCCTTCCCTCCTCTCTATCTCTCTTTTATCCCTATTGTTTTCGAAACCCTTCCGCCCTTTGTCCTACCATTTTTCCCTCTTTCTCGCTCCACCATCATTCTTCTTCCTCTGACTTCACCCCGTTATGCCACATCTTTACCTCTTTACCTTTACTTTTTATTTCTCTCGCTTTCGTTCTTACTTCCTCTCTTATCTTCCTCTGCTTCCACGTCCAGTCCTGATCTATGTATATCTTTTTCTGTCCCAGCTTCGTTTTCTTCTTCATATTCCTTCTTTTTGTTCCCATGAAGCGCATCTAATTTGCCACATATTTTTTCCTCTTTCTCTCTGATCATCCTTCCCCGCTGTCCCTCCTATTCTTCTCAGATTCACTATCTCTCATTTTTAGTTCCTCCCTTAACCAGTCCTCTGCCTCTCCCTTCTTTTCCCATCTTAACTCACCCTCTAAGTCTGTCACTATTATATTGTTTATCCTACTTTCTCGATCCATTTTTTCTCTCATATACTCTAATTTTTCCTTTTTGCTTACTTCTGTTCCCTTTTGCTTCTTGTTTCCTCCTTCTATACTTTCTTTTAGTTTCACGCAATCCTCTTCCAACTGGTTCATCCTCTCTCCCCATTTTACTGCAGTTTCTTTTCTCTACGTTCTGCTTTTTCCCTTTCTTCTTTCGTCTCTTTCTTTCTTCTCTCTCTCTCTTGTTCTCTCCTAACTTTTCCTATTTCTTTCTCCTATCTTTCTTCTCTTCTTTCCCCCTCTGCCTCCATTCTTTCCATTTTTCCCATTATTTCTTTAAATATTTCTGTCCATTCTTTCCTTTCATCCTCCCATGTCTCTCTTAAATCCCTTATATCTGCCCGTATCTTTTCCATTATATCTTCTGCATCACTACTTTTTCCCATTTTTCTTATCGTGTTGTCCAATCCTTCTGCCCCCTCCCCTTCCATCTCGCTCCCCTCGCTTTCACTCTTGCATCTCTTTGCCTCTCTCATTTCTCCTCTATTATTCTCCGTTAGCCCCTCTCCGCTCTCTCACCCCGCACCACCTTTACTTTTTTCTTCTTTTCCTCCTCTGGGCCTTTCTTATCCATCCTTCCACCTTTATCTCTTATTGTTTCTGTTGTCACAAATCTTTCCATCACTATCCCGTACGCCTTAATTCGACTCTCTAATTCTACTCGTGATCCCACCTTTATTCCCTGTCTTACCTTTTCTGTCTCCGCCTTTACTTCTTACCGCCCCTCCTCTCTACCTACCTTTTCCGCTTCCTAATTTTCTCTCTTAACCTAAACTTTTCTTTTTTCTTTATTCCTCTCTCTCTCTGCTTTTTCCTACTCTTCTCCAAGCCTCTCTCTCTCTCTAATCCAGTCCTCTTCCGCCTCCACGCTCTTTTCACCTCAAACGCTATTTCTCTCCTCAAACACTTTTTCTCTTTAACTTTCTCACCAAAACTCGTACTCATAGCCAAGACACGTCCACACTCTTCCACCGGCCTTCCTTCTCCCTTAAAATGCTATATATAAAACTTCAATTCAACGCTTTATCAATACACCTCCGACATCAATAGACTTTTTGGCCCTCGCCCCATGCTCATACATTTTTTGTAAAAAAATGGGTGAACTAACATGAGCAAGGAGCTCTATGGATTTGACCTAATAATGACTTCTGTAGACTTGGGGGTTGAGTTTTACTTATTCACAGAAGACTTTATGCACTGGTCATACACCTCCAGCCACCACCTACAAATATTCCGTCCTTATCCCACCCCATTCATCAATCATTACAACAAGCGATAACAGAAGACTCTTAGATAGACAATCATTTATAGAAAATTATATAGATCCATTTTCTTAAATAATATAAAAGTATGGTTAAATATATGGCTGGCTTATTAAAGCATAAATAACTATGGCTAAAAATATGGAATTGGTACCAAAGCCCTACTTTTCCCATACTTATTTTATTTCATAAGGAGCGAAGCCTGTATCTATACGAAATTGGTAGGGGAAGAGAAGAGGAAAAAGATCTTCAATATAACAATTTAGTATACACGTATTGTAACGGAGTGATTTATTATTAATATATTGTAGACTTGTAAACTTCAATATTTTTAGTCTGAAAGACTATCCCGAAAGCGGATACATTAACAATAATCCTGATATATAGAGAGAGAGAGAGACCGTAGGTCGCCTATTATTAAATTCAACAGCATATGTATCACGTAATACTCAAGCGACAATATCAAGAATCATGGTGATCAACCGTAACTTAGGACGTTATAAAATATCGATAAACTAGCGATGAGCAAGGTAAGACAGCAAGCAAGCCAGACATCAGACACTGATATATTGCCGAAGTAACAGTTTGCGAGTGACTTTTACTCTTTCTCATGCAAACAGTTAACTGCGCGGTTCCTCGCGATCAGCAACTTCGGTACGAATCGACCTCTAAATGGAATGTACATATAAGCCGATGCCGTTTTCTGCGGAGAATGAAAATCGCGTATAGCTTTCCATTTAATTGCGCTTTGACAAAAGCACGCCGCGAAGGCGGGAGAGACAGTTCTCTTCTATCACGCTTTCGCGAGATTTGCTGAATGGAATATGCAACGACTCGCGAAGCTGATTAAGCAATTAGCCCATTGACCGGCGACATTGGCGAATACGTCAATGGGCGGGTCATCGCGAGGCTTTTTTTTCGATTGCAGGAGGACTCGCGACATTCGGTAACCGGCAGTTAAGCAGTAAGGATGTGCGCGTAAAGTCTAAGTAAGGGTGTCGAATCCTTAAAATTAGAAAGGTCCATTTAAAACCGAAACATTAAATCTTCTTGTAAACCTCAAAGTATAAGTGTTAATTTAATAATGGTGTCGATACTTCTGAAAATTCGTAATTTCAATTTAATCGAAAACTTCCGATATTCCCTCTCGTCTTGTGGAGTGTGACTGGCTGTGAGCGGTGCTTTAAGCACAATCATTTCCTTGGCAAGCGACGGACTGCAGATCGTCAAACAAATTAAAAGGAAACAACAATTCAAAAGGTAGCGAAGGATACCCGCTACAACAGGTTCTCCCTTTATTTCTTTTTCTTTTTCGATAATTTTCGCTTACTCTCGGCGGATTTTCCAAGTAAATTCAATTAAATATTGATAAATTCCGGACGTAACATTTGGTGACACACGCGGTGGGATACCTTTCTTACAAAGGTATTCGTTGCTCATAATTACAATCGTACTAAATTAAACAATTAATTTATTAATAGTTAATTAACTAACAGAACAAATCGAAATAGTGCTTATCAGAGTTTGACATTTTACAAACTCAAAGAAATTTTATTTCTCTTTCATTTTATTTTAACGCTTTATCTTTAGTTTTCAGATCGCAATTTTAAACATTTTTTTTCACTGATCAAAAAAATTAAACAAAAACCTAATTTTGCAAAAGAAATTTTACCTTTTGCTAGAAAGAAATTAAAAATCTGTCCCTTGTGTCACTGGTTTTATTTCTCTTTCATTTTATTTTAATATTTTATCTTTATCTTTCAGCTCGCGATTTTACATATTTTTTTTACTGATCAAAAAAATTAAACAAAAACCTAATTTTGCAAAAGCGTAACTTTCATCTTCACAGAAACAGTTTAGGAAAAATAGCAATGTTAGAAAACGGTAGCAGAAGATCGTCACCCTTAGAACAATATAACGAAGAAACAAATAAAAACTTACTTGAAAGAATTAGAGGTAGTGATATTAACAAAAAACAACTGGAGGAACTACAGTTTCGACTGTTTAAAAAATAACAAGAACTTGAAGAACGAGAAGCGGCTATTCTAGCCGAAGAACAACAGATCAAGATAGAGGCTAAGAAAATTGCAGAACAAGTAACCAGTGCCCTCGCAGAAGAAAATAAAAAAACTGTTGCTTTAGACATCGAAATTAAACGGCTAAAAACTACTCTCCAACAAATGCAAATTCAAAACCGAGACACACTTCCTTTCTAGGTTCCCTCTAGTACTCTATTAGCTGAACAAACAAGAAAAAAATTTCGGATCCTTGCGCTGATATCCGAGCAACATTAGTAAATTATTCAAAACAGGATGAAGCGTCCAGTCAGACTACTGCTGAACAAAATTTAACAGTACCCGTCTCAGTTACAATTAAAGAAGCCCTTACAAAGGTCCCTTCTTTCGATGGCACGAACTTACCTCAATTCCTACGCGCATATCGCCGTGCTCGGAGGCTGGTGCCGTCGGAAGCTCAAACAGAATTAATAAAACTCCTGACGAACAAGTTAGATGGCAGGGCCTATGTGGCTATCGAGGGCCTTCAATTCACTAACTTCGAAGATTTTTCGACACAGTTAAGACCAGTCTTTTCACCAAGCACCAGTGCTAACACTTATCGCGGCAAGCTTGCGGGGATAATGAAAGAATGCGGCGAGCTCATATTAGATTATATTAATAGAATAACCAACATTAGAGACTGCATAGAAGATGTAATTAGAAATGAAACAAGAACAGAATTGTCGTTAATAGAGATGGCAAAATTGGATAACGAAACTATAGAAGGATTTCGCGATGGTCTACATTTCAATTTTCGCTGCCGACTAGAAAACCGGAAAGGTATGACGCTGTAAGAAGTCTTCAACGACGCAATAAAGGTAGAAAAACAGATTCAGAGAGACAGGCAAAAACATAGCGTAAATGAGTCACGAAAACCATTACCGATAAGCGGTAGGCCTCCTCACAACCAGGATAACAAACTAAAGCCCATCAACAAATGGAACGGCCAGCCCAACGAACACAAATGCAATCAACGTCATCACCGGCGCATCCCAGTCCACAAAGGAGGCCTAGAAATTCAAATCTACCACCGCCACCTAAATTCGAGAAAAAACCATACGACGTAGAAGCCAATTGTACGCATTGCAAAAGAACCGGACATCATATAACTGACTGCCTAAGTCTCAAGTATAAAGTATGGTGCGACGAACAAGAAAGAAAACTAGCGGGAAACGTACAGGCAGCCCCGCAAACCCAGGGCGCTTCGGGGCCTGCCATGAACCAGCGCCCAGTGAATTCAATTCTTACAGCAATAGAAAAAAACCAATCTACCATATAAATTTAGGATGCTCAGAGGTAATACCAGCTATTGAACTTACATCCGACAATTTTTATAGAAAACAAGTCGACGCTATGTTAAATTCAGAGCCAAATATAATTAAAATATCTGCTTTATCCCGCGACCACTATATAAATTTACAAAACGCACCCTTAATCGGTGGAGTAACAGGCGGAGACATCTGCGCTTTAGGTACCACACTAATCTGTCTGGCAGATTCTCAAACTGACTTTGTCGTTGTAACCGATGATTTTCCCATAGCTACAACCGCTTTATTAGGAGCCCATTTTCTAAAAAGTAATAGAGCATGCGTTGATTTCGCGTTAGAAACAATGTTACAAAAATACCGGCATATACAACTTTAGTTCTCAGACTATCCCTTGTAAATCCGATTTCCTTTTACAGAGGTTACATACTTGAATTAGAGTTCTGTGACTCAAATATTAAAGCAGGAAATATATTAGTCGACAATTTCGATGGTTTACTGGATCTCCCAGTCACCAATAATAATTCGTTTTTAGTCAAATTGCGTTTTCCCAAACTCAATCTTTATCCGGACGCTATGTATTACCAAATGAACATAACGACAGGCTTTCTGAAAGATCCAGAAGATCACGAATCAAGTTATGATCACAAACAGGAATCGGTTTCTTCTTTTCCGACACATATATTAACTGATAATATGAGCAACCCGGAAAACGTAAACGAGAACGAGAACAGCTCGATGAAAACCACTTATGAAATTAACGATTTTACAAGAATCGTAAAGAAACTAAAGCCTAACAAAAATAATAACGTAAACTGAAACAAATTACCTATAAATGAGGGACCACAGGCTGAGCAAGCACAGAACAGGCCTCATTTATTGGTTCAGAATTATGTTAAAGAAAACGCCCCTATCACAATAGATAATGTGATACAGAACTTAAATATTTCAGTTCAAGAGTATGTCGAAACTAAGAAAGAAATATTAAATAAAAACAGCGAAATAGAAATCAATCAAACCCATGTACTTGCTACATTTAAGCTCGACTCAGAAAGCAATACATACAAAACGTTTGACGAAACATCAGGTTACCCAGTTACGGAAAATTTTCCATCAGCTCCCAGCATTTCAAAACCTCAAAATCATTCGGGTTCGGGTTCAGATCGCAGTCGAGTCGATCAGATTATAGATCTGATTAACTTCGGTGAGTTACCTAACGATAAAATACAGAGATTTCGAAACTTAGTCGAAAAAACGGAAAAAGCTTTTCATTTACCTACTGAAAACTTAACGTCCACCAACGTGGCAAGATACAGAATAATAACGACAGATGACGTCCCTGTACATATACGCCAATATCCAATTCCACAAAAGATGCAAGAAATTGTTGAAAATGAAATTGTTAAACTCTTAGCAGCTGAAATTATAGAACCATCGGAAAACGATTATAACGCCCCTCTTATTGTCGTACCCAAACAAGAAAATAAATAGAGAGTTGTAGTCGACTTCCGAGAGTTAAACAAAAAAACTAAATCTGATCCTTATCCGATCCCGAATTTAATCAATAATCTAACGCAATTAAATGGTTCTAACATAATCTCGATACTTGACATGCAAACTGGATTCCATCAAATTGAATTAGACATTCCAACGCATGATAGATAATGTACTAAGAGGTATTCAAGGAAAAATTGTATTCGCATATATCGATGATCTTAACACCTTGGCAAGAAACATCGATGAGCATGATCAGAAATTTCTTTTGACAGCAGAACTATTTATAAAAGCAAACTTAAAATTCAACCCTAAAATGTGCAGGCCCTATCGCGAGGAAGTAAACTATCTTGGGTATGTGCTGACTCCCGAAGGAATAAAACCAGATTCTAAAAAAACAGAAGCAATAAAGAAGTTTCCATTACCAGAAAATCCAACTGCCGTAAAATCATTTCACGGATTAGCCGGATACTACCGAAGATTTATTCCAAACTTTTTCAAAATAGCAAAACCCTTAACAGATCTACTTAAGAAAGACGTCCCATTTACCTGGGGAGAGCTCCAACAAAATTCCTTCGATTACCTAAAACATTGTTTGACGTCTGCACCAATCTTAATCCATCCAAATTTTGAAGAACGATTTTTTGTAACCACTGATGCCTCAAAATACGCTATAGGAGGATTTCTGAGCCAGAGACGGGAACATCTACAGTTACCAGTTTGCTTTGCCTCTATAATACTCACCAAAGCTGAAGTAAATTACAGTACAATAGAAAAGGAGTTACTCGCAATAGTATATTGTATAGAGCAATTCATATACTACATTTTCGCTCGAGAAAATGTGGCTCGGAACAATAGCCACTTGTTTGGCTACGAAATTTCAAAAATCCAAACTCTCGTTTAAAAAGGTAGGAGTATAAGTTATCAGAATACGACTTTACCATTATCTATAGCTTTGGTAAAGACAATCGTGTCGCTGATCCATTATCTAGATATCCACCGTTACCTGAAGATGTACTTGCAATCAGGAAACGAGAAGAAATGGAATCAAAAACGGCGAGCGCAGAGTTACCAGTAAAGCGTCCAAAGTATGATAAACAAAAACACGAACTAATATACAAAAAAGACGAATTCATTGCCGTAAGGACGGTTGATGATTCGTTCTACTTATGCAAGGCCATGCAGGATATATATAAACACTCACACAGAATCAAGATCCGATGGCTGACTCAGGATAAAAACGACAAGACGCTCTTCAATACGGACTGTGATGACAAGATTTTAACTGCATTTTGACAGACGTGTATCACCAAAAGGTTCCAGGAACGACATACCGTCTTTCAAATCAAAAAAGAAAGAAAATAGAACAAATCCTGAAGAACTTCATTAACCCATTAACGTCCAAAATGTCAAAATTTCTTGCACGTTTTCAAAGTGATTTTTTCCTATGTAATTGGCGTTGAAAAAATTCTTGAACCACATATTCTGATGTAAAATTGCATGCTCTTTCAGAATCCGTTGCCAGAAAAAACACCTAAATTTTCGAAAAAAAAAATTTTTAGGATTTTTTTTCGAAGTGTTACGGTGAAGATATCACCTTGCGACCGTGATCAAAGGTGATCATGGGATTTGAAGTTTAACAGGGAATTTTTTTGTTTACCTTGAACCATCGCTTCTTTACAAAATGGCAGAATAAACGAATTTTTTTTTTTTCAATCTTAATCAACTTTTTTCTCAAAATCTATGGTCTTTAGAAAAAAATTCATAAAAACAAAAATGCCTTAGAATCGCTCGAGGAACATTCTCAAATTTTTTCAGAATTTTTTGAGACAATTTTTGATTTTCCGGGAAACTTGGGAAATGGAATTTTCAAAATTGTCTCCAAAAATTCTGAAAAAATATTAGGATGTTTCTCGAGTGATTCTAAGACATTTTTGTTCTTATGAATTTTTTTCTAAAGTCCATAGATTTCGAGAAAAAAATTGATAAAGTTGAAAAAATAAAAATTCGTTTCGGCCGCTATGTTCTAAAAACCTATTGGTAAAAAACGATTTCTGTGCAAATTTTAGGAACATTTTTTTACTCTTAGCGTTACCCAGAGACTACGGCGTGGACGTGGTAAAATTCTGTCTCCTTTGGGGTGCTTTTTTCCCGTGAGTCCCCTTGCCTCTCACGTCTCGGGGTGCTTGTTTTCCGTGAGTCCCCTTGCCTCTCACGTCTCGGGGTGCTTGTTTTTCGTGAGTTCCCTTGCCTCTCACGTCTCGGGGTGCTTGTTTTCCGTGAGTCCCCTTGCCTCTCACGTCTCGGGGTGCTTGTTTTCCGTGAGTTCCCTTGCCTCTCACGTCTCGGGGTGCTTGTTTTTCGTGAGTCCCCTTGCCTCTTACGTCTCGGGGTGCTTGTTTTCCGTGAGTCCCCTTGCCTCTCACTTATTCATACTTTTAGCTGTGCTTTTTTAACCAACATTTATTGCAAATATTTAAATTACATGTTTTGCAGAAAATTTTTGTTCTTATTGGACAGTTTCCATTCGAACAAATCCTCAATTTGTCACTATTAGATCGTTCATGTGCTTTACTTTTGCGACTACTTTTTTGTAAGTAGTATTTGGCAATCGAAATAGTGAACTCTTTTATTTCAACTTTTTTCTTTCCATCGTTAGCAGCATTGAAAATTACAAGAGAATTAGTAATAGACGCCTGTATAAGTCTCATAAAAACTACCCATGTCCATTTTTTTGATCGTATACTTGGGAGTATGTCATTGCAATGTCCGTCATGCAGGTCAACACCTCCCATGAATTTGTTATATAGGTGAAAAGCTTGCGGAAAAGGTATTTCAATTTTAGATTTAGCCTCTGCGCTGTATCTTTTTGAAATAGATAGAGGATTGACACCTGCTGCAGTTGAAGCTATTGAGACGGGCTTCGAATCCATGATAGAAATGAAATTTATGCCACTGTTTACGTCGTGCTTCACCACATATGTCCCTCTTGGAGCTTTCTTATCAAGCACATTTTTTTCTTTGACTCGATTATCTCTGATAGTACCAGTGCATATCAAACGCAATCTCTTCAAATGTAATACCAAATCCATATTCGTGAAGAAGTTGTCAAAGTACAGATGAAATTGAAAAATTTTGTTATAACTTATTATTTGAAAAAATGGTTGTAATAAATATAATACTACTCGTGAACCTAAAGCACATTTAGATAACTTATCTCCAATTTGAGAATTCTTGCCGCAATAAAGATCCAAATTCAGTAGATAGCCGTCCGAAGTACACAAGCCCCAAAATTTCAGACCAAATTTTATCGGTTTTCCTCGAATAAATTGTTTCAAAACAGTTTTTGAATAGGATTTGGCCATCATCTCATCAACGGATAGAGCAGTTCTCCATATTCCGAATTTCATGATGTTATTTTGAAAAAGTTTCAGTAGAGAACGAACGCGCCATCCTCGATCATTTGAATCTTTGTCTTTGTTTTTTGAAAACTTCAATTTAGATTTTGTGATTTCAAATTGTTGGCGAGACATTGCAGAAGAAACTACTTCATTAGATAAATACGGATCAGATGACCAGTAATCTCTCTGTGATTTTCTGGGATTGAATGTAGAAAAAATAACTATTCCAATAAAAGTATCAAGATCTTTCAATTTCAGATCATAACCATTGTCTTTACCCGCATCAATAATATATTTTTTCATTTCAATAGAAAAAAAGGTTTCAAACAATTGAAAAGGTTTGCTCCTACGTATTTTCTTTTTTTCGATTCGGACAATAATACTTTATCTTCACAAGAATCAGGGTGTAACTTTTCACCCTCAATCCAAGTGAATTCATGACCTTTTTCAAGTTTATCTTGTTTTTCAGAATAATTTGCACGAGCTTTATTGTAAGTGATATTGGGTATTTCATGTTCGCAATCTGAATCAAAATCGGAACCAGAATCATCGGAACCTGAATAGTCAGGATCCGGAATCAATACGTTGCGTTCTGAATCACTATCTGAAGAATCTGATTCATATTCAGAAGATCTTACACGTTTCCGCGACATAATGTATGAAATTAATGATTTCGTTTATTTATCACTCATCCGTATGTACAAAAACACGAAAGAAGAGAACAAAAAAAGACGAATATTCATGAATACATGAGACCAAAAATTACGCTTATCTGCCGAAATGAAATGGAAATAAAGGATGAAATTTTTGTCGGAATCTATAAGTCTTTGAAAAAAGAATGAAAATAAGTTAGAATCATTCGAGCAATATTAAAATTTTTTCCAAGTTTTCGTAGACAGAACGTTTTTTTACCAATAGGTTTTCAAAACATCGGCCGAAACGAATTTTTATTTTTTCGACTTTATCAATTTTTTTCTCGAAATCTATGGACTTTAGAGAAAAATTCATAAAAACAAAAATGTCTCAGAATCACTCGAGGAACATTCTCAAATTTTTTCAGAATTTTTTGAGACAATTTTTGATTTTCCGGGAAACTTGGGAAATGGGATTTTCAAAAATGTCTCAAAAAATTCTGAAAAAATTTGACAATATTCCTCAAGCGATTCTAAGGCATTTTTGTTCTTATGAATTTTTTTCTAAAGTCCATAGATTTTGAGAAAAAAATTGATGAAGATTGAAAAAAAAAATTCGTTTTTTCCGCCATTTTGTAAAGAAGCGATGGTTCAAGGTAAACAAAAAAATTCCCTGTTAAACTTCAAATCCCATGATCACCTTTGATCACGGTCGCAAGGTGATATTTTCACCGTAACACTTCGAAAAAAAATCCTAAAAATTTTTTTTTTCGAAAATTTAGGTATTTTTTATGTTTCAATCGAGCATATCTCTTTTTCTGTGAGCTTTATCATGATTCTGGCAACAGATTCTGAAAGAGCATGCAATTTTACATCAGAATATGTGGTTCAAGAATTTTTTCAACGCCAATTACATAGGAAAAAATCACTTTGAAAACGTGCAAGAAATTTTGACATTTTGGACGTTAATGGGTTAACATGGAATTACACAAGAAAACTAACGATATTAATTCTCCACGAAACCCGACAAATATTCAATCGGCAGAAATACCCACAAGAAACAGAACAGCATCGGACATAGTAAATACTTCTATAGACTCTCTCACCGACTTAGAAACAAATAGAGACGACATACATAGGAATGACTTAATGAATTCCCCCTTAAACAGAGAAACATTAGTTAGCTCTGACGATTTAGCAAATGTAGAAGACGACCCTATGATGGGAATGAGCTTCAGAATCAAGATTGACCCTCAACAAGTAATACAAGCTCCAAAAAGGAAAGCAGTAAAAGGCAAGATCAATTAGAAAATGTCTCTGAAGACGAGTTGGATGATGAAAATGTATCCGAAGTAGAATATGAATTTGGCCGTAGTGAAGTAACCAGACCGAGGCCAGCGCCTAATTCATAGAAATCAGAGACAATTTCTTACTTGTGAAGGATAACCTCATCTACTTTGTAACACTCAAAAGCCAACCAATAGATTCTGGAGGCATTGCCCTTCAAAATGCAGATGAATTTCCGTCTCAACATGAATTAACACTTGGTAAGGCAAAAGTCCATCAGAATAAAAACAAATATCTAATAGCACTGCCGATAAAGGAAAACATGAGAATCACAATAGACCCAGAAATTTTGGAAAGTACAATAGAATCTCTCTTAAATGTATGCCTCTCACTTAGTTTCACTTCCGTTAGAATATCAAAAACGAGCAGGACTGACGATACCGAGTGGAACGAGATCGTCGATCTTCTCAAAATTTATTTCAAGGAAAGCCAAACTAAAATCTTGATTTGTAAAAATTTAATACCGCTACCAGACAGTGCTATTAGAGAAAAAATAATCACTGACATTCACGAGTCCCCGATAAATGGACATAAGGGTGTCACAAAAACTTATAAGCGTATTCGACAGGATTATTCCTGGCCGAATATGAAAAAACAAATACAGGAGCTCATTGATATCTGTAAAACTTGTGAGATCAATAAGCTCCGCAGACAAAAAATAAAACAACCAATGATTTTGACGGATACGCCCGGTACTTGCTTCGAAAAAGTAGCGTTGGATACGGTCGGACCGTTAGAAAAAACTAGAAAAAACAACAGCTATATCTTAACAATTCGATGCTTATTAACAAAACACATTACGTTAGCACCGCTTTCAAAAACAAACTCAAAAGCAATAGCAAATGAATTTTTAAGAAAATTCATTTTTATTCACGGTTGTCCGAAAATAATACTAACAGATCAGGGAACAAATTTTATTAACTCATTGATAAGGAACATGGCTAAGCGTTGTTGCATTAAAACCTGTAACACAACAGCATATCGACCACAATATCCAACGGTAGTATCGAACGCATGCACCATTCAATGACTGAATGGTTAATGAACTACACTAATAGTATAAGGGAATGGGATACGTGGTGAGAATGCTCTACTTTTTCTTATAACACAAGCATTCATGAGGGCACGAAACTAACATCATACGAATACGTATACGGTAAACTAGCCTGCGTGCCCGGTCCAAAAACTCGTCGAGCATTTCCAACATCTATTTCGTGCTCAACCCCCACGGCACAGCCTAAAGCCTGACCTCCGTCAGGAATCAATCTTCTAACCAGATCTTCTATTTCCTCCAGCTGTGTCTCCGTGACCTCCCACAGTCCTACCGGTGCGAGAAATGCCATACCATCAATTCCAGCCACTTCCATTGGTACTTTCACCTGGGCGTCCTTAAGCCATAATTCATCCTCGTCGGGATCCAAAACTGCGCAAAACTCTCCTATAACGTTCGCGCCTACGTAGCAGTCATCCGTGAGCAGTGGCGTAATGGTGACTCTGAATTCCTTCGTGATTCCTCCTACTTTAAAGGGAAACATCATGTGACCAATTATGGAGTATGGATGCCCATCAGCGAACCTTGTATCGCCCGTCCTAGTCACATTCAATCCGAGTCCCATCTCCGATGCCAATCTTATCCCTAACTGATCCTTGACCGTGGATGAGGCGCCGGTATCATAGAGTGCTCTAATTTTAAAGTCACCTATGTCTACCCGCAACCACCACCTGGTCTCATACTCTGGATCATGTCCATGAGTTGTATCTTTTCCTCCATTCGTCGTGCTTTAGGGCGGCCTTTTCCCTTCCGCTGCTGCTACGACGATAGGCTTGTTTCCACTCGTGGATTCCTTCGGCAGGGGAGCTTTTTGTGTGGAGAGGCCCGAACCTCTCAAGTCTTCGGGTTGTTCGATTCTCACATCAATCGACTCTTCCCCCTCCACCACGACCTGTATGTGGCCATCTAGTCCTTCCAGGATGACCACTCCCCTCTTCTGCCGAGGACTGTCATCGGGATCGATCGCCTTCTGCTCCAACGTACCGCTAGGTCCTGGGCTCCCTTGATGCCCTTCCAGGACCTGTTTTGATCGCTGGGTCGCCGACAACTTGCTGTTTCCCATCGACGACCCGTAACGAGAGGTCGAATCTATTGGAGGCGCGAAGGTGACCTCTTCTCTTCGCTCTCCTTGCTGTATCCCTTTCATAGAGTACTGTATCTCTGAATGTTAGAGTTGATGACCTTTAACTCCGTCTCGGATACTTCGCATTATAATCACTTTATTCACTACAAAGTGACTTCGGATAGTTTTGAAGAGGGTTATCCAGTTTTCTGTAGTTATTGTTTTGTTCGTTAGACAAAAAGCAGATGATACTGTTGTTATGTCTCAAGACGTATCTTTATTCATTTACACTCTTTAAAAAGTGCAATTCCGAATTTCGTAAAATCAAAATTATGTACACGTCCACCAGAAAACTATACGGCAGCAAAACACAAAGACCATACTCAGCATTACACAACGCACATTGAACTCGAAAGGAAAATTACCCAACTACACACAAACATCAGCGATTAATTAAGCACAAATCTATGTATATAAGACGAACCACCTGTAAAGAGTCAGTCATTATTGTTACTCCGTACACGTCAGTTCGACAATTGACGAATAAACTTTACATATCGACGCTACAGTCACGTGCAAGCCTGTTCGACAATTTGGCTAACTATTCAATTACTACTTGTCAAACTATACTATTTGATCTTAATAAATACGCGATCCATTAAAAGTGAGAACGTGCAACTTCATTATTCGACCTAACCAAATACCGAGATCTACAATACTGAAAGTACTCCAGAGACTGTAAGTACAACAAAATAATAAACCACATTCATTTCTATCCATATATCATATATTACTCATTACTTGTGAGTCTCAACCAGCCACTTGTATCATATTGGTACGTTTCGCACATTCGCTATTCGTAGTTTATGCACGAGACGTAACAAATTGGTTCCGGTACGAAATTAGAAAAATCATTTTATTTTATCAATTCAAAGTGCAAAATCGGAATAAATTACTTTATCCTACCAATTCAAACTTTTCAATACAATCTTCAAGGCATCAATTAATAACAAATTAATAATTTCTAATTTTGAAAGAAATTTTTTTTACAACAAATTACATTTCAACCGATTTCTTTCGAACTGAAAACACATAATATCAAATTCGTAAATTGTGTCATTTCATAAGCGCGAACCGTGCTTTGGCGTAGTAACTTGACCATCGCGCGCCGTGACTAAATAACCTGGTAGAATCTAAAACTCAGCAAAAATTTTGGAACTTGAGTCGAAATAAGGAAAGAGTAGAGAAAAAGTAGGTCAAAACACCAATTCCTTACTTACTCATATACGAATTTGTTACTTATATACATATATATATATGCATGCTTATATAATTATACTTATATGAATGCTACAATATTATTAATCGAACAATATACAAATCATTTTACGTGACTCCCTCCCAATAACCGAACAAATTTTAACTATCGATTTTTAGTTTTTTTTTAAGTTCACATTATTTCCTTTTGAACTTTCTTATAATTATTCAATACAATCTAAATTCAATACATTTACTTTTCCTTTTCTTTTCTCGAAAAAAATGCCCAAATGAGTAAAAAAATTATCCCAACTAGCAGAGTAATTTCAAACGATTCGAAGCTTACGCGATCCCAAACGCGTAGCAATTCCCAATTGAAAAGCCTCCTACATAAAGAGTTAGAAAAAAGCGCATTCAGACGAAGCAGCAAGATACAATACTCACCTACAAAAAAAGCCAAGAAAACACAAACAGAAATTACAAGAACCGAAGATTCACCAGCAACAAAATGGGAGGACATCACAGCAATAGAACGAACACAATTCGAAGCTACACTAGACAAAGAAGCAGCTAAAAGCTATAAGAAAGGACTAAAAGCAGAAATCAGATACGAAATAGGCTCAGGAACTACAGTACAAGAAATGTCGACAAGGGCAATAGACATTGAAAGCGATATAGAAAAAAGGAAATACAAAACAAAACCAAGTAGAAACTATACATATTCAAACGATAAAGAAGAGTTTCAAGAAGCAAAAATTCTCACATATCAAATATGGAGAAAATATTCACATGAAGCTCTATTTTGTCGCACAGCAGCCTGCGTATACTGTAAAGGAACAGATCATTTCTCGAATAGTTGCAGGAAAGTGCCAAAGAAAATTAATTTAATATGCAAATTCTGTAGCCAACCGAGTCATTCAATAAGTGCTTGTCGCTTAAACAAAAGACAAAATATCCACTGCCAATATTGCCAAGAAATGGGACATGAAGTAGATCAATGCCCACACATCAGCGACTACGAAGCATGCTGGAAATGCAACGAAACAGGACACAACCAAATAAATTGTAAGAATGACCAAATTTCAAAACAAAACAAATGCGAAAATTGTGACAAAATTAGACATACAATGCAGCAGTGCCCGGAAGTAATATGCAGAAAGTGCAATAATATGGGCCACCTCGTAAAAGATTGTAAAGCAGGAGAAATAAAAAAGTCTCTATACAAAATATGTGCTATCTGTGAAGAAGTAGGCCACGAACAAGACACCTGCGACCAAGTAAAAATCATGTTCACATAATTCAAAGCTAAACAGAAATTTAAGTGCCAGTATTGCGAAGACACAGGCCACACAGCTAAGTATTGCCCACTTCTAAAAACGCAACCGCAGCAAGTTCAACAAACTCAACAACTGTCATATAATTCAAATTATAATGGATTCCAAAGGAAAGGCTGTGCCTACTGCAACAGTCCAGGACATAATATAAACAACTGTAGAAAATTAAGCGCATTAATGAACAACACACCAACAAATCAACAAAAGATATGCGAATTTTGCAAGAAACACGGCCACGTAATTGATGAATGCAGCATAATCTTGTCACGACAAAAACAAGCCGGCGAATTCTGCGGAAAATGTAAAATAGCCGGTCACACAACACAGAATTGCTTTAGAAATAAAGGAAGAGCGGGAAACTTCGAGGCCCTTTCTGGAGGGAACGCCTAGAAAGGGAACACAACGAAAAAGCGCTCCCACAACAAAAAGATACAAAAATACAACAAGTCAAAAACACAGCAAACATAGAAGCAAAAACATACGTATTGAAAATGGAAAATTTACTGCAATATATTGAAGTCGATGATCCATATTCAAACAAAAAACTCAAATTGTTGATCGATAGCGGAGCTCAACTAAACATCATACAAAATAATAGTATTTCAAAACAAGACATAAATAGCAATGAACGGATACTGATCTCCGGAATAACCGACAAGTCTATCAAAACCCTAGGATCTACAAAGATACCAATACAAAATACATACTTTGATTTCCATGTAGTCCCGGACACTTTCTCTATTCCATACGATGGAATTCTAGGAATAAACATTTTCTTAGACTACAAGGTGAGACTAGATGAAGGATACCTAGAAATCAATGGAAAAAAAATACTCGTAAAATCTACAAAAGATAAACATACAACTCCCACAATTACTACACTACAAGAAAAATCGATTGTTACTTCAAATCAAGAAGCCAACACTACAGAAAAAATTACAGGAAAATACGACATTACATCAAAAAATGAGGACATATCATTATCAAGATCTAGAAAAAGTATTAACGACAGTAAACGAAATAAACACGCAAGAAAAAGAAAAAGCAGAGCAAGCACAAGAGGGATGCGACGAACAAACGTATCAAGCAAATTTAGCAAAATTTATGGAAAATATAAACGAAGCTCTCGAAAATAAAAAAGAGCAAACAGAAGAAAAATACATCATGGACAACTATTATACTTTTTGTTCGACATTAGAACAAAAAATAAAAATAGAGGACAATACAAAACAAAATATACAAATACAAGAAGCAGAATTATCTGGTAACGAAACTATAGATACACCAAAAGAAATATAAAGGGAAATCATACAAGAAAAAGCCCCAGAAACTCAAGACACGAAAGAAAGACGAAACCGACTGATCGCGGCAGTAAAGCTAGATCACTTAACCCACAAAAAAAACAAGCGATAGAGAACTTGATTATATCATTCGAAGACATATGCTGGCTAGAAGGAGACGAACTCGGCATGTGCAATATCGAAGAACACGAGATCAACTTAACAGACGAAAAGTCAGTATATATCAAACAATTTCCTTTGCCCTACATACTGAAACAAGTGGCATTGGACGAATCAAAAAAACTAATCGCAAACAAATTAGTTAGATCTTCAACAAGCGCATTTAATGCACCAGTATGGATCGTTTCAAAAAAAGGACTCACCAAAGAGAGAAAAAAAAATGGAGATTAGTCATAGATTACAGAAAATTAAACGCTAAAACAATACCAGACCCTTACCTGATACCTAACATATTGGAAATCTTTGATTGTATAGGAAAAACAAATTTTTTACAACTATTGACATGGTTTCTGGATTCCATCAAGTAAAAATGAAAGAATCAGACATTCACAAAACCGCCTTCAGCATACCTGGCTTAGGACGCTTCGAATTTAAAGTGCTACCTTTTGGATTAATCAACTCGCCAAGAATTTTTCAAAGAGCACTAACAACAGTACTCTGAGATTTAAGAGAAAAAGGCTTCTGCTATGTATACATCGATGACGTAATCATTGTAGCAAATACAGTAGAAGAACACAACGCAAGATTCAAGCTCATAGCACAAAAGCTAAGAGAAGCAGGACTCAAATTAGAAACCAGCGAATGTAAATTTTTTCAAAAAGAAGTAGAATTTCTAGGATATATCATAAATGAAGAAGGCGTAAAAACTGATCCAAAGAAAATCGAAGCAATACAGAAATTTCCTATCCCTAAAATAGTTAAAAATATTAGAGAATTCTTGGGACTTACTAGCTATTACAGACGCTTTATAAACAACTTTTCAGATATAGCCAAACCATTAATACAGCTATTACAAAAAGACATAGAATTTGTCTGGAATACAGAGAAACACAAATCATTCAAAAACTGAAAGAAAGCTCTATGCTCTGCACCAATACTGCGATATCCAGACATGACAAAACCCTTCATAATAACAACAGACGCATCATATTTCGCATTAGGGTGTGTACTCTCACAAGGCAAAATAGGCGAGGACAAACCAATTGCATTTGCATCAAGAGTGCTAAAACCAGCAGAAAAAAAGTACCACACATACGAACGCGAAGCACTAGGAATTGTATTTGCTGTGAAAACATTCAGAAATTACATATATGGAAATAAATTCACAATAGTAAGTGACCACAAACCACTACTATCTTTCAAATCTGCCGACAATAACTCCAGAGTACAAAAATGGAGACTCAACTTACTGGATTACGACTATGATATTATCTACAAACCCGGGAAGATAAACACAACGTAGACGCACTATCAAGAAACCCTGTAGAAAATACCATGGCAACAGTCGTAACCAGAGCGCAAAAAGCTAAAGAAACAGGAAAAATACAAACAACAGACATACAAAATAACAATACAAAAATAAAAAGAACAATTAAGAAGAAAAGAAAACAAAAAACAAGCCCAAAGGATAAGAAAACAGAAGAAAACATTCAAGATTACCCACCAGAAATCACGACAAGCATAGCAGATCTAAAAAAACAGAAACATGTAGTCTTCACAAAAAAATCTATAGAGTCACGGAATGACAACGTTGCAATATTTGTAAACCAATTACGACAAATATTAGACAAAAAAATGGAACAATTTTTAAAGTCAAAGAAAATCAATATCAATAAAGACCTTCGCACAAATGAAATCGAAATTATAAAAATATATTCAAAAAAATTATTTATTCTATGCATAGACTCAGGCCAATCAGCAATAACAATAAAACAAAATATCACCCACATCCTAGGAACCCTGAAAGAAATTATGACACAACAAAAAGAAAATAGATTCAGTATTTCAAAAGACCTACAGATAAACAATATTCATTGGCAAGAAATAGAAGAAATAATCACAAAAACCTTTCAGAACTCAGGTATTAACATAGTTATTTGCTTAAACTATATCGAATATATCGAAATCAAAGACCGAGATAGAATATTCAATCTGAACCACTCATCCGCCTTAGGAGGACACTCAGGAGTAAATAGAACATTAAGTGGCATCAAACACAAGTATTATTGGGAAAATTTAAAAACAGACATAGAACAAAGAATAAAAAATTGCGAAGACTGCCAGAGAAATAAATTAAAAAGAGTAAAGACAAGACAACCAATGGTTATAACGGAAACACCGTTTAAAACTTTCGACAAAATTGCTATGGATATAGTAGATCCACTAAATATTACCAAAAATCAAAATAAATACATCCTTTCCATTCAAGATTTATTATCAAAATTTCTAATAGTGATACCTCTACCCGATCAAACTGCCGAATCAATCGCAGACGCGTTCATAAAAAAATTTATATGCGTTTTCAGTTCACCAAAAATCGTGCTCACAGATAGAGGGGCAAACTTTACAAGCAAACTCTTGAAATGCATAGCGCGCAGATTTAAATTCACGAAAATAGAAACAACAGCCTTTTCGCCACAATCAAACGGTTCATTAGAAAGAGCCCATCACCCATTGTGCGAATACTTAAAAAATTTTTCAACCAAAAAAATCGAATGGGACGAATTACTAGAACTAGCACAATTCCATTATAACACAAGCGTACACAGCGCCCACAGATTCACACCACATGAACTAGTTTTTGCTTATCCACCACGATTACCTTCAAGCGAAGCTTTAAAAGCTTCAGAACAATTACCCACTTTCAATAATTACCTGTCACATTTAATCACAAATATGAAAGATATTGCAAATTTTGCAAGAGAAAACCTAATAACTACTAAAGAAAGATCAAAAAAGTATTACGATCACTTCATAAACCCAACAGATTTCAAAATTGGAGACCAAGTCTGGCTCATAAAAGAACCTAAACCAGGCAAACTCGAAAAGAACCAAAACCTGGGACCATTTGAAATCTTAAAGGTTACAGACAAAAATAATGTCATCATAAATAAAGGTGGAAAAGCAAATACAGTCCATGCAAATAAATTAATTATGCATAAAAAGAAAATCTAACAATAATTTATGTTTTAGGACCATTCCAAAATGTATCAACAATTCTTAATACTAATTACAATTATCAAAACAACATCAGCCATCATCGGATACGACTGCGGGACAACAACGCCAAACATCACGACGTACTCCCTAGTAGACACAGGAGAATGCGACTTTCACAACATTCCTGTAAATAAATCGAATGTATATATAGAATTAATACAAACCGCGGAATTCCGCGAAATTTCCGTATTACAATGTAAAATAGAAATACATAGAACTGTCTCCACATGCGGAATATTCGGGCACTTAATACCCACACCAACTGGAGAACAGGAATACATTTACGAAATAAGCCATGAACAATGTAAATTTACTCATGAAACGGGAACTTTCGTATATGACAATATTTATAAAATTGTTGATCTAAAAATAAACGCAACCACTTCAAAAAGTATCGATTTCGCGGGTAGCGCAGAAGGAAACTCCTGCTATGGAGCAGCCTACGCTGATAGCTTCGGATCATGGAATAAGGTATTTGTTCATGGCTTTATCAAAATAACACTAATACAAAGTAGAGCTAAAGTAAACCTAGATAACGATAAATTAAGACTAAACACAGGGACCGTATGCAAGTTCTCTGACAAAACATGTATAGACATGGAAGCGGGCTATACCTTCTGGGATATCTTACCAGGAGGAGAATGCTTCAAAAACGAATTCGATGTGCTATTTAAAGGCATGGCAACGAAATATTCTAGTGACTACGATCACGAAATAATTTACGCATTAAATTCTAGCGAAATAACATTTGCTCTAAGCGCCAGAAACAAAATACAACGCTGCAACAGAGAACTTGTAAGAACGGAACACCCGAAACTATTTATTGTAGAAAAAGACAATTATATAAACGCATATCAACTAGGAAACGACTTAGTAGGCACAAGAAGCAACGTAAACCTAGACCTATTTACATACGTCAATTCAAAATTCGTATACGTTGAAAAACATTTAAGGAGTCAATTGAACAAATTATAATTGAATCTAATAACAGAAAGATGCGAAGTTGAAAGAAAGGTAATACAAAATGCCCTATCCATTGCCACCCTCTCCCCCGACGAATTTGCATACAACATCATGAAAAAACCGGGATACATCGCAAGAGTTGCAGGAGAAGTAGTACACTTAATAAAATGTGTACCAAAAACAGTAAAAATAGTCAAATTAGAAGAATGTTACAACGAACTCCCAGTAACTTCGGGAAACGAAACATGGTTCCTGACACCAAAAACACACATCCTCAAAAAGAAAGGGGAACAGATAAACTGCAACGCACTCGTCCCAACGTACTACAAGCTCGAAGAAGAATGGGTAAGACTCACACCCAAACCTCAACCATGCGCAGCACAAACACACTGAGACCTAACACAAAAATAGGATGGAACTTCAAATCAATAAATTCATTAGCAACAAGTGGAGTATATTCTCAGGATGAACTAGACGAACTACAACAACAAATAATGTTCCCTATGGAGAGAACATCAATACTCAATGACATAGCAAGAGAGATAACGGGAGACGTGACAACAAGTGGAAGCATCTTCTCAGAAAATGCTATAAAAAACATTGCAGTCAACACCTGGAATATGATCATAAACAAAATGATCACTTGCGGATGTATCTCTTCAGTTATAATTATGATATTGATCTTAATAAACACAATAAAATTAATAATAGATACAATAATTAGAGGATATACACTACACGCAATCTACGGCTGGTCGCTCCACCTACTCGGAGCCATCTTCAGCTCTATTACACACTTCCTCATCAAACTTGAGAAACCAAGCGAAGACAGAACAGACAACGACAAAGAAAAACACATGGAACTGCAAGAAATCAAGATTATCCCTACAATACCTATCTCGACACCTAGACACACAACGCCATCTCCTCTACCAAACAGACCACCTTTTACCCTCAATAATCGAACCACTCTTTCAACTAAAAATAAACATTTGTTTTCACTAGAGTTAAACTAATACAAACATGACACTCCTCTAATGAAGCCTAATTTTAAGCGGGTAGGGAAGCGAAATATTGGCTATAGGTCTAAGACAATGAAAAAAAATTAAAATTCAATTTTTATATTTATAAAACACAAACAATCTTTTTATATTTATTGAGTACAAATTGTAAAAAGCAAGAAAAACGGGAATAATAACTTGTCATATATACTAGATACAGTTACAATCATACCGATGTGATATACTTGGCCCGATAAAAACCTTATAATCATCGTCGAATACTTCCATATAAACTCTACGAAACCCGTTACAATATACACGCAATTCATAAAAAAACATATCACGAAGACCCCAAGTGTCCTCGTCCGGTCCATACTCCCCAAGGTAGTAGGAAGTACGTGTCAGCCGGTCACATTGCCTTAGAGCCCGGATAACAGTCCAATCCTGAAACTAACAACAAGAAAACAAAATAAAACCAACAATCAAGCAAGAATCGGAAAACGGAAACACCTCCCTCTATCCTACGATAGTTCCTCGTTCCAGGCTTCGGCGCAACGGGCATAGGCAGGCCCTCCCTCCTGGCACGCCTGACAGCACGAGTATACTTCCAGTCTTCAAACTAAAGGAAAGAAAAACCAAAATTATATATACATTATAGACACCTACATACAGCATTTACATACACATATACATATTGTAAATAAGCAAAATACTTACGCAAACCATCGAACAACGTTTTCTCTGGAAACCGTACATGTTAAATTCTATATTCTCATCACAAGCGCAGAGAACACTTTGTAAACTATCGAAGCAACGCAGCCTTTATATATCAAATAATTTGTACACCTTGCAGAAAAATGATCCCACCGACGCAATCAAATTCCAAAACTTCCGAAACTCGGAAATGCACATAATAAAATAATCTTTTCCACCGAAAACCAACCATTGCAATCAATACATATTAATTGCAATATCTTATACCCCGAGGTGTTACGTCTCAAGACGTATCTTTATTCATTTACACTCTTTAAAAAGTGCAATTCCGAATTTCGTAAAATCAAAACTATGTACACGTCCACCAAAAAACTATACGGCAGCAAAACACAAAGACCATACTCAGCATTACACAACGCACATTGAACTCGAAAGGAAAATTACCCAACTACACACAAACATCAGCGATTAATTAAGTACAAATCTATGTATATAAGACGAACCACCTGTAAAGAGTCAGTCATTATTGTTACTCCGTACACGTCAGTTCGACAATTGACGAATAAACTTTACGTATCGACGCTACAGTCACGTGCAAGCCTGTTCGACAATTTGGCTAACTATTCAATTACTACTTGTCAAACTATACTATTTGATCTTAATGAATACGCGATCCATTAGAAGTGAGAACGTGCAACTTCATTATTCAACCTAACCAAATACCGAGATCTACAATACTGAAAGTACTTCAGAGACTGTAAGTACAACAAAATAATAAACCACATTCATTTCTATCCATATATCATATATTACTCATTACTTGTGAGCCTCAACCAGCCACTTGTATCATATTGGTACGTTTCGCACATTCGCTATTCGTAGTTTATGCACGAGACGTAACACTGTTATCATCGTTACTATTATTTATGATTGAACTAGTTGCTTGTAAATAAATTTTACTAGTGTGTGTGTGTGTGTGTGTGTGGATGAGGTGGTTTATATTTGTTTTTGATTATAATTGCACGGACTTAGTGTGCTTCATTTTGTGAGTGATTTGTTTTGTGTACAGTGTAGTTTGATATGTTAAGATAGTTATTGCTCGTAAAGTATGTTTCTGATCTTAAGATGATATTCTTAATTCAAGAAGCCTCTACATAATCTCAACTACGTTTCAGATAGCGAATTTTAAGCTACTTATTGTGTAATTTGATCTACTAATACTGTCAATAGGTTTAAGTTAGTGTCCATCGTTCACATTAATTATTCATCATATGTTCAAGTTTATTAGTACGAGGGTGGTCCGATAAGTACTTAGCCTACAAAAGAAAAACGAAAATTTTGGAAAAGTGGCGTTTTATTTTTCAACATAGTCTTCTTTTAGTTCGATATACTTGGCCCAGCGATGCTCCAACTTCTTTAACCCGTCTGAAAAATACGTTTCCTCGAGGTCTGAAAAGTAGTTTTCCGTGGCAGCGATTACCTCCTCATTCGACTCAAATTTCTGCCCGACGAGTGACTTTTTCAAGTTTGGAAACAAAAAGAAGTCGCACGGGGCTAAATCTGGAGAATACGGTGGATGAGGCAGCAGTTCGTAGCCTAATTCGACTAATTTGGCCATGGCGACGGCGGAGGTGTGAGTTGGTACGTTGTCATGGTGGAAGAGCACTTTTTTCTTCGCCAAATGGGGCCGTTTTTTCTGCAATTCGACGTAAAATCAGCCCAATAATTCGGCATAGTACAGCCCTGTGACCGTTTTGTCCCTTTCTAGGTAGTCGATGTAGATCACACCTTGTGAATCCCAGAAAACGGTGGCCATCACCTTTCCGGCCGATGAGGCAGTCTTCGCCTTCTTCGGAGCACTTTCGCCGGGTAAAGTCCACTGTTTCCACTGTTCCTTGATCTCTGGTATATACCAGTTGATCCATATTTCGTCAACTGTCACGAAACGACACAGAAACTCCTTCGGATTGCGCTTAAACAGCGTTAGACATTGCTCTGAAGTTGTCTCACGGTTGCGCTTGTTGTCCGGAGTGAGCAAACGCGGCAGCCATTGCGCCTACAGCTTTCTCATGCCCAAAATTTCATGCAGGACGTGACCCACGCGGTCTTTTGAGATGCCTACGATCTTAGCTATCCCACGCACCTTCAATCGTCGATCTGCCAATACGAGATCGTGAATTTTTGTCACGTTATCCTCCGTGGTAGCCGTTTTCGGAGCACCTGGACGTGACTCTTCAAAAATCGACGTGCGACCACGTTGAAACTCGTTAAACCAATTTTTGACGGTCGCCATCGAAGGAGAAGAGTTACCGTACACAGCATCCAAGCGCTTTTTGATTTCACTGCGCGATTTCCCTTCCAAAAACAAGAATCGAATCACCGACCGATACTGCTCTTTTTCACACGCTCTCAAAAATAAACTACAACTCCCGTCCGGCTGAAATCTTGACAGTAACCATCGAGAAGGGTGTACTACGTGATAGAAAATTTCTTTTGCGAGAGTGGCGCCATCGGGTGGTGAGGCTAAGTACTTATTGGACCACCCTCGTATTTGCGTTATTTTCGTATTTACTTGGATCTATCTGAATATTAGTTTCATTTAATTCTTCCATCTTACTCTGTTCGTTTAGTTTTGCTGTTGCTTGAGCGCATGTTTTGTTTTATATGATTCTTTTTGCCTTTCTACATAATATAGATTGAAGATGATTATTCTGTTGACTTAGATTTTTTTCTCTGAATCTTGGATATAATATTTGTTGAAGCTATTTGCGAACTGGTATTCTTTGTAATTCGCAGTGTGGTTACTGTCGCAATAGGCGCACTTAACTTATGACAGTGAGATCCGCAAGGCTTACTGGAGACCGAGATTCAGGACCACGTGTCGAATTTGACTCAAATGATAACTTTGGATTGGGCACTACACTGCCGCAAGAGGAGCAACGATTATTGAAACTTAAGTCGAAGATCTTCAAACGAATCGTTTCTTGAAGATTATGCATCTATGCACAACCATATGCACAAAAATACCCGATAATGTTTGCTTTCAACTGTGATAACAGAGGTAATGCGATTTGTAGAGTTTGTTTCTAACTGCGGTACTTCCACCGAGATAAAATAGAGTTGATCTGTTTGCGCCGGTGCGAACAGAGTCGGACGATGTTACGGGATATTTCTAACTGTAGGAGTAATGGAATAGCAGAATCACGGGTTAAGTACGATTCCAACTGCGAAAGCACGAGATGCCAGAGGTTCAACCTCGACTACTAAGTGCTTTCCCAACTATTGGATTCTGAAATGATGGAAATTTGGTCTGGTCCACAAGATTTTTGCCACATGTAAATTTTGCTTTCACATGGTCGCTTCTTGCTGCCACGTGTTTAATTTTCACTATTTTTGGTATTCTGCTTGTGAACGTCTCCAACTCTCGTACTGGTGGTTTCGGCTAACTCTTGGAGTTAATCTTTTGTCACAGGATGGAGTTGTGAACAAATTAAGCGAACGAATATACTTGCATGCAAATTTTTACTGTGAATTACCTCGTGAAGTGTAACAGAATAAGTTCGAAATAAATGATTCAATATCAATTAATTTTCCCTTTTATTGAATCGTGGAATTTATCAATTTAAGTCCGCGTATGTATTTCAACAGTTGAATATCCACGACCGCGTCCATGTTTCTGTCGGGCACCATGCAGCGGTAAAGGAATTTGGCATTAAACAATTAATTCAATATTAAATTCAATCACAATTTTTTCATTACTCAGAAATCAGAATTAAGGGCTACAGATCAGATAATCCTCCTAAAAATGCGAAATATGAGCGAATTCTCGATTCGCGAAAGTCGGCAAAATGACGACGAATCCATGTGTCTCCAAATTCACCATGATACACGACTACGGAGAAAAACGCGTACTCACCACGTTTCCTACCAATACGGTAATTCCTGTTGAACTGTATCTCCTCTATCTTTCCATCTCTCTCTACTCTAGTAGCACTCTATCTTACCTACACTCTGTGAACTATTGCGAAAATGGTAACACAGGTAAAACTCCAGCAAAATGCCGACTATTGTTGCATGTTGATATAAACCAAATGGGCGAGTTAAGGATTCACGGTGTCGCAAATTTCTCTTTAGTGTGTTTGTCTATCATTTATCTCTTGAGAGAAATACCCCTACTCACGGAACGAACTCGATGCGGACGGAAATCTAATGCCACGAATTATTCTATAAATTGGTCGTTACGTCATCGATAATTTGTTGATGGTCATAGTGTTATTGTGTGCGTGTGTGAGTGCGCGAATGTCTTGCCTTTTCATCGCGGTTTTCCCTTGTTCGATCGTATTTTCCCCGGTCATAACAGGGTTGAACGTGTTCCGGGCACGTCTTTCGCTCGCATTATATCCAGGTGGTCGCAAAATCAGTTAGATGGTTGTTGGGATCGATGATGACGTCAATACGTGTGTTCTGCTATGCTGGTGTATATGTGTCGTCAATTTTGTGATATTAAAGTAAAAGCTTTAACATTAAGTTTTGCATCACAGTTATTCGAATCCGATCTTGTCCGCGTCCTGAATATCGCTTCGCGTGTAAATAATGCGTACGTTCGGTGTACTATTTAGTTATGGGAGCATTCCGAATTCCATTTCTAAATAATTTGTATGGATGACCGGGGAGTAGCCTCATTGGTATATCACGGTCTCATATAGCTCCTAGACTATCTTCTTGTTCTTACTGCATTACGGCTACCCGCTAAACTCGCAAATCTACACCTATTAATTAGTATATAGAACGGCGCCATCTCACTTATCGTATGATTGTATTAGAGCTAGAATCAAATTTCATGACTATATAAAGAGCGTGACGTCACTCTACTTATAGATATTGATATGCTAATTTTTATTATTCAATCAATATGCGTTATTAATAGTAATTCCGATGGACCAAAGTATTTTTATGCACTCGTAAATTTTAGGGCATGGATTAAGATTATCATATTTTCAAATACTTTCAACTATTGAATATTATTGAATTTTAATATACAAATTTATATATTTATAACTTCTTTATAACTTTACAACTATTAATTATTGTAATAAAGTGAACACTCTGAGCTCGAGATGATAATCTTAGGAACATGAGTAAGAATTCGTTTTATTGATAGCAACTTAGTTACTATTGTTATCAGTAAATGAAAAATTAATAATTTATTTCAACAAATAAAAGTACATTAATCGAAAGCGTTGATGTTGAACTTACTGCCAAAATTGTTAGCATTAATAATTTTTAATTAGCCGATTTTACATTTACATTATAAGATTTGGCGAAATACGTAAATTATTATTCAAATATAATTGAACAATTTAAATATTTCTTATTTGTAAAATTTGCACTATTGAATTAACTAATTTTATTAGTTAATAACTTTTAACTACGATTTTTGCGATAATTGTGAATTATGCGTAAATTATTTATATGACATTATGTATTTTTACACTATTTATATTTTTTTAGCGCTGTCCATTTTATTGTAAACAAGAGAAAATGATTTTGCACATTTGCAGAAACAACGTGAAAAGGGCTATCCGGCGTATTGTAAGGGGTATCCGGGTAAATGGGACTCTAAAATCTGAGTATAAATAGGCTCAATTTTGCACAGGTGAGGGGTATTCTTATCTAGTCTTGCAAAGTGAGCACTTGAGATTGACTAAACTTGGCTTATACCTGAGTTATTTCTCTCTTTTGATTAACTAAGCAAGCCTTCCTTCTCCTGTTGTGATTTAAGCTCGATTCATAGAACACTGCGCGCTATGAGAAGCTTGGTCTGAATCATATCATTGTGCATATATCACAGTCAAAATCACAAGAATATAGTATGGGCTGCCGTAAATACATAAAAGATATACGATTGGATGATGGAAAGACAAAGACAAGCAAACTCAAAAGGGGTCGATACAGTCGAAAGATTTACAAACGACTATAATTTGTATAAAAATTTAACTGAATATTTAAAAATACCTACACTGATGATCTACTTTGGGCCTCCCGCCGTAAAATTAGTTAAATCTTTAAAGTTAAATGTCTCTGCACAAATTAAAATTAACAAATTTAAAATTAACGCACAGCGTCACTCGGAGGCGCGTTTGAAAGGTCTTTGCAAGGGCTATCAAATGGTATGACTCATGGATGCTATCGATTGTTTTTAATTTTTTGCAAGCAGTAATTAAACATTGAAAATTCGGAAAATTTTTTACTAAAATTGATAATTTGCCAAATTTGGAAGAAAAATCTTACAAAAATTTGAGAGCATTTTTTAGCTTTTATCAAGCTGTATTTGAATCATTGATCAACAAATTCTTTTCGTCAAAACCGACGCACGCACGGGCATGAATATTGCAAAAAAAATGAATTTTCTTTTTTTTAGTTTTAGAAAATTTTTCTCTTATTTTTATTTTTTTTCAATTTTCACGTGGACAGAGGCATGGAATTTGACAATGCAACTTTTGGAACTCTCATGAAAAAATATAACATTAATCTATAATAAAGTTTACATCACGCGCACATGTACAGAACAACTTAAACTAACGCGGGAGGATGAATGTCCCGGCGACTAAATCGCCTTGACCATTTGCCTCCTTACAAAGGAAAGAATACGTCGAAACCTCTCTACCGCATTACGATGAGCGTAGCCGGCAAGTGATCGCCTGGCTACCTATCGTTCCTACGCGGCCGCGCATCACCATGAGAGAGAGAAATACCGGGAGAGAGAGATAACCTGACCTTTGTCCTTGGCGATGAGCCGGCAACGGGGAGTTGACCTGGCCGCTGGCTGGACGTATCCCGTGGTGAATCCACTGGAAGTCATGCCGTGCATGGTGGCGAGGGCGACACTGAATGCCCTGCTGCAGGTATTGTCGCCACACGTTGCCTCGTCTCGCCCTGGTCTGGTCACTGCTGTACATGTACTTCTTTTTCTCTCTTTACGCTGCTACTTCCAACTTCTCTCCTTAACTTTCTTCCGGGAACTGGCTCACGCGACTTGACGCATGGTCAGCGCTCGCGCTCTGGCCGGGCTCTACCACCAAGCCCACTCATTAGGTGGCGTGCGACAAAAGCGCTAATTGGTCGCGCGTCACACGCCGGCCTAAACCTGCATAGTGCGTGCATAGACGCGCACTCTAGCATGCTCGCTAACTCTCTCTCTCTCTCTGTCTCTTTCTGTCTCTCTCTACCTCATAGTCGCTGCGCTCTTGCTTTTTCGGGCGCTCTCAACTTTGCTCGGCAATCTTCGGCGGCTAGAAAAACATAAAGGCCAGTGTTTAGGCGCAATAAATATATGCGCCCAACGCTGACCACGTCGCCATGCCGAGCGATAAGAGGGAGAGAGAGAAGGAGGGCAGACGATGAGCAAGCGTACTGCTTGCTCTCGTCACAATTTTTAAATATTCAGTTGAATTTTTATACAAATTATAGTCGTTTGTAAATCTTTCGACTGTATCGACCCCTTTTGAGTTTGCTTGTTTTTGTCTTTCCATCATCCAATCGTATATTTTTTATGTATTTACCGCAGCCCATACTATATTCTCGTGATTTTGACTGTGATATATGCACAATGATATGATTCAGACCAAGCTTCTCATAGCGCGAAGTGTTCTATGAATCGAGCTTAAATCACAACAGGAGAAGGAAGGCTTGCTTAGTTAATCAAAAGAGAGAAATAACTCAGATATAAGACAATCGATAGCATCCATGAGTCATAGCATTTGATAGCTCTTGCAAAGACCTTTCAAACGCGCCTCCAAGTGATACTGTACGTTAATCTTTACCAGAGGCATTGAACTTTAAAGTTTGACTAATTTTGCAGTGGGAGCCTCAAATAGGTGACCGGCGGTATATGAATTTTCACTACACTTCTACCTAATACTCTTCTTAATATTAGCACTCACTCTCTCTTTTTAGCTGTTGTGAAAAAGGAGAAATGCTTATTCATGGCCGATCGATTAATGATGGAGGGTTGAACGGTTAACTCATTGGCCGGTGGCACTATATTATCGTGCTAATGAGTGATCTATTTTTTCTCCTTATTGTGAAAGATTAGAGCGATAGCCCGGAAGATTTTTTAGAAGAAGAGAATTTTTCCAAATACGAAAAGCAGAAGGTCTCAAAATAGTCAGAGCAACGTTGTGAAGGTGTAACTTCAAAAGTTTATACAATACCACTGTGGTGATATACGTTAACTCAACCTTCGAATTTAAATATGTTCAGCATAATTATCTCTTAAAACCGATCAATTTTATCGATTTCTTTCGTCTTATATGTGGAGCATATGGACGTGAACGATACCTCGAGGATACTTGCTATCTTCAACGTCCCTGTAAAGACAGAAACACGTACGGTACTCGTTTAATTACCACAAGAATGGTATTTCTCGAGATTGTATTTTCTCGTTTCATATAATAAAGGAAAATTAACAAAATCTAAAGAAACTCAGGACAAAACAAGTAATATTTGTAAAACCTTGAAAATACCTGTCTGTATTACAAGCGAAATTTATTTCAGTCTTATTTTAATAAACATTATTAATTACTATTAGTGATATAATAACCAACTGGTTGTTCCAATATGAGAAAACTTGTTGGAGGTTTCTGTGCAAAAAAATTGATAAACGATTATACAAAACTTGAATAACCTTATACTCGTATGCTGGCTAGGTGTGGACCTACGGAGAGGGGATAACTTTTCTAGCTTGTTAAGCTATATGCTGGCTAGGCGTCTACATCTTATAGCGTGGATGCTGTTCTATCTCTCTCTCTCTCTCTCTCTCTCTCTCTCTCTCTCTCTCTCTCTCTCTATTCAATAGCAGGGCGCTCGGTAAGCATATGGCTAAGCTATATGTTAGCTCGGCATTTCTCTCTAGCTTGAGATGTGTATGGAGGGAGTATACTTACTAGGGCGAGCGTTAAACTTATATTGAAAGACAGAGCTCAGTGCCTCGATTGCACTCAGCTCGAGAAGTAGTCTTTTCCTTCGCTTCTCCACCCACCTACCTACTCTCCCACCTCCTTTACATATATTTATTTGTAGTAAGTTGGCAATTTAACTATTAGCTATTATCTTTTTTTTCTATTAATTATTTTAATTGTTTAAGTAGACAATAAAATTAATAGTATGTAGACAATGAAATTAATAGCATTTATTTATTTACTTTTTCAATTATACATAGAGTAGATAACACTCTGTCGATAATCTTTATTCTCTTCAGTTGATATAGCTATATCAAAATATGCGAATGAATTCTTATAAAATTTATAATTATCTTCACATGAATCTATTATGTCAACTCCTCGTAGCTCAGCTTGTTTTTGTCTCTTCGTTTTTTTGTCTCGTCGTAATTTTTGTACATTTATAGCAGCGGAAACGAAATCAGTATCTTTTTTATAATAAAATACGCATGACATTCTTAATGGATTTGATAATTCTGCTAGTGGAGGACATCCCATATCACTTTCAAGATCTAAAATATTTCTGTAAATAAAAAATATAATTAAGAATTATCTACATAGACCAAATATTCAAACACACATTACTGAAACTTACTTTTCAGGCAGTATATTTTGAAGCCATTATTTTTACTCTTTCCTTTTCACATATATATATTTTTAGAATTTAACAAATGATTTCGTAAAACTTCTAATAACAATTTATACGGTATTGCACCTGATCTCCATAATATTCTATGATGATATAATTCATTCCATTTATTTACATATTGATATTTCTTAGGAAAGTTTAGCCAGTGATATGGAGGTTTAAAGAACAGAACATTTAGATTAGAATCACTACTCAATGCTAAATAAGCTAGTTCTGTACAAACAAATCGATTTGTTTGTACAAACACTTGTAAAAAACACTTTAAATTAGTTACTCAATGACTTTGTCGGTATAATGCAGAAGCGCGAATCTCCCATCCTAATTTTCATAGTAGTTCTGCCTTTCACGAAAATTTAGTTGCAATACAACTATCTTCTACAATTGTTCACATTAGAAAACCAATTTACATTGGTCTTTGTGTGCTTGACCTTTCAAAAATATATGTCTATGAGTTTCACTACGGATATATGAAACATAGAGGTGCTCCTGCACCTGAGACTGTAGCTCTTGAGCGAACCGCCAGGCACTCTCCACCTCGTTGATTCCCGGACGTACGTGTCTGAAGTCGAGGAGGAGAGTAGGCTGCTCCGGGATACGGGGGTGATTGCAGACCCAGTGCGATGCCCCACAGGTTTCCTGGGTCCTGGGCACTGGCTCGCACTGTCCGACGTCTGGGGTACGCCGGACTTGAGGGTCTGCACCCCCTGGTCCACTGTGGACTTGGGACGCTCGACACTGTCCTGGTCCTCCGTCTGTGTCGAAGCGTCCCGGGAAGCTTTCTTCGGGGCGTCCCACGATGAGTCCCGGAGAACGTCTGCCACCGAAGCATTGCGGTGTTCCCTTCGGGTGGTCCCCTCGAACTGAATCCTGGCGAAGCTCCGCAGGTCTTCAATTAACTGCGTCGCATCAGGGCCCAGTTACAGATCTAATAGCATCTGCGTGACCACCTCAAAGGTTTCCTCTTCGACGACGATTCTCCGGTCCATCTGTAACATCCAAAACAAAAAATCTCGGATGAAACTTCCTGCGCGAAGAAAAATCCTAATATACGCCGCATCCCACCAAGTTATACGTTCCCTCGCGATTCTTTGCGGGAACGTCTTGGCCCTCGTCGGTTACCATTCGGGTTTATCGGCCCAACTGTCCTTTGCACGACGGGCACGGTCTTTCGAGGCCTACCTCTCCCTTTAGTTTCCTTCATGGGAGAGTTGTTGCCTCTTACTGGACCGGTGACCGTCTCTGGGACCATTCGAGGTTGACCTTGACCTCTCTTCGTTGGGGCAGATACCGATAAATCCGAAGTCTCGGTGGGATCCTTATCTACGGCTGTGGGGGCTGCTTATTCTATCCGCTCGCTTGGTAAATCCCCTCTCGGATCTTCGCACGCATTCGCGGAATCGTTCGCCTCATCCAACGGCTAGTTATTTTGCGGCCTGCGAGGATCGATGACTTCCTCGCTTTCCTCATCCTCACCCGGACCGTAGTACGGTTTAAGGTCTTTGGCATGGAAGAGCTCGGGTAGGATCTCCAGCTGATTGCCTAATCTGTACGTGTTGGAATCACAAACCTCTTCAATCACGTACGGACCGGCATATTTCGGCGCCAATTTGCCTGAAATGCCTTGGGCAGCTGAAGAGAGAATCCTGTTCCTCTTCCAAACCCAATCTCCGACCTTGAACTCGGGTTGCCGTTTCTTCCGGTTATAATAAGCCGCCTGATGCGCAGCTTCCTCCTTTGACTTGGAGTTGGCCCTCTCCCATAAATTAGGGAGATTCTCCATATGTTCAGCCCAATCCACCACGCTTGACCCTCCGAACATTCAAGGGCCTGCTGAACGTCAAAGGAGGTACCGGCTGACGTCCAAACATGAGCATCGCAGGACTCTATCCCGTGGCGCTATGAGTTGCCGAGTTCAACGCGAAGTTGAACTCTGAAAGGTGTTCATCCCAGCTCTTATGATCACGGCTTACGTAAGACGTGATCAGGGTTTTGAGTGTCCTGTTTACTCGCTCTGTGGGATTCGCTTGGGTATGATACACGGGAGTCAAGGCGCGCTGGATGCCGTTTGTCTGGAGGTATGAATCGACTGCCTGATTCTAGAATTCGGTTGCATTATCCGAAAAGAATACCTCTGGCGCGCCAAACCTAGTGACAATCCTCTCGTGTAATTCCCTTGCGATTATCTTCCCATTGGCTTTGCGTATTGCAACACACTCTACCCAGCGAGTAAACAAGTCTACAAAGACTATGATGTACTCAAAACCTCGAGAGTTATGGGGGTATATATATATATATATATATAGTAATAAACCTGCCAAGCACTCTTTTTCGGAAACCGTATAATTTCTCTAGTGCTGTTGAGTGATTGGCTAGCGTATTCTATCACACGCTCTTCGCCATCGACATCTTGCGTGAGGACTGCCCCGATCCCATTGATACTGGCATCAGTTTGCAGTATAAAATGACCGTTAGGATCGAGAGATCTTAGGTTAGGTTCAGCGATCATGGCAAAATCGGGTATAAAACGTCTATACCACGAGGTCATTCCTATGAATCGCTTCACCTGTTTGACAGTCCGGGGTGTTGGATATTCCAATATCGGTCGTATCTTCTCTTGATATGCTCTTACTCCGTCCTGGTTTACAAGAACTCCTAAGTACCTGACTTCCGTCTTGCAGAAGTGACTTTTGGCTTTGTTGATGGTTAGGCCCGCACCTAGAATTCTCTTTAATACCATTTCTAGGTGCCGCTTATGCTCCTCAAAGGACAACGAAACCACAATTACGTCGTCAAGATAAGCAAAAGCGAATGGATCCATATCCGGGCTTATCACCTTGACAATCAACCTCTGGAATGTCGCTCCCGCGTATGACAGTCCGAAGGGCATCTCTTTAATTGAAAGTGCCCTAATCCAGGTACTGTAAACGCTGATATCGGACGCGAGTCTTCCTTTAGGGGAATTTGATGGTACGCACTGCTCAAGTCCAGAGTAGATATGAACTTTGCATCCCTTATCCGTCTTAGGATGTCGTTCATATATGGCAAAAGGTATGCATCAGGTTTGGTAATCGCATTTACCTTTTGGTAATTCACGCAAAACCTATATTTTCCATCAGCCTTCTTTAACATAACTATTGGACTTGACCATCCGCTGGTCGCTGGTTCGATTACATCTTTTTCCAGCATATCTTTGACCAGCGCGTGCATTTCCTCTCGCACTCTATCAGAGACTGGGTAGTATTTCTGTTTGATGGGTCAAGTATTTCCAACATCTATTTCGTGCTCAACCTCCACGGCACAGCCTAAAGCCTGACCTCCGTCAGGAATCAATCTTCTAACCAGATCTTCTATTTCCTCCAGCTATGTCTCCGTGGCCTCCCACAGTCCTACCGGTGCGAGAAATGCCATACCATCAATTCCAGCCACTTTCATTGGTACTTTCACATGAGCGTCTTTAAGCCATAATTCATCCTCGTCGGGATCCAAAACTGCGCGGAACTCTCTTATAAAGTTCGTGCCTACGTAGCAGTCGTCTGTGAGCAGTGGCGTAATGGCGACTCTGATTTCCTTCGTGATTCCTCCTACTTTAAAGGGGAACATCACGTGACCAATTATAGGACATGGGCGCCCATCAGCGAGACTTGCATCGCTCCCTCTGGTTAAATTCAATCCGAGTCCCATCTCCGATGCCAATCTCATCCCTAACTGATCCATGACCGTGGATGAGGCGCCGGTATCATAGAGTGCTCTAATTTTAAAGTCACCTATATCTACCCGCAACCACCACCTGGTCTCATACTCTGGATCATGTCCATGAGTTGTATCTTTTCCTCCATTCGTCGTGCTTTAGGGCGGCCTTTTCCCTTCCGCTGCTGCTACGACGATGGGCTGGCTTCTACTCGTGGATCCCTTCGGCAGAGGAGCTTTTTGTGTGGAGAGGCTCTCCCTGGAGTCTTCCCCCTCCTCCACAACCTGTATGTGGCCATCTGGTCCTTTCAGGATAACCACTCCCCTATTCTGCCGAGGGCAGACATCGGGTTCAATTGCCTTCCGCTCTAATATACTGCTAGGTCCTGGGCTCTCTTGATGCCCTTCCAGGACTTGTTTGGATCCCTGGGTCGCCGACAACTTGCTGTTTCCCATCGGCGACCCGCAGCGAGAGGTCGAATTTACTGGAGGCGCGAAGATGACCTCTTCTCTTCGCTCTCCTTGCCGTTTCCCTTGTTTCAATCTGGGCAAAACTTACGACTAAAACCCAGTTTGCCACAAGCGGAACACTGGAGAGGCTTAGTAAAGTCTATCTTCCGCCTCTGCCATTCTCGCCGCTCGCCAGGAGACCTGGAAGAAGGAGAATTTTTCCTTCCTCCAAGCCATCGGCTCTTACGCTGTTCTGGAGGGCTGCCTTGCTTCTCATTGGTCAACTTGCGCAACATCCGCTCGATGCCCTCCTGACGCTCTTCCATCTTCTTATCAGAAGTGGAAGCTTGCGTAGCCGATACCGATGCTTGTACGGTAGGCCTCCTGGCAGGGTTCTCTACGCCCTGTCCGCGCTGCGTATCTCCCTCCTTCTTCGCACGTGCCTTCCCTTTGCTGGCCATTGCAGCGGTTTGGGATTTATTACCAGCCGTTCGTTTGCTCGGCTGGTAGGCGTGCTGAGGAAAGATCGTTGAGTTGGGGTCGGCGAACACACGTGGACGACGACCGTAAGTTAAGGTGTTTTGTACCTCGGTCGCCCTCCTGTTGAATTGGCGTACCGACTTCATCTCACTCCGACACAGCTGAATTTGGATGTTAGGAAGGAGATTTGCATGGAGTAGGTCTAATAACCTCTCCAACGGCATTGGTGGTTCTAGTCTATTAACAAGAGCCACCAGGTTGGATACATGGCACTAATTCGTCCTCACCCTGGAATCGGTTCTGGGCTTCCTGCAACAGCCTTTGTTGCTGTTGCGTACTTGTGCCGAACCAATCCCGGTCGTTAGCGACGAATTCTGCATAACTGAGCCATTGGTACTTATTGTTATCGTACCAGGTCCTCGCGTTACCTTCTAGAATCTCTGATACGGAAAAAAGCACTTCGTAATCAGTTAGTACTGCGCCCACGCTCAGATCTTCCAACCTTGACAGAAACGTATCTACGCTCTGTGCTCTACTGCCCGCAAACCTCGATTTCCATCCGCGGACGATTTTCCCAACATCTCGGGTTGTGGAGAGCCCTGAGGATAATTGAGGACCGGTGCCAGAGGATCCGCTTCGACTCCTCTGTCGAACAGGTGCGGATCTCCCGTACTCTTCCGGAATCGTTTCACCTTCTCTCATTTGGAGGGCTTCCGGTGAGGTGCCGTCCCTTCTCCTGGGTACTGGTCTTGGAGGAGCCGGTGTGCTTCCCGAGATCCCAAAATCGTAGTGACAGGTGAATGTGTCCTGAAAGTCCACATTACGTCTGGAGCGCGGTTGAACCGAGTTGCGCTGAGAAGAACGGCTTGTATTGGCCATTTCCTGCATTCCGTATTCCATCTCTCGTATTCGTTGGCGCATGACCTGTACCTCGCGCTCCGCACATACCTGTATTCCCTGCAGAGTCTGAAGGATTTCTAGGATTCGACCTACCAGCTTGCGGTTGCGGTTGACGCCCTCCTTCAGGTACTCCATTTCCCGGAAGGCTTCACTAAAGCATAATTCTCCCTGAGGTTCCCTCCGGGTGCAGGATTCCTGCGACCTGAGATCCGGATGGCTCCCCCTCCTCTCCCCCTCCTCCTGCTCCTGGGTGCGGAGGGTCTTCTGGATGAGCTCATCCTCTTCTTAGCGGCTGGTTTCACCCTCAGAGTCCTCATCCGAGCAGGCGAATGTTCTTGACATATCTGAGGGGATCGTCGCTGTTCTCATCTGCGCTGAGGTTTTCTAACTCGTCACAGACTGTGTCGAGCCACGCTTGTCCGGTGCGCCTCCTACGCCCCGCCACCTCTTTACTGCGCGCGGTCTCTTCAAAATCTGTGACGGTGTACTCTTCTGGCAACCATGTCCCAAGCCTAGCCGCCTGCTGGATGACACTTCCATCCTTGCACAGCTCTAGATCCGCCAAGTAGCGTTTGCGCTGTGCGGAGGTTAGCTCTAATGCCCAGTTATCGATTTGAGCAGACAACAGAGCCATCTTGCCTTCGCACGGGTGTAGGATGCGGTCGAGGTTTGAAATTATCGACCTAATCGACCACTACCGCTTCCTATCACCCAAGGTATGAGCGGGGTATACACTATTTAGTGTAACTACCCTTAATGCCTCCTTTTTATAAGGCACAAACTAGCGAGATTATGCGCGCGTGCAGTCTCCGCAAACTACCTATTAATATTATAAAAATATCCTACCTAAGGTCGGAGCCTGCTGTTTGCTTGCTCCGCCTGGCTAATATTTTCTGGACTGCACGCTTGAGTCGCACTCTCTGCTTTTATCGTCGATCAGGTGCTTCCAATTTCCTTTATCCACCAAACTATGGTTGAAATAGGTTAATACCTGATTACCCCGAATGACCTGAAATCACTTCGACCTGCTAATAAATACCGCTTTTCGCCCTTTTTACAATCAACTTAACAATTCATAAGCAAAAGGTTCGAAGTGACTTCGTTTTTTCCCCAGCAGAGGGCGTACCGCTCATGATGTTGCGCTACCACCCCCTCAAACCTTCCTAAGAGCTCGCGCAATCGTCTCTCTCTCTCTCGTGCGTCAATTACCTTCGACGCACAATCCTATTCGCACTAAACGGGTCTTAATATCAGTTGGGCGCCATGTAACGGGGGAGGTTATCTGAAAAAAAAGAAAATTTATTTAAGAACAAACTCCCACAATGCAGAGCATACCGCCGCTCCGTTAAACACGTATGATAGTAGCCTTAACGTCAGATGATTTATCCTAGTTGTCTTCTATCAAACGGAGTTGAACTCACCTTAAGTCACGTGTCTTGTGACACTCGATGAGTTTTAAGTGTAAGCGACTTTATTCCTAATCTTCTTAATCCCCTAGATGTAATTGAATTAAAGCCTAAGCCTTTTTCAATTACTTAAGCTACTAGGAAAATTAAATGACGAAGACGGCGAATAAATTTAACAGACTTTAATTAATAAATATCACTACAGTCTTTGTAGGGCCGAAAGACTAACGCACGTGAATAGAATTTTACAATTAACTATGTTCGGTGAGAAAGAGAGAGAAAGAGAGAGAAAGAGAGAGAGAGAGAGAGAGAAGATTCGAATTCTACCGCGAACTAACGCGCTACGCGAATACAAAAAATAACGCTAACACGATTAGACAAAATACCGAATGTATTTTGTATCGCATATAATAACGGAACGTGCACCTATCATGCTGTACAATTACGGTGATCAGCCGTAATTGTTGATGCAAAATTATCAACTGCCGCTGCCCCTCGATTAATCAGCTGCGCTGCCTTGTACTGCCTCCAATTAGCTACGATACTTCTTCTGCACTGCTGCTGCTTTTTACCTCGGGAATACCGTTGCACTCACGGAGGAAATTGTCCCAGAAAACTAATTATTCGGAGAAAACAAAGTGCGAGACAAATCGGCGGTAAATTCACGTTCACAGCTGAGGCGTAACTGCTTATTCCAAAGATCGCGCGCCCCCTCTCTCTCTTAATTGTTAGAACTAACGCGCGAGAAGCAGAATTGCGAACGGTTTGATTAATTAAATCGACTGCCGTTGCAATCTATGTTTTATTACTTATTGAAAACCTTCCATAAATTCTACTATCGATTTATTTGGTAATTTAGTATTTACCAAATAATGAATAAAATTAGTTCAGAAAAAAATAAAGATGGAATATTTAGGTAAGTCCTGTTTTTACATAGATATAACTCATATAAGTCGGTAATGAAATATATATTCTAAATAAAATAAGTTCGGTTAAGTGATTCTAATTTAACATACTAAATCCTATTAATGGTACGCTAATATTAGGAAAATGAGTAGGCCACTTGCATAATTTCGAAACATTGGCAGTCAATGAAGATGAAAATTTTATTAGCTAGAATGACATCAGATTATCACAATAAGTGTTATAGTTTTCTCCTTATAATGAAAAGTTCGGAAATTACGGTTACGACAGCAATTTCACAATACAGTTGAACATTTATTAATTATTAAAAATAATTAATATTATTAATGATTAATTAATAAAAATAATTAATATTATTAATTATTAATTATTAGAAATAATTAATAAATGTCATTAAAAATTGCAATAGTTAATATTTACTGCACAAATACGAAATTTGAATAAAAAGATCAATATTTGAAACTTGGATATAAATGAATTTTTTATTTAATAATAGGAACTACGGAATAGTATAAATGACAATTTACAGTGAATATGGAACAAAATCATCAAGAAATATTTATCGTGTGCTAATAATTCTGGCTTTAGCTATTCAGACTTGTAAAACATGGCATTACTTAAAGAATGGATTCCATCCTGACCTGCGAAGTAAACAGCTTTTGAGTGATGAACAGAAAATACGCTATTCAACTATTGGTACCTTTGGAAATAAGAACAAGATGCCAAACATAGTTTTAATACTGACTGATGACCAAGATGTTGAGCTTGGTAAGTAAATTTCTTCAAATTATATTTATACAGTATCGGTCATAAATTTCTGAAAATTTTGTGGAAGAAATGCTACATTTAGAAAAGCCAAAAATAAAAATGGTAAATTTATTTAGAGGAGAAATAGTAACATCCCTTAAAACCCGAAAATTCTTGAAGTCATTTTTTTATATTTTCTAGACTATTTTATAGTGTCAGTTTTCCAAACCAGCGTAATTTTCTACCTAGTTCTTTGGTTGGCATCTGTTTGTTCTACTTGTCAGTTTACCTCTATCTTTGTTATCATTAGCTGGTCGAGAGTGCGCGTGCCGGTATTATCCGTATTATACGTATTGTTATCATCTATCCTTTGTCCTCTTATGCTTATTAATCCTATCAGTCGCCCCTACTAACATATCGGTATCCCTTCTCATGCCTGTTCAATCGGTTATCTCGCTCGCACGCACGCTTTCTTTTAGCTCCCAGTCGTGCCACTCGTACCTTCCTCGGTTGACTCATTCGCACTTATGTTCTCGCTCCCCTCGCTCTCTGGCTCACGTTTGTTGCCGGTCGCGTCACGACATAGCCGCCGCTTGGCTTCCCCATCAACGTCGCGTCCCGTCGCCGCTCTTCGTGATTGCCTCTCGGTGCTCCCAAGATCGATCGGGGTGTGTGTATGTGTGTCGAGCTGTCTTTCTAGGTGCATTGATTGGGTGGCATTCAGTCTTAGTGCGTGTGCGGTACTCCTCCCTGCGCAGCCAGCTATCAGGTTCAGCTGATTTCCGCTGCAATCTTTTTCGTCGCCTAGTTTTCTAGAGAAGCATCGGTCCGGGGTCCTGTGTGTCAGAGTGTGTGTGCGGGGGTGTAAGGATGATGCGCATCGATCAGGCGGGTCCTGAGAGTTTCTATTTTCGTGAGGTCTTGAAACGATAATTACGCGTAGATATGTGAGATATAGCGCCATCTGCTGATCGTTTGCATCCTTTTGTCAGGAGAGGATTTTCAATATGTCGTGCGAATTTTGTAAGACTGGACTTTTCTTATAATGAAGCATCATTACAAGGTGCTGCATTTATTTCAACATTTGAAGCTCGTATATATATCGTGAGACTCTTGTCCATTTGTTATTTGTGTTTGTATACTTGTTGTATTGGTTCTATTTTATTTATTCTTGACTTTATTAAGTTAGTTGCCAATTATTTTATAGTACTGGCAAATATGGAATAATTGCTTGGGGTGGAGTATATGGAAATAATTTAACACTAACACAAAGAATACCGAACAAAGTAATAAAAGTCATAAATTGTTTTCCAAATGCAGAAAATATTCTTAAAGCAATTCACAATAAAGCAATTATTCTAACTAGAGGCAATAAAGTACCATTATGATAGCCTGCATAAATTTTACATGTAAACGAAAAGTATAACGAGAAATATGCTTATACATGTACCTAAATTTAGCAAAAGAATTAGCGATAAAAATAGCTATCTAAAAGCAATAAAAATTTGCAATAAATTACCTACAGAGCTGAAGGATATAAAGGGGAGCAAAGAAAATATAAAAAAACGAATCGAAAAAGCTCGTATTAGTACAAAGAAAAAAATATGGATGATAAAATTAACTGGAAAGACTTGAATCGAACGCTGGAAATACAGGGTGTCCCATTTTGATGGAACCACCCCGAAATTTTCGACGGTTGGCGTTGTTCAAAAAAATTGTTCAGACAACAGTTGTTTCGGATAATGGGAGCAACCTTTCTCTGAAATCCGATTTGCCCTTGAGATTTATTTTCAAGGTCATTTGAAGGTCAAAGTCATTTTTTGAATAGGAACCCATATTTTTGATACCGGATTCGGAAAGAGCGGAAAATTCTACGTTCAGATAACGTATTATGTGTGGGGTGTGGTTAAACCCCCACCCCCCAAATTTATAATTTTCTTCATCTATGCACAGGAATGATCGGGCAAGGGTAAGGTTAATTGTAATAACCCAATAACTCCAATACCCAATAACTCGATAACCCCAATAACCCCAATAACTCAATAACCAAGAGATATTTTGAATAAGGACCCCCATTTTTTATCCCGGATTCGAAAAGAGCGGGAAATTCTCTGTTTCGATAAAGTATTATGTTGGGGGAGCGGTACACCCCCCCATCCCACCGGGGCAAGAGTGAGGTTAATAAGGTATTGATTACCCAGCCAGTGAAGGCAAGGTATTGATTACCCAGCTAATGGAGGTAAGGTATTGATTACCCAGCCAATGATGGCAAAATGGGAATGCTCAGCCGATCAAGACAAGACGTTGACTACAGATAGAGTTATGGTCAAGATTGTAACACAAACATTTATCTCATAAGATGTTCAAAAATACCCCCATTCAAATTTATGCAGTGTTGAATTCTACGTTCAAAATTTTCAACGTGACGCGGAATAGCTTTGCAAGCTTGTATGATGCATTGCATCATATCTTGCCATGTTGTTGGTTGCTGTGCATAAACAACATTTTTCAAATAGCCCCATAAAAAGAACTCTGGACTTGTCAGATCTGGTGATCTTGGACACCACTCAGTAATGTCACTACCAATGCCTATCCATCGTCTTCGGTATCGTTGGTTCAAGAAGTGACGAACCATTAGTGAGCGATGACACGGTGCACCATCCTGTTGAAGCCATAATCGTCTTCTGGTTTCCAAGTCCACATCTTCTAATAGTTCTGGTAATTCATTCTGTAGGAAATCAAGATATGCTGCTCCGTTGACATTCCCATCGAAAAAATAAGGTCCTATCAGATAACCATTTATTATACCGCACCAAACTACGAGGCTCCATCTATGCTGATTATCAACATGAGGGACCCAATGAGGGTTCTGGATAGACCAATAATGACTATTATGGCCATTGAGTTGCCCATTACCATGAAATGTAGCTTCGTCCGAAAACATGACGTATCTGAAAAATTCAGGATCTTCACGAATCCTTGCTTGTGCCAAATTGCAGAATTCGAGTCTGCGGCGGAGATCATCTGGCATCAAAGCTTGAGTCAAAGTTATGTGATATGGATTAAATCTGTACAGCCGCAAAAATCTAGCGGCTGTTGATCTTGGGATTCCAGTACGCCTCTGAATTTCACGCAACGAGATATGGTGATCCAAATCAACCATTGCTAAAATCAACGAGAATTCGTGGATCATCGTTGTTCGGCATCATAATGCGACGACGATTTCGGTGTATTCGGGGTCGACGTCTCTCTCTTTGCTCGATGATTCTCACGTGGTTCGTGTAGTGAAGCCTCCCTGGGTAATTTTGGCGGTAATACCTTGCCGTAGCACGATATCGGCCTTGACATGCCCCGACAGACAACAGAGTATCAACAATTTCGTTTCTCGAATAATCCGTCATATTCCCTCCTTTTAAGTCGACTAAGAAAATTACACTTGAACTATCCTGAGAAGGACTGTTCGCGAATCACTATTGTCATAAACAATACTAGAAAAGTATTATTAAACAATTTAGTTGAAACTTTGTAGGCTTGTCCAGAATCACACCAGAAAAAAGAATGGAAATAACATGTTATCCCACAAAATGGAAAATGACACTTCTCATGAAGGCTTTGAATACATGAAGTCGACTTTGAAAATCAACCTGAAGTTTAAGCTCAAGGTCACTGTTGTTTAACCCTAATTTTTTTGGGATATTGGGGTTATTGAATTATTGGGGTTATCGGGTTATTTGATTATTGGGTTATTTGGGTTATCGAGTTATTGGGTTATTACAATTAACCTTACTCTTGTCCGATCATCCCTGTGCATAGATGAAGAAAATCATAAATTTGACCACTACATGACCTTTGGCGAGGGGGGGGGGGGTTTAACCGCATCCCACACATAATACGTTATCTGAACGTAGAATTTTCCGCTCTTTCCGAATCCGGGATCAAAAATATGGGATCCTATTCAAAAAATGACTTTGACTTTCAAATGACCTTGAAAATGAATCTCAAGGTTAAATGGGATTTCAGAGAAAGGTTGCTCCCATTATCCGAAACAACTATTGTCTGAACAATTTTTTTGTACAACGCCAACCGTCGAAAATTTCGGGGTGGTTCCTTTAAAATGGGACACCCTGTATTTCCAGCGTTCGATTCAAGTTTTTGCAGTTAATTTTATCATCCATATTTTTTTCTTTGTACTATTACGAGCTTTTTCGATTCGTTTTTTTATATTTTCTTTGCTCCCCTTTATATCCTTCAGCTCTGTAGGTAATTTATTGCAAATTTTTATTGCTTTTAGATAGCAGTTTTTATCGCTAATTCTTTTGCTAAATTTAGGTACATGTATAAGCATATTTCTCGTTATACTTTCCGTTTTCATGTAAAATTTATGCAGGCTATCATAATGATACTTTATTGCCTCTAGTTAGAATAATTGCTTTATTGTGAATTGCTTTAAGAATATTTTCTGCATTTGGAAAACGATTTATGACTTTTATTACTTTGTTTGGTATTCTTTGTGTTAGTGTTAAATTATTTCCATATATTCCACCCCAAGTAATTATTCCATATTTGCCAGTACTATAAAATAAAGCATAATATATTATCGTTTGTGTCTTCGAATTCATATATTTTTCAATTTTGCAAATATAAAAATAAATGCTTTGTTTTGTTTATTAAATATTTAATATGCTTTTCCCATTTCGTACTATAATACCTTGATATTTGTTATCGGTTACTTGAATTAATATATTATGATTTATTTTAATATATATTGTTTCGGGAACGCTATCACAGTAGTTTCCAACAGTCAAATATACAGTGTTATATTATATTTAGTGATAGTTTGTTTAATCAATCAGTCAGCTACTTTTTGTAAATTCTTATTGACTGCATGAACTGCTTTAGTTCACGCATTATCTCTTGTAATGATGACAGTGTCATCAGCATATGATAAATTTCTATGTCCAGCATGTCTTTCAATAGATCATTGACATTTAGACTGAAAAATAATGGTCCTAATATCCTTGTGGATCCTGTGTCCTTGTGGAACTCCAGTGGTCATTATTATCATGTCCCTCATGTAATTATTAATTTTTATAAGTTGATATCTATTGGAAAGGGAGCTTTTCATTAGTTCCAGAGCATAATCCCTTATTCCGTGTTTCTCCAATTTATCCAGCAGGATTTGGTGACCAACAGTATTAAATGTCTTAGATAGATCTAGAAAAGTAGCAATTGTAGGTCTACTTGTGTTAGGATTCCTGTATATAATATCAGAAATATATGCAATTTGTCAATTGTATCCCTATTTTTGACAAATTCAAATTGTTTGTTCGATATTATTGTTTTGCAAAATAAGAAAGAAGTCTTTTTTACATAATTTTTTCTAGTAGTTTTACAATGTTCTATATTAGCAATATAGGACTGTAATTTTATATGTACGATTTAATTCCTGCTTTATAAATCGGAACCACTTTTGCAGTTTTGAGTTGATTTAGCCAGATTATTTTTTCTATACATACATTGAATATGTATTTTAAAGGTTCTTTTATACAAGGTGTCAAATAAGTAACGGAACAAGGCTGTAGCTTTTTAGGTACAGATTATTAGACCAAGGTCAAGGTCATTCCTTTAGTAACTTTCAACGCGGAATCCGATGGTGACCTTGGATTTGACCTTGAGATTGACCTTCAAAGTTATTTCAAGGTCAACTTTGTTTTTTTAAATGGGAACCCCTATTTTTGACAACGGCAATCGAAAGAGCGGAAAATTTTACGTCCAAAACGGTATTTTAAAATTTTTTTTCATGGCCTTGAGAAGGTCGATTTAAGGTCAAATGCTTGAGAAACTGCCTAAAAGCGTTTTTTTAATTTTTAAGATATCGAAAAATGACCTCTACAAAATTTGTTCAGAACAGAGTGTGCCACCCAATGCACCAAAAACCTTTGACCTTTAACGTCATTTTGAAGGTCATTTCAAGGTCGAAGTGTTTTTTGTAATGGAAACCCCTATTTTTGACCCCGGATTCGCATATAGCGCGAAATCAGAAAGAAACATTCAAAACGCAGTGAGTGGAAAAAACTTATCCGGCAAAAAAACTGTACCTACGTCTCTGCTTGCTCCTCATTTAAAACAACTTGACTTTCGGTTTGGATAACCCGTTACTTTATTATTCACACAATCAAAGGTCAAAGATAAGGTCACTGTAACATGCTCTCAGTAGAATTTAATAAATTTAGCCCGAAACATTTTGTAAATGTTTCGCGAATAATATTGGATCTAAAGGTCCCCGCACAAACCTTATGGAAAAAAACTTTCTGTCAAATGTTCCTAAAATTTGGGAGAAGGTAGCTAATATCATGTAGATTAAATGTCTACATGGGTCCAAAGCTCGCCTATGGCTGGGTTCCGAGATACCAGGGTTCATACACAGGCAAAACGACGGATTTCTGGATCACGGTTATTGACTTTATTTTCATGTTGTTTAACTCACAGACACGCACACACTCATGCGCGGTATATTATATATATATATATATATTGTCTAGCGACGGTGCCGGTGGTGGTTCCGTGGGGCCGCTTGGCAGGGGGCCGTGTCTACATCCAATTATATATATATATATATAGATAGATATTTTTTTTCTTTTCTATAGTCCACCCTATTCAGCCATTATGTAAATCAGGATCTATTATTTCAATACCATTCGGGTTGCCTATATCCATCTGTGCGTTCATTACAGTATGTAAAAGACGGAGTGAAGGGTAGTGAACATTTCCTTCGTGATGTCTTGCGTAGGAGAGATACCAAATAATGGAAGCGACGTGAGCACAAGTTCCTAGAGTTCGAGCTCCTGCTTTACACGTGCAATACTATCCGAGAATTGGATCTTGTTCCCCGTGTTCTCCGCCGTTATGTTCTTCGTCAAAAGCGATCCACAATTGATATCTAGTAGCATTTCTATAACGCGAAAACAGCCGGATTCTTATGAATCCCGGTTCATTTGTATTGGCTTCGATTTCAAACGTCATATCTTCTTGCTCGTCATCTTCCCGTTCAGCTCTTAAAGAACTTTGTAAGATGGTGCCAAGTACACTTGGTATGTTCCAAAAGTCAGAGCTTGTAACTCATTCACAGTCATCTGAGGAAATAATGGTATATGAGCTGGAGTTAAGAGAACCCAGCGAGCTCTTCTTCGTCCGAGATTATCAGCTTCTACTCTTGCCTGTACTATATTTACTTGCTGTGCTTGTTCGAGCATATGATTGGCCAAGGCTTCATTGGCATTTGGCATATTTATAGGTCCATAATACCTATTTATGATTGCACCAGCAATACGTAGGAAATCTGACAAGTTTGCGGCATGAGACGTTGGTATTGTATTGGAAAAAAATGAAAAAATACTTTTTAGATGCCCGTTGCGCGCTTCGACAATCCACCTCGTTTTAGTCACTATGCGAGACTCAGTTTCTTCAGTTCGAAACTGATTTTGATTACGATCCAAAAGTGGTGGCATTCTCGTTATCAGGCCTATTCCTTGCAAAGTTTGGATTGAGTTTTGGTATCCACGATCTACTATAACTATATCACCTTCTTGAAACCAATTCTGCATTCCATTAACATCTCGATTGAGTTTATTCAAAAGGATTCGAGCATCATTGTTAAGTGCATTCGAAAAGTATGGACCTTGAATATCAAGAATGTATCCATCAGGGCCAACAATTACTGATGGTTTCACGAGATGTTTATGTTTATGCACGCAAAAGGACTGTCTTAAAACTTGGAAACAAGAACTCTTCTCGATATCAAGATAAGTACAATCTATATAAACTATTGCTCTCGAATATTGGGGCGTAGGGTTGTACAATTGATGTGCAAACGGTGTGACATGGCTTTCAATGAATTCTTCTCTAGTCATAGCGTCAAATCCAATATTTCCATGGCAAAATCTTGCAGATAGTGATTGTCTTACTGTAGCTATTTGCATACCGGTACTCTGTCGAGAAGGATAATAAAACATTACACATAAAAAGTCATCACTCAGATTGTGACTCAACTTACATAAAAAGCACAGATCCTTTTTGCTAATATACCTATGTCCTCTTGGCACAGGTACTGGATCGCAGAAAGAATAAAGATCGTTGAATTGGACTTTTGTTAAAGAGTAGATTGTTTGAAACTCCTCATCGGTTACACCATGCTCGTCTTCATATCTTCGTTCCGCACTTCGTTTTATTTCTTCGCGCATTCCTTGTAAGAACGATTGAGCCTCTTCACCGTTTAAGCGGTATGGTCTATTAATGTATCTCAGTCCTTCAATTAAAGCTTGCAATAACCATCCCCTTTCATCTAAGTGAACCCTGCAGCAAACATGAGTTCTGGGAATATATATGTTTCTCTTAACAAAAATATCAACTCTACATTCTAATGTCAATCTATGAATATCATTGATACCATTACATACCAAACAAGTTTGAGACGAAGTTTGAGATAAGACATTCAATCTCAAACACTGGGGGTCATTGGCCAAAATCTCAATTTCACGACGGATTGTTACGATGCAGTTATTGCAAACTCGCGTATCGGGAGTTACTTCAGCTGGTGGTCTACCGTTTTCATCGCGTCGTGCTATAGCTATTTCACGTACGATAGCATTTTCATCACCAAATATGAATGCCATTACGCGTGGTATCTGTCGGTTCTCACATGTGTAGCATTCATGTCGTACCCGGAAGGCCATTGTTCTGTTACTTTGGTGAGTCAGTTGTTCCCTGCTACAAATGATGAAGGAACAATCACCCCCAACTGCGACTGAGCTTCAACTATCCTGAAAAGGACTATTGAAGCAACACCGACCAGCCAACTGCAATGGAACTCCAATAATCCTGAAAAGGACTATTCAAGCAACACCGACCAGCCAACTGCAATGGAACTCCAATTATCCTGAAAAGGACTATTGAAGCAACACCGACCAGCCAACTGCAATGGCACTCCACTTATCCTGAAAAGGACTATTGAAGCAACACCAAACAGTCAACTGCAATGGAACTCCAATTATCCTGAAAAGGACTATTGAAGCAACACCGACCAGCCAACTGCAATGGAACTCCAATAATCCTGAAAAGGACTATTGAAGCAACACCGACCAGCCAACTGCAATGGAACTCCAATAATCCTGAAAAGGACTATTGAAGCAACACCGACCAGCCAACTGCAATGGAACTCCAATTATCCTGAAAAGGACTATTGAAGCAACACCGACCAGCCAACTGCAATGGAACTCCAATTATCCTGAAAAGGACTATTGAAGCAACACCGACCAGCCAACTGCAATGGAACTCCAATAATCCTGAAAAGGACTATTGAAGCAACACCGACCAGCCAACTGCAATGGAACTCCAATTATCCTGAAAAGGACTATTGAAGCAACACCGACCAGCCAACTGCAATGGAACTCCAATAATCCTGAAAAGGACTATTCAAGCAACACCGACCAGCCAACTGCAATGGAACTCCAATTATCCTGAAAAGGACTATTGAAGCAACACCGACCAGCCAACTGCAATGGAACTCCAATAATCCTGAAAAGGACTATTCAAGCAACACCGACCAGCCAACTGCAATGGAACTCCAATTATCCTGAAAAGGACTATTGAAGCAACACCGACCAGCCAACTGCAATGGAACTCCAATAATCCTGAAAAGGACTATTCAAGCAACACCGACCAGCCAACTGCAATGGAACTCCAATTATCCTGAAAAGGACTATTGAAGCAACACCGACCAGCCAACTGCAATGGCACTCCACTTATCCTGAAAAGGACTATTGAAGCAACACCAAACAGTCAACTGCAATGGAACTCCAATTATCCTGAAAAGGACTATTGCAGCAACACCGACCAGCCAACTGCAATGGAACTCCAATAATCCTGAAAAGGACTATTCAAGCAACACCGACCAGCCAACTGCAATGGAACTCCAATTATCCTGAAAAGGACTATTGAAGCAACACCGACCAGCCAACTGCAATGGCACTCCACTTATCCTGAAAAGGTCTATTGAAGCAACACCGACCAGCCAACTGCAATGGAACTCCACTTATCCTGAAAAGGACTATTGAAGCAACACCGACCAGCCAACTGCAATGGAACTCCAATAATCCTGAAAAGGACTATTGAAGCAACACCAAACAGCTAACTGAGATGATGATGACTAGCAAGAAGATATGACGTTTTAAATCGACACCAATGCAAATGAACCGGGATTGACAAGAATCCGGCTGTTTTCGCGTTTCAGAAATGCTACTAGATATCAATTGTGGATCGCTTTTCACTACGTCTTTTACATACTGTAATGAACACACAGCTGGATATAGGCAACCCGAATGGTATTGAAATAATAGATCCTGATTTACACAATGGCTGAATAGGGTGGACTATAGAAAAGAAAAAAATATCTATCTATATATATATAATAATTGGATGTAGACACGGCCCCCTGCCAAGCGGCCCCACGGAACCACCACCGGCACCGTCGCTAGACAATATATATATATATATATATATATATATATATATATATATATATATATATATATATATATATATATATATATATATATATATATATAATATACCGCGCATGAGTGTGTGCGTGTCTGTGAGTTAAACAACATGAAAATAAAGTCATTTAATAAAATTTAGTAAAACATTTAATCTACATGATATTAGCTACCTTCTCCCAAATTTTAGGAACATTTGACAGAAAGTTTTTTTCCATAAGGTTTGTGCGGGGACCTTTAGATCCAATATTATTCGCGAAACATTTACAAAATGTTTCGGGCTAAATTTATTAAATTCTACTGAGAGCATGTTACAGTGACCTTATCTTTGACCTTTGATTGTGTGAATAATAAAGTAACGGGTTATCCAAACCGAAAGTCAAGTTGTTTTAAATGAGGAGCAAGCAGAGACGTAGGTACAGTTTTTTTGCCGGATAAGTTTTTTCCACTCACTGCGTTTTGAATGTTTCTTTCTGATTTCGCGCTATATGCGAATCCGGGGTCAAAAATAGGGGTTTCCATTACAAAAAACACTTCGACCTTGAAATGACCTTCAAAATGAGGTTAAAGGTCAAAGGTTTTTGGTGCATTGGGTGGCACACTCTGTTCTGAACAAATTTTGTAGAGGTCATTTTTCGATATCTTAAAAATTAAAAAAACGCTTTTAGGCAGTTTCTCAAGCATTTGACCTTAAATCGACCTTCTCAAGGCCATGAAAAAAAATTTTAAAATACCGTTTTGGACGTAAAATTTTCCGCTCTTTCGATTGCCGTTGTCAAAAATAGGGGTTCCCATTTAAAAAAACATAGTTGACCTTGAAATAACTTTGAAGGTCAATCTCAAGGTCAAATCCAAGGTCACCATCGGATTCCGCGTTGAAAGTTACTAAAGGAATGACCTTGACCTTGGTCTAATAATCTGTACCTAAAAAGCTACAGCCTTGTTCCGTTACTTATTTGACACCTTGTATAATGTATAATACTTTTCAATGTACCTACAGTGCCGGTTAAAAGTTCTATAACTCGATGCAAAAAATAAGCTATTGGAAAAACGGCCATATTTTGGGAAAGAAGGGTCACAGGAAATAAAAAATAACATCTCGAAGTACTTGTCAAGACATATAAAATTTTATATCTAAAAATTTTTTAGAGTTCATGTATTTAATTAAAAAGTTGTATGAAAAATAAATAAAATTAACTAAATTTTTTAGATGTATATCCAATTTTTTAATTTTTTAATTTATCAGCTGCGCTACCTCGATCTGCCTCAATATAACTTTATTGCTGCTTCTGTACTGCTGCTATTATCTGTCACGGAAATTCCGTTGCACTCACGCACGTAATTGACCCAAAGGAAACTTTACTTTTCACAAAACAAAGTGCAAAACACAAATCGGCGGTAAACTTTAGTGAACAGCTGAGGCGAAACTGCCTATTCAAAAGATCGCGCGCCCCCTCTTTCTCTCTTAACTATTAAAACTAACGCGCGAGAAGCAGAATCGCGAAACGGTTCGATTAATTAAATCGACTACCGTTGCAGTATATATATATATATGTTACGAAGGGGGGTCAATAAGTCTTTACATGATGTTTTTGGTAAGCAATACTACTAACTAGATATCGTACAAAGTTTCAGCTCGATTCATTAAGTCGTTTTTTTGTGAGCGCTGATTGAACAAAAAGTTATTGGTTTATTTGAAAAATGGAAAAAACAGAGTTTCGAGCATTTTCATTTGAAAGACCTTACACCAAAAGAAATCACAGTTGAGTTGAACGCCGTTCAAGGGAAGTCTACCCCTGTGTTTATAACTGTTTATAACTGGGTAAATGAATTTAAACGCGGCCGTACAACAACAAAAGATGAACCTTATTCAGGACGCCCCGTGGAAGTGAGTACACCCGAAATGGTCAACAAAATCCACGACATGGTGTTGAGTGATAGAAGATTGAAATTGCAAGCATTAGTTGAGGTCACAGGGGTATCAAAGGGTACAATGATTTCAATTTTTCATGAAAAATTGGAGATGAAAAAAATATCAGCAAGGTGCCGCGTTTTCTCACTATTGAGAACAAACGAACCCGCGTGGTCACCTCAGAGACTCTTTTGGCACGCATACGTCGTAATCCGGAAGACTTTTGGCGTCGACTGGTAACTATAGATGAAACATGGGGACACAACTACATTCCTGAAACCAAAGAATAGTCCAGGCAATGGATTACTGCAGGGGACAGTAAAGTCAGCTGGTAGGATTATGGCACGGTTTTCTGGGATGCGTATGGAATTATCTAAATCGACTACTTGGAAAAGGGTCAGACGATCACTGGACAATATTATGCGTCATTATTAGGTCAGCTGAAAAAAAATCAGAGAAAAACGTCCTCACTTGAACAAAAAAAAATGCCTCTTTCTTCAAGACAATGCTCGAGTTCACACGTGTGCAGATTCGATGGCAAAAATTGACGATTTAAAGTTCGAATTAATTGGCCATCCACCATACTCGCCTGATTTGGCTGTCAGTGACTTTTTCTTATTTCCTAATCTCAAAAAATGGCTTGCAGGACAATGATTCACGTCGAATGAAGAAGTCATCGCCGAAACAAATGCCTATTTTGAGGGTTTTCAGAAATCATTTTTTTCTGATGGCTTAAAAAAACTGGAAGGCTGTTCAATAAAATGTATCGACCTTCAAGGAGATTATGTTGAAAAATAAAAAAAAATTACATACGCAAAACTTTTTTTTCCTTCTTTTTGTAAAGACTTATTGACCCCCTCTCGTATAACGGGGTGGATATGTAATGGGCTATTATAAGGTGTATAGGTTTGCGCGTAAGCCTCTTCGTGTGCGCACGGAAGTGTGAGCCATGCGAGCGTCGCCGCGTCGCTGCGCAATGACACATACGTTAGCGGTGCTCCATGTGCTTACCGAGGGTTGCCCCCGTTGGCAATCGCAAACACCTTCTCTGCGTTGAACCTTACCTTACCTTAGGTGTATGCCCTTGCTTCTGGGCGAAATCATCGTTAATTGCTGACACTACTTTTCCTGGGCAGCTCCAGTCTCGCTCGGATGAATAATTACATTCAGCTAGCTGAAAATGGACGCGAAAGTGTGAAGGCGTATGACAAAAACGAACGTACGAGTATGAGATGGGAATAGGCGCTTCTGAAGAGTCAGTCAATGATCAACATAAGTCATCCTTTACTAACACAACGGTATCGTTTATTAGTCAACGGTTTATCTATAAACTGAGACCTCTGCAACGGTGATAATTCTTAGCACGTATCAGGTGTGGGTGTCCTCATTTTATTCGCTGACATGTGCACGCAACAATTGTTCGGTCATGGTTTATAACGCGCGGACAATTCTGCTGTCGCGCTTTCCAAGCTCGTGTGAGATCGACCGGCGATCCACCTTGGATTATGCCTTATATGAACGCGCGTAGGACAATGACGGGTCGCGTGCTCGTATTGTACAGAGCTGGCCAGCTTACCTTGTGATTTCATCGTCGCTCAGGTTTGCTCAATTGGAAAAAAAGGGTACTCAGAAGTAAAACAATGTATGTTTCAAGCCACCTTGTGGGGAGTCTAGGTAGCTTGAAACAGACATAGGGGTTTGCGCATACGCGTGGGCGCTCTGCGCACGCATCGTGGATAGTCAAGGAGTGGGTGGTGCCACCCATCGACCCCCCAGAGTCGTTTCTTGACCTAGTCACGACGCTTCAGAGACTCCGACTCCTCTATTAGTAAATAATAAAATAATAAATTTTATAAATTATATAGACTGCCAAAGTAAATTCCTCCTATATAGGTTGTTAAGGTAGGACACTGTAGAAGTTGGTAGGGTGCTTAGTAAGCCATATGCTGGCTAGATGTGAGGCCTCGGAGAGGGGTAGCGTCTCTAGCTTGCTAGGCGCATACATCGTATACCTCTCTCTCTTCTTCGATAGTAGGGCGCTCGGTAAACATATGCTGGCGAGGTGTGGGCCCTTCGAGAGGGTGTAGCGTTTCTAGCTTAAGATGCGCTAACTAAGCTATATGTTGGTTCGACGTCTCTCTCTCTCTCTCTCTCTCTCTCTCTCTCTCTCTCTCTAGCTTGAGTTGTATATGGAAGAGGTATGCTTGCTAGGGCTGTATCAAGCTTATATTGAATGACAAAGCTCAGTGTCTCACCCGCACTCAACTCACGAAGTAGTCTTTTTCTAGCTTCTCCACCCACTCACCCACCCTCTCACTTTACACTCTCCCACCTTTCTTACACATATTTATTTATAGTAAGTAGGCAATGTAATTATTAGCTATTTTCTACTTTTTAAGTTATTATTTTAATTGTATAAATAGACAATAAAAATAATAGTATTTACACAATGAAATTAATAACATTTATTTATTTACTATTTTAATTATACTAGAGTAGAATTTGTCTATAATCTCTGTCTATAATCTTTATTCTCTTAAGATGACATAACTATTTCAAAATATGCAGATGAATTCTTATAATAAATATAATCATCTTCAAATGAATCTATTATGTCGATTTCTTTTAGTTGAGCTTGTTTTTGTCTCTTCTTAATCCAAGTTATTTTTGTACATTTTTTAACAAGTATAATTTTTTGAATTTGTAGTAGCAGAAACGAAATCAGTATCTTGTTTAAAATGATATACGCATGACGTTTTTAAAGTATGTGATAATTCTGCTAACGAAGGACATCCCACATCACTTTCAAGATGTATGATTTTTCTGTAAATAAAAATATATTTAAGAATTATCTACATAGACTGAATATTCAAACACACATAACTAAAACTTACTTTTCAGGCAGCATATTTTGAAACCATTATTTTTTTCTTTCCCTTTCACATATATATTTTTAGAATTTGACAATTATTTCGTAAAACTTCTAATAACAATTTATATGACATTACACCTGATCTGCATAATATTATGGGATGATATCATTCATAGCATCTATTTACATATTGATATTTCCTAGAAACGTTTAGCCAGTGATATGGATGTTTAAAGCACAGAATATTTCGATTAGAACCACTACTCAACGCTAAATAAGCTAGTTCTTTACCAACAAAACGATTTTTCGGATACTAAAAACCTTGAAAATCTAATACATACTTCATTTTAAAAATTTGTTATCGTAGATATATTCGAGCAATATGATAGCTATCTTAGAAATGAGAATGTGAGAATGTTGGAATTCAATATATATACTTTATTTAATTAGATGTCTCAGCAGTTGCCTTCTTACTTTTCATTTTAAGCTATCCTTTCTGTAGTTCACAGCGCCAATGCCGCTGCAAACAGCGCCACCGCCTGGCTTTAAAAGTTAGTCCACTGTAAAAAAGAGCACAGTCTGTTAAGAACGTCTGTAGCCATAGGTGGTAGTTAACAGTAGTCTATAGAGATTACTAGTAGTTAGAAAAAGTATCTGAGAGATCCTGCATTATTCCTAAAGTAGCTCAAAGATAACTATTAATTTATAAAGTAATTTAATGAGTATCTCAATAAAAATATCTTCAATTTCATAGTTTGAACAAACAGTAAAAGATCTGTAGTCGGAATATTATAAATCTCTTGACAAAGGGGTCGACGTAGATGATTTTATTTGATGGGAAAATTTAGCGAATTCTACTTTCATTGCTCTTAATCAATATTTGAAGCTCAGTAATTTATCTCAAGCAATACTACAAAGAAGTCAAACTTGTGCTACTCACTTGTTTTCGCTAGAAACGCAATTCAATAATTTCATAAAAGGCGATGGAACTATCCAGATATCACAGTTAAATATAAATGAAATTCAAGAAGATGGTGTTGTTTGGAGACCAATTCATTCTGCTTTTGAAAATCGTATTAATACTACAGTTACAGCAAATCAATATCATGTGAATATAAAGTCGTTTTTAAATGAAGCAAACAAAATTTTACAAAAGCATGTAACACGATTCGTTTCTTAACTCGGTTTGTGATTCACGCTTCAAGTCAATAGCCCAAAATAACGTCGCGCTACTAATTTATTTATAAAAGAGGGAATATGAAAGGCGCATTTGCTTCGCCGCGGAAGGCGTCGATGGTCTTTCGTCGTTCGGCGGTCCGGATACTGTAATTGAGAGACAGGAAAAGAAGCAGGAATGATCCAAATTATTGATCATTAACAGTCTTTATTCATTAATCGTTACAAGGCTAATGGGCTTCATGGGTTGACCACTCGAGCTTGCCTCGGCCCTCCCCTTCGTTAAAACGGAAGGAGTTTCTGCGACTTTTGCGCGATCTACCGGGTGATTCATCCCCGATTCCCCGAGTCCATGAGAAGAAGCAGAAATGATCCAAATGATTTATCATTAACAGTCTTTATTGATTAATTATTACAAAGCTAGATGCGATTTCGCATCAGAAATAAGGCCGTGCGAGCCTGTCTCCCTGCAAGTGAACATAGTGGAGACAAAGCATCGCCTCACACTCACTCATCCAGTCGTTCGGAAGAAGCGGTGTGAGTTAAACACATGCACCTACCTGTCCGCGTCCTGACGATTTATCCGAGAATTTAAGTTTTTTTTTTTTTTTTTAATTTAATTTTTTTTTTATATTTAAGCGAAGGGAAACCGAGGGGCGCACCGATAATACGTAAGTACCTGACCTGAGAAAAGAGGCGTCGTCGAAAACCCGGCAATCAGCTTTAGCCGGTATTGCTCTGCCATTGTAACGCCACCGGCTACGCACACACGTGCGAGTCACGCCGGCGACATTATTTCTCCCTCTCTCTCTTTATTTCTCTCTCTTCCTCACACGGCTCCAACCATCGACGCCGATCAGGAACTAAACCTGAAACAAAGCTACATTGATCGTCGATACTTGGTCCGAATCACAAAGACATCGATGTGGCAGAGGCGAAGGGAAGGGAACGCGGAAGAGAGAGACAGAGGCAAATAGGGCGAGAAATCTCAATGATTGCCTCACCCGTCACACCTCCTCCTAAGTCCAACGATACCCCAAAGATCATCGGTGAACAATCACCGTGATCTCTCTCCCTGTACCACCGCCAGACGTCCTGGGACCCATAGGAACAAAGGAAGGAAGCACAAGGAAGGGACAATATTCACACATTTGTAATGCATCAAAGCCCTTAAACCTGCACCTTAGTTCGTCTATTGCTTTAAGTCCGGCGCATCAGAAGTGCAGCGTTGCAACGAGATGCATCGTAACCGCATCATCCTGACATATTCAGCCGGAGTTGGATGACCAGAACCAACCACCCCGGCCAACCTAGCCAGTTCCTTAGCCTGTCCTTCTGTCCATGAGTCCTCGGCGGCCGAACCTAGAAGCTCCGGAGGACGGCGAAAGGACTTAATGGAAGCGTTGTGTACCACGTCGGCCACGCCAGGGCGGCCACTCCGACCAGGCGGAATACAACACAAAGTGACTTCCGCATCACGTTAGAGAGTGCTAAACTCTTGCTGTTCGGATGCATCTTTCTCGTCCGCCTCGCCCAGATCAGCCCTCTGTGCCTCCAAAGCCTTCTTCGCTTTCATCCTCTCTCTTTGCAGGCGGCCGCCACGCCTTTGCTTCTTCTTTCGAGAACACAATCTCGTCCCTAACCGAGTCTTCAGCGGCGATGACCCTCAACCGGGGATCCATTGCCTCGTCCGCGGTTCGCGCCTCAGGAATCCCCTGAACCAGATCCGTCCTTACTCGGGTCCACAAGTACCTCGCATAAGCTGGCGCACACCTCGCACATTGGTCCACCACCACGTAATACAGCCCACAATTCCGGCAATATTTTCGCGGATTCATGGGCTCCGGACACTTAGAACGGCGATGGACTCTGATCCTGCAATTAAAGCAGGAATACGGCCGAACGACCAACATCGCGTCAAAAGGTACAGGCTCCAAGCCGCTCAAGAAAGTTCCCGTTAACCAGGCACCCTCAGGATTTATCTCCCCGCCCCGTACGATAGGAGTCGGCGCGGGGAAGACATGCTGCAGCGGAGGCTGCAAGTTGCCTCTCCTCAAGCCCGGCACCGCCATCCGATCTCGTCCTGGTTCGGTCCGATGCGAGTCCGGCTGACATGGGATCGCCCTGGAGACGGCTCCTCCATGTTCTTTTCCCACGCCAACTGACTATAGTTAGGAAATATTCCCAACACGGGCTGAGCGACGTCGATCTCCCGGACCCACTTTCCGTCCCGGAGCACTAACCGGGGCGCGTCAACTACCAACATCCGCGCGGCCGGACTACCGGCCATCAAGGCAGGCAAAACCGAGACTCCCTGGTGATTATCACCTCTGATTGCTCTCCTCCTAAGCCGTTGCTTCCGCTCCACCAGGGCGAGAAGGTGAGTCTCGTATATCTAGGGAACGGGAACATGTCCGTCCGCGAGCCCGGCCAATCTCCAAGTGACGCGGGCATCTTCCTAAGGTAAGCTCTTCTGCCGCCGCACAGTGCTCAAAATTAGACAAAAATCGCTGCAGATCGTAATTTTTATCCGATTTAAGTCTTTCGGGTCACAAACAAAAGTTATTCCTTTTTGGAATAATGTAGAGCTGCCACGGTAATGATATATACTTCCTGACTAAGTCAAAACTTATTATTGTAGATTGAAAAAAAATACCCAAACTAGTCCGATATTTACTCGAACTAAATTTTTTCCATAGATCTTCCTGAAGTAACTTTAAACCAGATATACAATAACAACCTTGACTTTAATCTTCACAATGATCTTCAAGGTCATTTCACGATCAGACATTGTTTTTAAGTAAAAATCTCATTTTTGACATCGAAAAAATATTAAGCGATAAATCTTACGTTTAAATCTGTATTGAGCTCAGATTTCGATTATTTAGTTCTTTATAATGTCATTTAAACCTAAATAAGTTCTAAATATATTTTCAAGAGAAGATATTTTACAGGTCATGGTCATTCTTAAAGTAATTACAACGAAGAATTTTATACTAGTTTCGTCTTTGACCATGATGATGGCCTTGAAGGTTATTTCAAGGTCTGTTAAGAAGTATTTCTGAAAACACAAGTAAAGTTCTCTATGTACGTATTCAAATAGTCAGTATTCTAATTCAGCAACCCCGATAATGTGTAATAATATCATTGAATTTGAGGTCTTTGTAATAAACTAAACCCAGAAATCTTAAAATACTAGAGCTAATTACATTAACCCTTTTTTCATGAACCTAATGTTTAAACTCTAACCTTAGGGTTATGGTTTCAAGGATTAAGCGTTTATAACTTTATGGGTTTGAATTTAAAAATTTGATAATGGATTTTATTATTATTTGTAAGAGTTTTAAAAAATAAAGTAACAAAAACATTTATCGAATTAATTAGAAATAAATAAAAAAGAATTATGAAACATGTTGATATTCGGGAATATATTTTTGTAATAATAACTCATTAAAAATGTAGTCAGGATAAATAGAAGCGGTAAATTATTCATAAGACAAATGGTTGATACTAAATAAGTTAAACCTTTATTATTATTTGAATTTTTACAATTAATGTAAATTATTTTATTTATATGGTAACAATATTTTAACATATTTAGTTAGTTTTGTCATAAACCATTTTTTGTACTTTTATTGATAGTGTTTCCACTTTTTTTTTCTTTTATTCTTTATGAACTCACTAATGGATCTGATGTAATGAACATATAATGTAATATATTTGTATTTGTCGAAGTTCTATCTGTCATTCTACTATGTGCAGTTCGTCCTTTGCGAAATAATTTGTTGTTACCTTCTAGAGGTTCTTCTGACATCTAACCAAAGAGAATATCAAAAGATTTGATAATGTCACTTCCATGAATGAGGTCTTTATGTAGGGAAGGTGGCATTTTGTACCAACCATATAATCGTACACATTCTTCTGCAATTTTATTACAGTAATCTTTAAATTTATTACAATCTATTCTCATACTGCAAATTAACACTTGCAAAATTATATGTAGTCTATTAATTAATCCTTCATCTAAAAATTAACATTGCTACACTTTTTCCTTGACGAAAAAGATAACGTGCCATATTTCCTGTATTGGTGGTATCAAAACCTTGCTTAACAATGTCAACAGGTAAAGATAACTTTATTTTTTAAATTTCTTTAATATACGAGTATATCTTTCTATTTTCCACAATTTCTTTTTCTGATTTTGTTCTTGCTATAAATTTTCCTACCTAAGTCCAGCTTGTAAGATACATGCAATAAGCTCGTATTCCATGAAACGTATACAGCAATGAAATGTGGAAAGTCCAAATTTGTAGTGATCTTTTTTACAAGGTAAGAATTTAACATGATTTAGGTTATTTATATATTTTGGTACAACTTTGCATATATTACAACAACTTGAAGAAATGTGCCCTGTTAATATATTACACGCTTTGCCATCTATCATAGTCCATTTTATATTAAATTTAATTGTAAACGACATTTCATTTAAATTAAAACAATACAATCCAATCTTTTCTAAAATACCTATGTAATACTTGTAATGTCGAAGTACGTATTCTGGCCTTTCTTTTGAAAATTCAAATTCCACCATTCGACAATGATGGTCTCTCGTTTGTCCAAATAGTGTCATTATCTGCTCGTAATTGAATAGGTACAAAAGAAATTGAGAAAACTATTTTATCTGAAGATTGAGAAGGGCATCCACGCTTATTAGAGGATGAATCAAAATCAATAGAGTTGATATAGTGATTTTCAGTTGCATTATTGTCATCATCATTGTATTCATTATTTTCATCGTTACTAGTACTTGTATCATCATTTGTACTATTTTGGTATTGCCCTAATCATTTTTTATGGTAGTTTGTTGGCCACTTGCACCATCCATTCCCAATTTTTCTATTAGAAGTAATGTCTTTTCAGATATTTCTTTTCATAAATCTGGTTCTAACAGTAATAAAATTCGTATAATAGTATGTTCAAGTAGTGATATAAAAAGTACTTTTCTCCAGCTTCTGATGATTCTATATTTTCTGGATAGCAATTTTTTTTGCTTCAATAATAGTTGGAAATGATGGATATAAATCAATACCCGTAAATTTTTCATTATGAATTCGGAATTTGTTATATTTCCTACAAGAGAAACTAGATCTGTGTACATAGCTAGAATTAAATTAGTTTTTGAAGCAGAATCCGATTCGGAATCAGTTTTTCTTTTCACGGCCATAATCAACTCATCTTTACTATATTGTGACGCGAGCTCATCAGAACGCCTTTTCTTACTTTTTTAAGACCCTTCTAAACGATACTCGTGGACGAACTTTTCGCTTCAACGGTTCAATATTTTTGTTAGGCGTATTTTATTTTATAGAAGCACTTTCTTGAAAGCTAACGATAAAATCCTCTTTTATATAATTTGCATATTTACTTACAAATCATTTTTTGTGCGGTTAACTTGTTGCCACTTATAACTATAATCTTTAAAAAATTTAGTTTCTAGTTTGTTTTTTATTATCAGTAACTGAATATCATCAAATTCCTTAGTAGCTTTCACAGTCTTTATAATTTCGTTAATTTTACCATCAACTGTTTTTAAGTTGGAATTCCAAATAATGTTACATAACTGAGACTTGCTTATATGAAACGTCATTTTATATTTTGATTAAAGTAATATATCAATCATTAACTATTTGGCCCATTCTCGCTTACGGCGAATGCCTCCAGACCTATATGTCATCGATTTTCATGAAACTTGGTAGGATGATTGTTTATATGAAGAACAATATCCGTAGAAATTTTTAGGTCAATATATTAATTATTTAAAAAGTTATTAACAATTAAAAAATTTCAACGAAATTTTTTTTTCTATTCATATCTCGCTAACCGCAAAAGCTATCGACACGAATGTTTTTTTAAAATACGCACAAAACTACATACTTTGAAGATAATAATATAGAAAACCATTTTTTTTATTTTTTCAAATGTTATTAACTTTTGAATATAAAAAGTAAATTTTTTTCGATGACGGTAGTCTTGGATTTAAAAAATTCTTTTTCCATTGTATTCCTTGGCCCTTTTTCTATGAAAAACTGTTTTAATATTTTTGTAATCGGCACTTCCAGCCTCGTAATAAATAATAAACTAGTTACGGCGCCGACGCGCCGTTCGGACGGCCGCAGACGCTCGAGCGGCACACTAACCGATTGTAGCTTTCTTGTTGTATTTGTATTTTTTTTTTACTACAATTTGGTCTTCATTACCTCTATTTTATTATACTATTGTTAACCTAATATCAAATAAATTCAGCTTTTGTATTAGTGATACAAATCTATAATAATTAAGGGCCCTAAGACGCGCCGGTTGGACAGCTTCTTGGCGTCAGGCTTAAGCACCTGGCAATTAGTTGATGTCGCACTAATGACAGTTCTAATTTATGGCCTCATATATAGTGTAGGTGAGAGTGACAATATTTATTATTAAGAAAATTTGTAGGTGTGAGGTAGGCTGGCCGAAATATAAGTCTCTGAGGTTCGTCCTCCAAATTTAGTTTTCTCGTGAACGTTCACGTAGAAGGTTGTGTCTGCCATTCCAGTGAAGTTTTGTGCTTTCAAAATGGTAAGAAAGAGCTCCATAAGCATTAAATATTGCAAAAATATTTTTGATAAACATGAAAAAGCCCGTAGAGGGAATTTCAAAAAATTGTCAGATGGGATCTATGCTGCCTTTTCTTCATTTTTGCAAAGTGGTGAATTTTTGTGTGAAAGTTGCCGAGTAGTATGTTATCGGATCATGAAAAAACGAAAAAATCTGATCAATAATAATCAGACTCCACATTCGATAGAAGATTATGTGAGAAATATACAGCAAGAAAAGCAGAGCAAAATTGAATCAGAAATTAATAGATCTGTTTCTCCAGTAGGCCAGGAAGGTGAGCCGATGGAGATAGATTACTCGTGCGATTCGGAATCATTTCAAAATCCATTCATTGATACTGATGGCACTAGAGACGAAGATTTTAGTTTAAGTTTGTGTCAGCAACAAAATGAAGTGCTTGAAACAGTGAATAAATTGTGCAAACAATTGAACATAGATATTATAAGCACAGCCGATAAGAAAAATTCTGAAGTTATACAGAAAAAGCTACATACTGTCACATTAAGTCTCAGTAAGTTATTACTCAAAGACTCCAAAAATGCCATTACAGATAATCAAAGTGATTTTGAAACAAAATTTACGCAGGATTTTAAATTAAAGTACCATAAAGCTGAAAATTATTCAGAAAAAATTAACATTTTGTTATTTGCACCTTCTACTTGGAATCTATCTGAAATGCAGAAAAAAATAGGTTGTACAATGTATGCTGCTCGTGAGTCAAAAAAAATTCGTGAAACTGAAACTATATTTTATCAGCCCGTGCAACGCAATAGGTCATCAGCTCTAACAGATGTTTAAATCAAGATGGTAATAGATTTTTTCTTCAATTTTGAAATAAGTAGAGAATGTCCTGGTATGAGGGATACCAAAACTGTAAAACTAGGACAGTCATCAGAAAAGCTCCAAAAACGTTTACTGCTACACAATATGAAAGAAATTTTTGCTCTTTTTACTGAGGAACACGGTAGGTTCCTTGGGTTTTCTACATTTTGTCGATATCGCCCTCCGCAATGTATTTTAGTAGACGAATCAAAACGTTTTCATAATGTTTGTGTTTGCATCAGTCATCAAAATATTAAACTGCTACTAGAACCTATACTTAAAATATGTAGAAAATTCAAATTGCAAGACCACATTCCTTTCAATTATCGACAAATTTTAGATGAAGCATTATGTTCAGAGACAACGGAAGCATGTCACTATGATGAATGTTTTGACTGTCCTGGTGTAAATAATATACTAAGTAAGATCCTCGATGTACTTCAATCACATTCAATAGAGACACTTGAATTTAAGCAATGGGCTACTACTGACAATAGATATCAATTAATTGATGTGCAGTATACAAAAAATGAATTCATTCAACATTTCCGACAAAAATTTATGAAAGAGTTTAGACTGCATAATTATATCGCTAAAAGTCAGGGTGACTTTGTAAGAAAAACAATAGAAAATTTGAGTGAAGATGAAATAGTTGTGATGTCAGACTTTGCAGAAAATTATGTTTGCACCCATCAAGATGAAGTCCAAGCTGCTCACTGGCGTTACACTCAAGTAACGGTACATCCATTTTTTATTTATAGAAAAGTAAATGGTAAGGTAGAGAAGGAATCATTTGTGATAATTTCCGAAAACCTTCAACACAACGTACAAGCAGTGTCGTTGTTTCAAGAAAAACTTATTAATTATATCAAAAGTAAGAACTATAATGTACACAAAATTTTTTATGTGTCTGATGGAGCTGCGAGTCAGTACAAGAATCGATACAATTTTTTTAATTTAGCCCATCATCATCAAAAGTATTGTATCCATGCAGAGTGGCACTTTTTTGCAAGTTACCACGGAAAAAGTCCGTGTGATGGAGTAGGCGGAACTGTGAAAAGATTAGCCCGCCGAGCTAGTTTAAGAGGCAAATATATAAGCAGTGCTGTAGAATTGTACGAGTAAGTAGTGTCAGCATTACCGAATATGACTTTTGCATATTGTACAAGCGAAGAGCACGCAAAAATAACAGAAGAACTAAAACTAGATTTCGCAAAATCTAAGACTATTAGTGGAACACAAATGTCTTATGCTTTTATTCCGCTTAATGAAAAACAGATAAAAATTAAGAAAGTATAATATTCTAATGAATTTATTGTACAGAACGTGTTGCAGTTATTTAATTATAATTCCATTGTTATATCTATAATAAACGTACAAATGTATTTATTCAAAATAAAACAAAAATTAAAGTGAATATTTTATTTAGAGCTTTCCCCATTTTCATTATTAATATAAAAGCTGAATTTGATATTAGGTTAACAATAGTATAATAAAATAGAGGTAATAAAGACTAAATTGTAGTAAAAAAAAAATACAAATACAACAAGAAAGCTACAATCGGTTAGTGTGCCGCTCGAGCGTCTGCGGCCGTCCGAACGGCGCTTCGACGCCGTCACTAGGTTATTGTTTATTACGAGGCTGGAAGTGCCGATTACAAAAATGTTAAAACAGTTTTTCATAGAAAAAGGGCGAAGGAATACAATGGAAAAAGAATTTTTTAAATTCAAGACTACCGTCATCGAAAAAAATTTACTTTTTATATTCAAAAGTTAATAACATTTGAAAAAATAAAAAAAATGGTTTTCTATATTATTATCTTCAAAGTATGTAGTTTTATGCGTATTTTAAAAAAACATTCGTATCGATAGCTTTTACGGTTAGCGAGATATGAATAGAAAAAAAAAATTCGTTGAAATTTTTTAATTGTTAATAACTTTTTAAATAATTAATATATTGACCTAAAAATTTCTACGGATATTGTTCTTCATATAAACAATCATCCTACCAAGTTTCATGAAAATCGATGACATATAGGTCTGGAGGCATTCGCCGTAAGCGAGAATGGGCCATTTATAAAACAAAAATATTTAATAAGTGAAAATATATATACAAAATAAACAAAAAACAAACCCTTTTGCTACAACAAAACTACTACAGAAAACTTAAACGATTTTATTTACAAGATTTTGTTGAGAGAAAACTGAAATAACACTTACTATAAACAATACTAGAAATAATACAAATAAGTTAGAAATTCATTTTTTTGGAATTGTAAGTGTTATAGAATTTTCACGCTTAGCATCACGATAAAAAAAAGACTTCTATCCTTCCGAAAATCAATAGTTATCGCTACAAATAAAGGTACATGTTTTACGATGACACGAATTTCCATCACTAGCGAAAAATCTGAAAAAAAAACGTTATATAATTGTAATATAATTACAAGAACTTTTATAAGTATTTTTTTATAAGTTTATGCTTTATAAGTCATTTTACCAAATTAATTTTTGGTGAAATATGTATAAATTGCTTACTTGTATCGTTTATTATATTGGTTTATCTAAAGTTTATGACTATTCAAATACATATCACAACAATTAATTCACTTTACGTAATCGAAGAAAGAAAGTAATATTGCTTTCGTATTGTTATTTCATAATCAATGTAAGTCATCCATGCGCAGAACAAATATTTTTTATTCATATAACATATTTACGCTGCAACGGTAGTCGATTCAATTAATCGAACCGTTCGCGATTCTGATTTTCGCGCGTTAGTCCTAAGTATTGAGAGAGAGAGGGGGCGCGCGATCTTTTGAATTAGCAGTTAAGCCTCAGCTGTTACTTGTGTAGTACCGCCAAAATAGTTTAGCACAGTGTTTCACCGATTTGCCAATAAAAAAGTTTACTTGGATTTTGGATACGTATGCAAGGGTGAACGAGGAAGCAGCGACAGTAGCAGCATCACGGAAGCAGCAGCAAAAGCAACAGCTATTATACAGCAGATTTGCAATCGAGGCAGCACAGCTGATTCTGATCTGAGGAGCTCCTTTAATTTGCTTTAACAATTACGGCTGATCACCGTAATTGCACCGCAGGGTAGGTGCACCTCCCTTAATTATCGCGTGACAAAATACATTTGGTATTTTGTTCAACTGTGTTAGCGTTAATTTTTTGTATTCGCGTCGAGCGTTAGATCGCGCCAATATTCGTATCTTCTCTCTCTCTCTTTCTCACCGAAAGTTATTTAATTGTAAATCCTATTCGCGTGCGTCAGTCTTTCGGCCCGACAAAGACTGTAGAGATTTTTTATTAATAAAATCTATTAAACTTATTCGCCGATTTCGTCATATAATTTTTCCTAATAGTTTAAACAATTGAAAAAGGCTTAGGTTTTAATCCGATTATAGCTAGGGGATTAAGTGGATTAGGAGCAAAGTCGATTACACTTAAAATTCATCGAGTATCACAAGGCACGTGACTTAAGGTGAGTTCAACTCTGCTTGATCGAAGACAACTAAGTTAAGTCAGCTGACGTTAAGGCGAATACACGTATTAACATACGTTTTAACGGAGCGGCGGTTTGCTCTGCATCGTGGGAGTTTACTCTTAAATAAATTTCTCATTTTGCAGATTTATCCCCCCGTTACAACGCTTATAATAAATTTTAATTAAATTTCATAAAAAATTATGATTTTCAATACGAGATCAGTTTGACCTTTCGAGCCAAGGTCAATGCAAGGTAAAATAAAAAAAAATTCTATTAGCACAAATAACATCCATTATTACACATTATCGAGATTGCTAAGTTAGAATACTGACTATTTGTATACGTACATTGAGAACTTTACTTCTGCTTTCAGAAATATTTCTTAATAGACCTTGATATAACCTTCAAGGTCATCATTATGGTCAAAGACGAAACTAGTATAAAATTCTTCGTTGCAATTACTTTAAGAATGACAATGACCTGTAAACTATGTTGTCTTGAAAAGATATTTAGAACTTATTATGTTTAACTGACTTTATAAAGAACTAAATAATCGAAATATGAGCTCAATACAGATTTAAACGTAAGATTTATCACTTAATATTTTTTCGATGTCAATAATGAGATTTTTACTTAAAAACAATGTCTGACCGTGAAATGACCTTGAAGATCATTGTGAAGATTAAAGTCAAGGTTAATATTGTATTGCTGGTTTAAAGTTACTTCAGGAAGATCTATGGAAAAAATTTAGTTCGAGTGAATATCGGACTAGTTTGGGTATTTTTTTTCAATCTACATAACTATAAGTTTTGACTTAGTCAGGAATTATATATCATTACCGTGGCAGCCCTACATTATTCCAAAAAGGAATAATTTTTGTTTGAGACCCGAAAGACTTAAAACGGATAAAAATTATAACAAAAACATATGTAAGTATGGATACCGTTGGATTCGTCTTGAAAAGTTATTGAAGACGTCATTATTAATTTTTTTCCGATAATTAGGTATTTAGATAATTAACTAGAAAGATCGACCAATCAGCGCGCGGCTTTAAAAGCCAGGGCGAGCGCGGAGCGGCTAGGGGGCTAGCCAGCGCGCGCCGCGGCTATATGGAAGCGGTGCTCAACTTTGATGCGCGACATGAGCTCCCCAAGCCGATAGACTCATATTCATTTTATAGATCGAGTCCTATCGATTGACCGACAATAATATAAAATTATGAGGACGCACGATTAATTGACAAAATCAATAATCCAATTATAATTATTTCATAGACCATGTAAATAATGTAGCATCACATACGCTTTAATCCATGCGAAAAGCAGCGCCCAAAAGCCAGATTGTTAAATGATAAATTCGTCAACGTGATTATTCACATCAAGATTATGGTAATTACAAGACTGCCATCATGTAATTACGTCACTTGTAGAGTCATGTTCTCGGGGTTGGGCTCTGAGTGACAGGTTAATTTTTCGAATAGCCTGGCGTTGCGTAAATTTTCCTAAGAAAATTTATCCCCGAAATACTGAAAAATTTCTATTTTCGTTTTACGGCGGTTAAGATGAGTCTATTAAAATAATGTTAAATGAATAAAATAATATTCATTTTAAGCTCTGAATCAAATCATAGTATTTAAAACTAAACAAATATTGTAATTAATATTATAAAAAAAACTAAATAGTGTTTTAGCAGCCACAGTAGTTTCATAATAAATCAGACGAGTTGACAAATAATTAAACATAAGATTTCTGTATTTTTGCGTTATATAAATTTATTATTGATTCCCTAGTCTTAAGTAACAATGTTGAATTGCAATTAAGTACTGCGACAAACACCTATTTTCGGAAATTTATTAATAATAATTGATAATAATAGGACTTTTTGGAGGACTTTTTGGAGGACGTTTTCAAGGACTTCTTTGAGGACTTATTCGAGGACTTCGTCGAGGGTTTTTTTATTTTTTCCCATGATGAAAACACATCAGGAATAAGGTGTTTATGTAAATCTAGATTGTGGCCCAATCCTGTGTATACCCGGCCTTACAATCGATGTTCTATCCTGCTTTGTCCCATTAGCATGTGTTGATAGGATCCTCTGATCATCGCGTATGTGTCTTGAAGCGCTATCACGCCGATAAGAGTGTGGGCCATAGAAATTTAATCTTTATTTCATTTTCCACCGAAATTTCTCTTTGGAAGAAGCTTCAAAATTTACCATTGAACGGAATTAACTAAAATAGTCCGATTTGCATCATTTCATCTTTCATATTAGATTATAAATACTTATGGCTCTCTTTACTCTTTTATAAAGAAGATAAATTACATGATTGAAAGGACATATTGAGGCTGGAGGTCGCAGCTTACGAAGCAGGGGATGGAAAAGTATACAGGGTGAGTCATTTTAATTTCCCCAGTCTAATAACTTTTGAAACAAGCAAATTACGCAAAAATGTTTCAGACCAAAGTTGTAGGGGTTCAAGGGGGACATCTAGGGGTGACTTTGAAATTGACCTTGAGCTTGACCTTGACGGTTTTCTCAAGGTCATTTCTATTTTTTTAATGGAAACCCCTATTTCTGATCTCAGGATCAGAAAGAGCGGGAAATTTTACGTTCATGTATCTATTTAGTTTTTTTTCATAAGAACATAAACAATATTTCAGTTTTTACTTAAGAAATTGAAGCCGCTTTCAAACATCAAAAGGTTTAACGAGCATCGAAGACCTTTGTCGTACTTCTATTCTCAATGTGAAGCAAAGGTCAAATTCTTGAAAATTCTCTTATTTTTGTTACATTTCGAGGCGAAGCTTTTATCGCATATGACCGTTGTTAAATAAACTTCCAAAGAATAAGGGACTGGCCATGTACTAACGATGCTGATGTTTAAGATCATAAACTTCCTATCTTTAGCACTACCCAGGAACAACGACGTGGACGTAATAGGATTATGTTCCCTCTGGGGTGCTTTATTAACGTGAGTCCCCTTGCCTCTCACGATTCGGGGTGCTTTATTAACGTGAATCCCCTTGCCTCTCACGATTTGGGGTGCTTTATTAATGTGAGTCCCCTTGCCTCTCACAATTCGTGATGAAACTAGAATAAACTTATTTCCTATCGGTTTTGCTCGAAATTATTACCATTTACGTCGATGCATTGCCTGAGCCTCTGTTCGAAGCTTTCAATAGTGCGCAGTAAGATATCTCTAGAGATTTGTCTACATGCAACTCTAATCCTTTCTATTATATTCTCCCTTGTTGTGGGCGCTTCGGCGAACACAGTATTTTTTAAGTATCCCCAAAGGAAGAAATCTGGGGAAGTTAAGTCCGGTGATCGTGCAGGCCAAGCAACTGGACCACCTCTTCCAATCCACCTTTGTTGGAAATTTCTATTTAAAAACTCTCGTACAATTAAAGCGAAATGCGGTCCTGCACCATCCAGTTGTATCCACATTCGACGTCTAGTCTCAAGATCGTAGACGTCTTCAAGTAAAAGTGGGAGATGATCCCTTAAAAGTTCTAAAATAGCATTGCCGTTGACGTTTTCTTCAAAAAAGAATGGCCCGATGAGATGACCATTAACTATTCCACACCATACATTTACACTCCAACGATGTTGATTATCGACTGGTCTGTACCAGTGAGGATTCTGATCAGACCAATAATGACTGTTGTGACGATTCAATTGGCCAGTACTATGAAACGTAGCTTCATCAGAAAAAAGGACATAATTAAAAAAATTCGGATCCTGCAAAATCATCTGTAGAGCCCACCGACAGAAATTTACTCTGTTTCTCATATCATTAGCGTTTAATGCTTGCGTTAAGGTAATATGATACGGATGATATCTATTACTTCTTAAAATTCTAATAACGGTTCTCTGAGGTATTCCTGTTTCTCTCTCTATTTGTCGGCTGCTGATATGAGGATTTAGGTGAACCAATCCTAAGACAACCAAAACCCTAGCATCTCTATCATCATACTCATGTCTTGGTCGACTTCTTCGTAGATGCCCTTGTCGAGCTCTTTCTTCAAGACGATGAATGGTACGGTGATCAGGATGGCGCCTTTGTGGGTATCGAATTCGATACAACCTTGACGCTTCACGGTAATTACCTCTACATTCTCCTAAAATCCAAATCATATCAACTATCTCTGTTGGGGTAAAATCAGCCATATTTAAAAGATTTTTTCAAAAAACCTCAATACAAATCAACAAAGGCAAAGATCATAGAAAGATGATACAAATTAAATATTACTGAAAACAGAGGCAATATTGTCCAAATTAGATTTCATATGATCGATGGCAATAAGAAAGGTCTCTTATTCAAATATGAAGAAATAATGATAGTGATACAATGAACACAAGCATGGTTAAAACAAAAATAATATTTAAAGCTTTTTCAAAATTGAAATCACGACTGAACGTATTGCGATTACTTTCTAAACTACTTCCAAATGTAATAGATTCTTCATTGAACATGAAATTTATCCTTATATATTTAACTTTTACTCTTATTTCTTTGCAGAACATCAGATTGATACTGAAATAGTTTCATTAATTTAATAGACTTGTAATAGCAAATTATTAGCAACAACTTCCAATATTGGAAATTTATTAATAATAATCATACAGTCCGGTGAAAAATAAAAAAGGATAGGGAACGGAAACAAGAATAGTCCCGTAAAATTTAAAAAAATTAAATTTAAAAAATTTTTTAATTTAAAAAATTTCCTGCTCTTTCCGATTCCGAGGTCAGAAATAGGGGTTCCCAATAAAAAAATAGACTTGACCTTGAGAAAGCCGTCAAGGTCAAGCTCAAGGTCAATTTCAAAGTCACCCCTAGATGTCCCCCTTGAACCCCTACAACTTTGGTCTGAAACATTTTTGCGTAATTTGCTTGTTTCAAAAGTTATTAGACTGGGGAAATTAAAATGACTCACCCTGTATACTAAACATTCATGACGCATAAGGACAAAGACTCACAGAAATACAATGACAAACACGTTGATACGCACGTACGCGTAAATAAAGACATACACAACACACACACATACAAGCGTGCGCACGAACGCACGCACACTCACACACACGCGCGCGGGCACATACACACATACGCCTATCACTTACACTACTCGTAATATAAAGACGCACGAACTTACATGCACCGCAGTTACTCGTGCTATCCTTAAAACGTATGTTTACAGGCATATGCACATGTTAATACATTTATTTATGTTCAACAAATTTCATAGATACCACTGGTTAAAGTTTCTAACATTTACGTAGCTAAGTTAGAATTGGAAAAAGTGGCTACCAAATTCGGGACAGATAGCCATAAGATAGTAACCCATTTAATGGAGCTAATAATAAAAAAAGAAGAGCTTCTCAAAATGACCCCAACTGGTAAAGGGAAGACACCGGCAATCCTGCAAATGATCTACAATGGAATATTACATATGTAGATGTTGAATTCTGAAAATATTGGATTTTATACTTCCACCTTCATGATTTTAGGATTCGTCAATAACACAGGCCGACAAAAAATTTTACCAAGAAACCGAGTATAGTTTTCCGAAGGTTTTTTGCGCGCTGAATCCGAATCCGAGGTCAGAATTACTCTGGTGGCTCCGGTTTTCGAGATATCCTAACCTTAAAGTGCAAAAAACACGATTTTTGCCTATATTTGAGGTTATGTAGCAAAGAAAAGAAATTTTTTTTCAAAAAACTGTATACGTCAAATTAAAGTATGAGTTTTCTTCTTTCAAATGCCGTTGAGTATGCTCGGATATCTTTTTTTTTTCACGAAGTTACACAAATTTGAAAATTTCAAATTTTATGAATTTAAAAAGCACCACACCATTCAGCCCAAGCTATCTAACAAGTAACCATATTAAAGAGCCACTCACCAATTTAAACCAAACTTGGAAATATGACAAAACACTAAAAAAGATGGCAGATTCAAGATGGTGGATGAAAATCATAGAATTAGCATATTTTTGGTTGGAAATTAGTACTCGGGGGTTTTCGAGGTCGCTGAGTTCGAATATACTACCAAAATTTCGTTTTTTCAAATCCAAGATGGCGAACGCCAGATAGCGAATTCAAAATGGTGGAGGATATTTATTTGAAATCAATATTTCGCTCGAAAAATAGTAACTTGAAGGGTTTCCAAAACCCCCGAGAATGAGTTTTTTTTATCAAAAAGCAGTTAATTAAACTTGCTCTACCCAGGGTTATATGGGTGAGCCTGTTTAGGGGTTGGCAGGGGTGGTTTCTACCCGTAAGAGAGCATTTTGTAAATAGAAGCACGATGCTCACAATATTTTGTAGTGTTTTGTCATATTTCCAAGTTTGGTTTAAATTGGTGAGTGGCTCTTTAATATGGTTACTTGTTAGATAGCTTGGGCTGAATGGTGTGGTGCTTTTTAAATTCATAAAATTTGAAATTTTCAAATTTGTGTAACTTCGTGAAAAAAAAAGATATCCGAGCATACTCAACGGCATTTGAAAGAAAAAAACTCATACTTTAATTTGATGTATACAGTTTTTTGAAAAAAAATTTCTTTTCTTTGCTACATAACCTCAAATATAGGCAAAAATCGCGTTTTTTGCACTTTAAGGTTAGGATATCTCGAAAACCGGAGCCACCAGAGTAATTCTGACCTCGGATTCGGATTTAGCGCGCAAAAAACCTTCGGAAAACTATACTCGGGTTCTTGGTAAAATATTTTTGTCAAATTCTGTCGGCCTGTGTAATCGATTGGCAGCAGATCGAAGGCTCGTGATTGAAGATTAAAGAAAATTACTCACCAAAATGTGTAATAACTTACGTAACCGAAATAAAAATAACTAGCTATAAAAAGTTTATATAATAAGTATTTAATTTTGATAATAAACTAATAAAATTATAGTTATAAAAAAATGTCAAAATGTTGCTCGAAAATAATTTTAAAAATAAATATCATATTTCAAAATGAAAAAGTCCTCCAAAAAGTCCTCCAAAAAGTCCTCCAAAAAGTCCTCCAAAAAGTCCTCAAAACAGTCCTCAAAAAAGTCTTCCAAAAAGTCCTCTTATTATCAATTATTATTAATAAATTTCCGAGAATAGGTGTTTGTCGCAGTACTTAATTGCAATTCAACATTGTTACTTAAGACTAGGGAATCAATAATAAATTTATATGACGCAAAAATACAGAAATCTTATGATTAATTATTTGTGAACTCGTCTGATTTATTATGAAACTACTATGGCTGCTAAAACACTATTTAGTTTTTTTTTATAATATTAATTACAATATTTGTTTAGTTTTAAATACTATGATTTGATTCGGAGCTTAAAATTAATATTATTTTATTCATTTAACATTATTTTAATAGACTCATCTTAACCGCCGTAAAACGAAAATAGAAATTTTCCAGTATTTCAGGGAGAAATTTTCTCAGGAAAATTTATGCAACTCCAGGCTATTCGAAAAATTAACCTGACACTCAGAACCCAACCCCACGAACATCACTCTACAAGTGACGTGATTACAGTCTTGCAATTACCATTGCAATTACAGATTGCAGTCTTGTAATTACCATAATCTTGGTGCGAATAATCACGTTGACGAATTTATCATTTAACAATCTGGCTTTTGGGCGCTGCTTTTCGCATGGATTAAAGCGTATGTGATGCTATATTATTTATATGGTCTATGAAATAATTATAATTGGATTATTGATTTTGTCAATTAATCGTGCGTCCTCATAATTTTATATTATTGTCGGTCAATCGATAGGACTCGATCTATAAAATGAATATGAGTCTATCGGCTTGGGGAGCTCATGTCGCGCATCAAAGTTGAGCACCGCTTCCATATAGCCGCGGTGCGCGCTGGCTAGCCCCCTAGCCGCTCCGCGCTCGCTCTGGCTTTTAAAGCCGCGCGCTGATTGGTCGATCTTTCTAGTTAATTATCTAAATACCTAATTATCGGAAAAAAACTAATAATGGCGTCTTGAATAACTTTTCAAGATGAATCCAACGGTATCCATACTTACATATGTTTTTGAACCACCCTGTATATGTTAAATAAAATAGAAATCTAATTCAAAGTAGAGAGAGGCGGTTGTGGTAGCTCTAAAACCAAAGTAATGTGGATAGATTTTGAAAGAGCAGCGACCTTCGAAGAGCTTTATTCTGTCTCAAGAATCGAGTAGTACTTATTATAGCAGTAGTAGTAGTAGAAAACGAAACATTCTTTATCTCTACCTGTAGCAAGATGAATTTGGAATGTTGAATAACATTGGAACGAAGTTCTTTGATGTACTTCCTGAAAAAAGAGTCATCATGAATTGTATGGAGATCAGAATTATCTAATAACACATATGAAACAAGGTGAATCTCGAATTATTTTTGAACTCGATTGTGAGTTCCAAATTATTCTGCCATACCAAATTTCAAGAGCAATAATTCATTATGATCATTCGATATTCATTATGATTATTTGGTTGATCTATTCGAAAGTGTTCAAAGATATGCATTATTTTTACAATATCATGGATGTGATCAATTTCAATTTATTATTTAAATGTATTTTGAATATCTTCTTATATGTCAATAAAGATTATATTATATAAATTTATTTTATGGGTAGGTAAATGAGTGATTAGTATTTTTATTAAAGCAAATTTTAACTTGTCTTAATGGACTCACGAGTGACGAAGATAAAATGGAAGTACGACACAGGTAAGAGCGAAGTTAGGCCTCTTATGCTTGAAATTAAAAAAAAGCAATGTAATATATAATGTATCGGTCTGAATAGCTAGTAAAATAGGGAATTTATTAACGCACAAACTCCCACGATACAGAGCTAACCGCCGGTCCGTTAAACACGTATAATTATACGTGTATTCGCCTTTGTTTGATACTTTCGTTTAAGTGCCTTCTTTCCAACCGAATTGAACTCACCTTAAGTCACCTGACTTGTGACGCACGATCTATTTTAGGTGTAAATGCTTAATCCGACTAATTCCCAAGATAAAATCAGATTAAAACTAAATCCTTTATAGATATATAAAACTATTAGGAAACGACTCCAATAACACAAAAACGTTTCAAAAACGTTTTCTGGAAAACTTTTAAACGTTGATGACTTTTAGTGAAAAAAACGTTATTAAAACATTTTTAAAACGTAATATATGTCCGCGAGTAATACGTTTTGAATACGTTTTAGAAACGTCTTAAAAACGTTTTTTATAAAAATTTATACAATAGACCGGTATTATAATACGTTTTGAAAACGTTTAAAAACGTTTTTAAAACGTTGTCAAAAATTATTCCGATACCGGCCTATTTTTATAAAAATCGTTTTCAAAACGTATTGTGATACCAGCCTACTGTATACATTTTTTTGGGAAAACGTTTTCAAAACGTTTTTGAAGCGTTTTCAAAACGTATTACTCGTGGACATATATTACATTTTAAAAACGTTTTAAAAACGTTCTTTTTACTATAAGTCATCAACGTTTAAAAGTTTACCAGAAAACGTTTTTAAGACGTTTTTAAAACGTTTTGTGCTAATCGGGGAAATTATGTAATACGGCGAATAAAATTAATAATGTTTAATTCACGCTCACAAAATTAACGCTCGGCGCGAATACAAAAAATAACGCTCGTGATAGACGAAATACTTTCGATCGTATTTTGTCGCGCAATGTAAGGGAGGTGCACTTATCCTGCGGTGCAATTTTGGTGATCGGCCGTAATTGTTGAAGCTAATTGAAAGGTGCTCCTCGGATCCAAATCAGCTGCGCTGCCTCACTCGTAATATCTGCTATTACTCTGCTGCTTCTTTAGTTACTGCTGCTGCAATGCTGCTGCTGTGGTGTTTCCTCGCTACACTCGCACGTATTAAATAATCCAGGAAAACTTTGTAGCAAAAGCGGCAAAATACTATGCAAACTCATTAGCGGTACTCTTGCAAAAGCAGCTGAGGCTTAACTGAATTTTTCAAACCCTCGCGTGCCTTCTCTCTCTCTCTTAGTCGTTCGTTCGAGCATCGCGAGTATACCGAATCGCAAACTAATCGATTAATTGAATCGACTACCGTTGCAATAACTTAAAAAAACACTATTTATTTTAATAAAATTTAAATATATTTACATTTATATTTGTAATTCATTGATTTATAGTCTCCTTATTCATCTAAGAATAGTGAGTATTGTCAAAGCCAAGCCATTTGACGAAGACTTCATTCCTCTGTCTTCTGAGACTTTTTCCTACAAGATAGATATAAGGATTCATAGCTTTCTGTAGTTCTTGCCCGTAAAAACCACCAACAATGGGATTTTCTTGGTAATCTAGCAGGTCATATGTTACAGGTTTAGTTCTCGAAATACGATGAATAATAAAACTTTCGGTAGACCAATTAGGCGTATATCCTTTTTCAAAACGTATGTAGATTTACTCACTCACACTCTATCTCCTACTTGATACTTCGATTTTTTGAAAAGACGTTGGTCGTAGCAGAATCGTGGCAAGACTTGCATTTCATTTTCTTTTGTCGCGTCTTTAGGCTTCACATTTATTGTGCGATGTTTTTAATTACTATAAGATTCTATAAAATCGGACAGGAAGTCAATCCACTTATAATTTCCTTTTAAACTGAATTTTATCCATATAATATTTTTGAATGTTCGATTGAAAAGTTCAAAATCTGATGCTTTAAGATTGCTATAAGTAGAATATAGGTTTATTTTATATTTTTTCATTATATTTTGAAAATTGGCATTATATAACTCTTTGTCTCTATCCACTTGGAGATTTTTATGAATGCGTCTCTTTTTTAATAAAGAGGCTGATAGAGTTGGTGAGCAGGAATAAAAGTGCGTATTTAAAATTGATATTAAAGATAACAAATTCATTAACAACTCGCAAATAAGATTAGATCAAGTAACAAAATACAGTAATATAAATGAAGCGATACACAATAAACATACGCTTACGACCGTGGTTATAGTAAATGCAAATCGCACGTACCTTATAATCTAACCAAAGGAAACGAATAACCTGCCCGTGCGAGACCTAAGGTCAGAGTGCCGTCAAATATTCTCTTTCTGAAAAGCAAATTTTCGAAGCTCATTTGCCTGATTATCAGTATTGCGAATCGGGAACTAAATTTAAAAACAACTTACTCGGGGTGATTCTGGATAAACTCCGCTAGACGCTGCTTATAAAGATCACGATTCTGCTTTATTTTAAAGTCAACGCTTTACGTGTAGAGTGTAATATTAATACAGGCTCTTATATAAACGATCGCAAAGTACATAATATATATGAATTTTTCCCAGCAGTCCCACCTAGATATAAGATTATAGAAGTTCCCTCTCAAGTCATTTACATTTACCTTCCAGTCGCTGTGAGGAGCATAGAAATCTAGTTAACTTTCGAGGAAAAGTTATCACAGTGCGAGTACATATAAAAGCCATATCTTTGTAATGGGCATCATTTACAATATAAAGACCGGTCGAGGCTATATTAAAAGACAAGAATGTCAATCAGCGACCAGTCAACAGTGAGCTATTAGACCGCTCACACTTCAGAACATTCAATTCCTGAAAAGCTTGAGACTAAAAGTCGTTGAAAATCGTGGAAGAAAATATTGTGCATATTAATGTACTGTATACAACAATAATAAAATGGTCGAAATTCTAGACATTCAATCAGGTGTCGCTTTCGATGAGTCTATAGCTCATTATAAAGTTCATACGCATCAGCCTTATTCATTATCATATTTCCATAATAGCGATGAAATATAGCATATAGCAATTCAACATTACGATTTATCTCTGCTTGATCTCTGCTGATTCATCACACAGTATGATTCATATTTGTGGTCGGTTATTTCGAGGAAATGCAATACGTCAAATACGTTTATCAATTGGAGGGTATTGATCAGGAAGATTATTCGACAATTGATGGAATGAAGATTAAATGCAAACAGATTGTTTCAGTTGAAGCGAAGATACAGAAATGAAGAATGTACTGCTCGAACAGTTCCAGCAGTCATGAATACCTTGATTGAAAGATCAAAGATACGTAGGAAAAAGGAGCGTACGATTAAAATAGCAGAGATACAGAGACATAATCATCATGTAATCAATTTCAAATTACATAGAAGAAACAACTTTATCGCGGACATCGTAATACAGCGCTCTGTCTGTCTCTCTCTCTCTCTCTCTCTCTCTCTCTCTCTCTCTCTCTCTCTCTCTCTCTATCATTCTACTAAATATCAGCTTACTATTAATTTTAGCTCTTTTTTCAATTTTAGAGTGGTTAAGAAAGTACAAACCTTTCAACAATGTAACTAACGTCAAAAGGAAATGGCAAACATCTGTATAGAATAAGTTTTTTATCAATAAAAAAAAAACTCATTGAGACAAGGTATTAGTTCCTTGTATCTTATTTATTATTAGTAGTAAATAAAATACGAGTGACATTATTTAGAATGGCAGTACCTCGCTGCTGAGAGCAAAAGTTGGGTCTCAACTTCTCTAAAAAATTTTTTTTTCAGCGATTCAATTCTTTAGCGATGCAGCTATTGTGAGAGTTGTCAAATCCAAACCATTTCACATAGACTTTGTTTCCATACCTTTTGAGAATTTTTTCAACTAGGTACACATCCGGATAAATGGCTTTTTGAAGTTCCTGTCCGTAAAACCCACCAGCAATGGGTGTCTTCGGATAATCCCGCAGATGATAAGTTACCAGGTTGGTTTTGACAACTCAATTGATAGTAAAGATTTCGGTAGACCAATTAGGTCTGTAGCCTTTTTCAAATACATGTTTCAACTTGCTCACGCGAACCTTGTCGCCAGTTTTGAATTTGACTTCACTAAACAAGCATCTATCGCTTACAAATTTTCTTTTCACTTCGTTTTCATTATTTTCAGTGACATCTACTGGTTTCATTCCTATTCTTCGATGCTTTTTATTGTTGTAAGCTGCTATCAAGTCAGGTAGTATATCCAACCACTTGTAGTTGTTGCGGAGATTGAACTTTTTCCACATATTGTTCTTGAGGGTGCGATTAGATCTTTCACAAATAGCTGCCTGGAGGTTGCTGAATGTTGAATATTAAATAATATTATACCTTTTCATCAATATTTAGAAATGTTTGTTGTAAAACTCTTTGTACATCACGAATATGCACCAACACGTCAGACAATCAATAAAGAATACTACGTTCAAATTTTGAAACGTTTGCGTGATGCAGTAAGAAGAAAACGGCCGCACTTTTGGAAAAGTGGTGATTGGCTTCTCCATCACGATAATGCGCCAGCGCATTCATCCAATCTTGTGCTGCAGTTTTTGAGCAAACATAATATCGCATCGCTTCGACAACCTCCATACAGTTCCAACATAGCCCCTTGTGACTTTTGGCTGTTTCCAAAACTAAAAAAACCACTCAAAGGACACCGATTCGATGACAAAACAACGGTTGAAAACAATGTGACGAGTGTACTTAAGGCTATCCCTAAAAGTGAGTTCCAGGACTGTTTTTAAAAGTGGAAACATCGATGGAACCGTGTTATTCAATCAAGTAGGGATTACATTTAAGGATGCCACCCACCAGATGATAAAGAATAACCCTAGCATGAAAATATAAAGGTAGGCCCGATACTTTCCGGACAGACCTCGTATTCACTAAACGTCAACAGTTGAGTCTAAATCGATGCTGTCAATTGAAAACAAACTACTGCTGCATAAATTGCTGTTGGGATTCACGCGTTCGGTAGGATTGTTCTTCGAGGTGTATGGAGCGCATGTCGCATGTACTACCAAGGAAACCCCCCCAACCCGACCTCACCGATTTTAATAATCTTTTGATATGTTATAGTTCATCAAAAAATAAGACATACGTATTTTTTTTTATCGGCGGAAAAACACTTTGAGGGGGTGAAAACAACCCTCAAAGTTCACCCCCAAAAATAGATTTTCCAATGTATCTCAGCATCTAATTGATATTTTACGACCAAACGAATTTCATATCACTTCTCATGCGAAAAGCAAACTAGCACATGCAATTCCGACCACAAGGGATGCAACCCTTATTTTTTTTATTTAAAATACTATCTATTTCATGGCTATTTTTATGAAAAAAATTAAAATAACCCGAATAAAATTGGAAAAAATATTACCCTACATAAAATACAAAAATAAAGTTAATCTAGTCAAGCTTTTTTTCAAACTACCCCCTTAAAGTTGAAAAACCACCCCTAAAAAATTGTTTTCAATACATTACAGGTGGTGTTGATAATTTAGTGTAAAATACGTTAAGCATCATTTATACTGTACAAACACAACTATCTCGTGCAGTTTCGACCACAAGTGTTGCAACCCCTAATTTCTGTCATCGAAATTTTTACCTTCTTTGTACCTATTTTTTAAGAAAAGTTCATAATGAGCTTAAAAAATTAGAAAAAATATTACCATGGATAGAATAAGAAAAAAAATTTACTTCTCATTTTTAAAACCACCCCTAATGTTGAAAAACCACCCCCAAAAAATTGTTTCCAATACATTACAGGTCCTGTTGATAATTTACTGTAAAATACGTTGCTCAACACTTATAATGTACAAACACATTTATCTCGTGCAGTTTCGACCACGAGGGTTGCAACCCCTAATTTATGTCATCGAAATTTTTACCTTCTCCATTCCTATTTTTGAAAAAAAGTTCATAATGAGCTTAAAAAAAATTGGAAAAAATATTACCGTGGATAGAATAAGAATAAAAAATTTACCTGTTCAAACTTATTTTCATAACCACCCTCAATGTTGAAAAACCACCCTAAAAAAAGTTTCTGACATATCGTTGCAATCTCTTCTAAATCAAATAAGCTATGATTCCATAGCTATTTTGTTGCTCTCTTTTAAATTTTTTACGTTCTATCGTTTATTAATTCTATCAAAAAATAAATAACTTTTATTATATAAAAAAACAAGTCAAGAATAATATAATATTATAAGTATACCTAGAAGATAAGTATAGTTTCTCGGATGCGCAAAAATTTTGGTATATGAATGATAGTATTATCAGAATTTTATTTACGTCCTACTATCAGTGTCTCTGACGATTGTCTGTTATTTTCATGATTGATAAATATGAGTAAGTAATTCTTCATCAGTAGCCAACACAACTTTCTTGTTGTTGGACGTATTGTATCGACTATTGAACTAACAGCATAATAAATAGTAATAAGAATATAAGATTATAAGTACAAATAATAATAAGATACTATTTCGTTAATTCGTATTTCGTAGTACCTGCTACGTAAGTATAACTATAAAATTATTTTTTATATGCAAATAATTTTACGGCTTTTTAATATTTGTTATTAAAAAAATTGAAATTACACTGATTATGAGGATTTATTAATTAATGATGTTTATAATTATTGTTTACTTATTGATTTGTTTATTATTATTGTTTATTAATTAATATGTTTACTTTTTAATTTATTAATTAATTTTTTTCATGAATGTTTTCTATAAGTTTGTTTATAATTATTGTTTACTTATCAATTTGTTTATTTATTTGTTTTTATCCTAATTTGTTTATTTGTTATTCAGTTTATTTCTTATTCCCCAGCGATATTAGGAGAGACCTATACAGAGGAAAAATAAGGAAAAAAAGGGGACGGATGGATGGACGGACGCACGGAGAATTTCGCGCCTTCTGTTTAATATAATAGAAGATATATAAGATATATATATATATATTTTTTTTTATTTCAGATTAAAAAATGAAAATTAACGCTCTGAACGTTTTAAATTTATTAATAGCTTACTTTCAAACTCTACAAATACCTGAAAGTGAGACAAATTATAAAGAGATTCAATTGTCGGAAAGAATTAAAAGCATTTTAATAGATTCCGTGAATGATTTCAATGAAGTAGATATGATCGTTGAAGATACATTAGATTTTCAAGAAGATTACAAAGATCATGCTGCAAAAATAGTAGAAGATGAAGTTCAACACCATTTTCCTGACGATTTCGAAGCACCCACCGACCATTTTATCAAAAACAATGAAGATGTCAGTTTTGAATATAAGCAAAGAGCCGTAGAATACTGGAGAAGTGGCAAAAAAAAAAATTTAAGTGTTGAAAGTGTACGTCAAAAATTTAAGAAAGTTTCATCTGTGAGTCAGTTGAAACGTTGGGCTCATACAGTCAACAAAGGTGGTACTTATAGAGAAAAAATTGCAAGAATTTGTCAGTACACTTTTAATAATTTTAAAGCAGCAGTAGACGCTGGTTACATCATTCATGATCGTGACATACGTCGATGGGCATTGCAAGCTCAAAAGATTATAGGATCAGAAGATGTAAGATTCAAAGCTTCGGATAACTGGCTTTGTAAATTCAAGAAAGCTCATAGAATAGTATCCCGAAAAATAAATAAGTTTATAACCAAGAAAACACTAGAAAGTAATTCAGAACTAACGATTAAAGCAAATACTTTCATTGCTGATGTTAAAGCAGGCATAAGAATAATTGGAATTCATAATGTGTTTAATTCTGATCAGAGCGGATTCCAACTGGAAATGCATTCCGGAAGAACGCTAGCGGTTGAAGGAGAAAAGCAGGTACAGTGTTTAGTACAGTCAGTTTCTTCAACAACCCACAGTTATACTATACAGCCACTCATATCAGCCGCAGGAGAATTACTGTCACCACTCTTTTTAGTTTTGAAGGAATCTAGCGGTGAGTTTGGACCCATTGTTGAAACCACTTTATTTAGACCCGAAAATGTTTACATAGAAGCATCAAAATCTGGAAAGTTGACTACAGGTATACATAATCCCATCTAGTTACAATTAATGTCATTATAAATGATTTTACAAATAAGATTTTTGATTTTAGATCTCTTTAAAATATGGCTGCAAAAAGTATATTTCCCTAATGTAGGTTCCAATACGATGCTGTTGCTTGACTCTTGGAGCGGTCATTGTGACAGTGCCATAGAAACTGTAACTCCACGTGATAAAATTATAAATTTTAAAAAAATACCGACTGGCACAACGGGAAAAATTCAGCCACTTGATGTTTTTGGATTTCGCATATGGAAGAACTTTGTTCGCCAATTTTCAGATACCGTAATTTTGATGAATTATGATTTGGATTTACATAAAAGAAACAACATCATTAAACTTCAGTCGTTAGTCCACAATCAATTATCTTCACCAAGATATACTAATCTTTTTAAATATTCCTGGTTCAAGAGTGGTTACCTCACTAAAAAACCAGAAAATTTTGACAATCCTGTTGCTTACAGTTTTGGAGATTCCTGCAATACACATTGTGACATAGAAGGATGCAAAAATGTGGCTATTATACGTTGCGGTTGGTGCAAAAAATCATTATGTTTCGAGCACTTCTATGAAGAATATCATTATTGTAAGAAGAATGAACAATAAATCCGTCCTAATTTTTTTGATTGTTTTTAATTGGTAACTGAATGAATTATAGTAACGCATATAAAAATCAATTAAATATATATTACTTGGCAGTTTACAATTTTAGTCACAAGAAAGGAGAAAAACTCAACCAACAAAAACAATGGTAATGCTATCAACCCTCCTAATCACCGAATGGCGATGGTAATAAACCTCCCCCTAATAACCCTCCTAATATCCCCCAATGGCATTGCTTACAACCCCCCATTAACCTCCTAATAACTCCCCCCCCCCCAATAAGACCCTCCCCCTAATAACCCCCTAATAACCCCAGTAGTTAGCAGGGTTGATAACGTTGCCATTATGTTGTTCGGTGGGTTGCAAGCATTGCCATAAGGTTGCAAGGGGGCTCAGCTATGTCTTCGGGCTATTAGTGGGGGGCTAACGGCATTTTCATTGGAGGTTTTTAGGGGGTTATTAGGGGGGATTGTAAGCATTCTGATAGTGCGGGTTAGTGCGGGAAATTGCCATTGGGATATAAGGAGAGTTTTAGAAATTGCTACTGGGTGATGGATCATTTTTCCGGACAGATTCGGAATCGGCGCAACAAAATACTTTGGAAAAACGTTGTCCCAGTTCTCGGTCTTGTTGGGTGATATAATCTTGAATTGGTACATATTTTTCGTATTCTATCCACGATAATAATTTTTCCAATTTTTTAAGCTCATTATGAACTTTTTTTCAAAAATAGGAATGGAGAAGGTAAAAATTTCGATGACTAAAATTAGGGGTTGCAATCCTCGTGGTCGAAACTGCACGAGATAAATGTGTTTGTGCATTATAAGTGATGAGCAACGTATTTTACAGTAAATTATCAACAGGACCTGTAATGTATTGGAAACAATTTTTTGGGGGTGGTTTTTCAACATTAGGGGTGGTTTTAAAAATGAGAAGTAAATTTTTTTTTCTTATTCTATCCATGGTAATATTTTTTCTAATTTTTTAAGCTCATTATGAACTTTTCTTAAAAAATAGGTACAAAGAAGGTAAAAATTTCGATGACAGAAATTAGGGGTTGCAACACTTGTGGTCGAAACTGCACGAGATAGTTGTGTTTGTACAGTATAAATGATGCTTAACGTATTTTACACTAAATTATCAACACCACCTGTAATGTATTGAAAACAATTTTTTAGGGGTGGTTTTTCAACTTTAAGGGGGTAGTTTGAAAAAAAGCTTGACTAGATTAACTTTATTTTTGTATTTTATGTAGGGTAATATTTTTTCCAATTTTATTCGGGTTATTTTAATTTTTTTCATAAAAATAGCCATGAAATAGATAGTATTTTAAATAAAAAAAATAAGGGTTGCATCCCTTGTGGTCGGAATTGCATGTGCTAGTTTGCTTTTCGCATGAGAAGTGATATGAAATTCGTTTGGTCGTAAAATATCAATTAGATGCTGAGATACATTGGAAAATCTATTTTTGGGGGTGAACTTTGAGGGTTGTTTTCACCCCCTCAAAGTGTTTTTCCGCCGATAAAAAAAAATACGTATGTCTTATTTTTTGATGAACTATAACATATCAAAAGATTATTAAAATCGGTGAGGTCGGGTTGGGGGGGTTTCCTTGTACGTCATACGAGTCGAGGAAGATATCAAGTACATTATTTTTAAACGGAGTTCCGTTGTCAAATAAGAATTTGTCGAGTACACCGAAATTTAAGAACGCCTTCTCTTTGAGTTTGCGCTTAATAGTCTCGTTGTGCATGGGCCACGCTTCTCCTACGGAGCGATCAGCGTTGAAGGTCCGAGGAGTTTTTGGAGCGGTAGAGCTTGTATACGCGCTCCTCTCCTCGTTTTTTACGGGTGCAGTCTTGAAGTATTTGGGGCAAATGGCCCTGGTATAACCAGACCAGCTGCAAACCTAACAGAGCAGCTTTTTTGGATCGAGGCCAAGCGGCTGGTCCTTATTCTTGTCGGATTTAAGCGTGATCACTTTTATTTGTGTATCACCTTTTCCTCTGCCACCTCCGTGGTATCAACCTTTGCCACTTCCACGGTCACTCATGCGTGGTGATGACAGTGATGCAGGCCTTAGTGAATCCTGATCCACTCCTTACTAGGGGAGCTTGCTTGCATTACAGCTTCCTCATCGGGTAATAACAAGCCGCGCGTATTTGCTGCCGAGTACTCTAAGTACTTTGACTCCAGAATTTTCTAGACAGTCTTTTCTAGATCTGAATCATGCACCTGAGCTTTTTCAGACAAGGACGCGATGTTCGCCTTAGCTTTGTAGATGGTCTCTGGCAATAAGCTGTGCTCCGAGATGGGTGATGGCTTCCAGTATTTGTCGGATTCGGTGACCTCTATCTCTATGCCTTTTCTGCATAGCTGTTGAAAGGTTGAGAATTATTCTTGATATTTCTTTAGCTCTTTGTTTAGCTTCGGGAGTATGTTGTCCACGGCCAAGTTGATTTGGTCTTGTGTACTTCACGATCGCTCAAATCGGCTGAAGATGGTATTCCATTCCAATAAATCGTCGCGCATTGACTCGTCTGGGCCTTGAATATGGCCGTGCGTTTCAAATGATAAATTTCTGTTGTATTCACGCGACTAATTATAAGCCGTGAGCACTGCCTCCTTTAACAATCAATACGATGTCCAAGTGGGCCGAATAAACCGATACCATATAAGTGTGGAACCTTTCAAGAATGTAGACAATGAGTCTAATAACGCGTCTAATTCACAATGCGATCGAGGCAGCAATTTTCTTCGATTCTCTCGAAAAATTCTCCGGAAAAGTTAATTTTCCTATCGGGCGTATGAGAAAAGGACGGCTATGTCGCAAGCGCACTCACAGCATTTACGTGCGTATAAGTTTTTCCACAATTCTGGGCGTTTTCTTCGTATTGCTTCTCGCAAACGGCGCATAACTTCAAGATAATACTGTTTATTGACCGTACGTCCATATGGTAAGAACTCCTGATGCACCACGCCATGGTAATTGAAGAAAACAGTGAGCAAAACTTTGACATTTGATCTAACTTGGCGTGCTTTTTTCGGTCTTGACTCATCTGGGCTCTTCTATTCGGACGATTGGACTTTGGTTTCGATATCATAACCATATACCCATGATTTGTCACCAGTTATGACCCTTTTGAGTAAATCTGGGTCGTCGTTGACGTCATTCAACAGTTCTTGAGCGATGCTCATGCGACGGTTCTTTTGGTCAAAATTTAGCAATTTCGAAACAAACTTCGTTGACACACGTCTCATGCACAAAACGTTAGAAAAAATTTCATGGCAGGAGCCAAGCGATATATCAACATCCTCAGCAACTTCTGTGATAGTGATTCGACGATTTTCCAGAACAATTTTCTTCAATGCTTGAACGTTTTCATCAGTTGTTGACGTGCTTGGGCGTCCAGAGCGAGGCTCGTCATTGGCATCTTCCCGGACATCTTGGAAGAGTTTGTACCTCTTGTAAACATTTTTTTTACTCAGAACAGTTTCATCGTATGCCACCGTCAACATTTCAAGTGTTTCGGAGCACTTTATTTTATTTTTTACACAAAATTTGATGCAAATCCTTTGATCCATATTTTTCGATAGCAAAAAATCGCCGAGCACGCAAAACACTTATAACCTTTACGCCTCTCACAACCAAACAAAAAATGCTATACACTTGAAACTTGGTACAGATGTTCGGGAAGAGTGTACCAACATAACAAAACAAAAAAATTGATAATCGAAAGTACGTTGCCCGTGAAATTTGAAAAGTCACCATACTTTTTGAACACACCTCGTACTTCCACCACAAGGCATGATTGGACGATTTAATAATAAAGGCGCTAGATCACCGTTCCGAATTTACGGCGATCGTCGGGGATGGAGTTGGAAAATTGCAACAGTTTTTATCTGCCCACTGTGCGACTGCGCAAAGCGGGTAGGTTAGTGAACTTCACGTCGATATCCTTTCCTCAGGCCAATGGTACCAACTAATCGTTGATCTTCTCCGTCCTCTCGCGTCCTGGAAGTGCCGGAAGCTCAGGATACGACTCCTCGTCTTTAATCGGAAATTCGTTAGATCTAGCGCGTAGATCACCTAACGTTCGAAACTAGTAATGAGAAAAAAGAATTCTCGCTACAGACCGTCCGCGGCTGAAAATAAAATCAGCATGCAGGGACGAAAGGGTCAACGAGGCGTAAATAATAGAGATCAGTCACACTCCACTTTTCTTTATTCGACGGCTAGGGTACACATTCGGTCAGAATGGCGGATGGTCAGCGCGGTTTGACGCGATTTAATACGTTCCGGAAACGGATCCATGTGTTCCAGTGAATCAAATATGCGACAAACTATACGCTCGACTCCCAATTCGTGACGGCGATTAGAACTTTATCTAGATATCTAAATCCCCCACACTTTTCATACTCAAGCTAGTTCGAGAAATGGCGGTTGGTCAACGCGACTCGGTCGGAGCACTCTCTTCCCGGCATTGATGGATCCACACGTCACGACGGGATTATTGGCACGAAAAATCACGCACAGCACCCCACAACTATTACTACTAAGTGGCACTTTCCCTACTTTCAGATTATAGCTGCAGACTCACTCGGTGAAACACAAAATCCTTTGATGGTTTCAGCTAATTCTTCGTAATGCGTGTATTAGCGTTAGCGATCAGCGGCAAAATGGACGAGAAACATCTCTTCCTGGTCAAAGATCCTTTTACTTCTCCTCTATCCGAGAAGAAATCATTTTATTGACCGATATGCTAATTCGGATATCAGTAGCGCCCGCCGAATATTTCGTCATTGGTCAATATGCAAATTAGAAAAGTGACAGCGCCCTCATTTTATTTCCTACTTCTTCGCTGTTTTACCTCTCTCACCCTCTATTAAATCGCATCGGTCAGCATTGATTGATGAGAAAGATTTACCTCTACTCCTATTTATTTTTTGGTGCGGACGGAAATAAAATTTATTCTAATTCGCTTATTGGTCGTGGCTTCACCGGCAAGTTTCGTCAAAGGTTCAAATTTCATCAATCAATTATTAATTTAATATGTCAGATTGTTTGTCGCTTATTAATACCTTTAAGGGATTGTATCGGCCGCATACATGTATTTTCTAAATTATTTTAGTATATTTCATACTCTAAATCGCATCGCTAGATATTTTGCAATGATACAATAGTTGTATGTCAGTTTTATCTTCGTAGCGCCTTCATCATCGCGTTTGCGTTCGAATTAGTATTGTATTTATTCTAGTTCGCTCGCTTTCATATGGTCCGCCTCGCTTGCTCTTGTTTAGTCTGTCTCGCTCACTCTCATCTAGTCTGTCTCGCCCGCTCCCGCTTAGTCCATCTCGGCGCTTCAAAATGGTCGCCCTCGCTCGCGCATGTAAACCTCGTGCTCTGTTGCCGGTCTCCAGACCGCCTCCTGGAGTGCTCCCCCTCGATCGTGTGGTGTATGTGTGTATTCGAGTGTTGTGTGTGTGTTTTCCGGGTATTACTAGTGATCAGCAGCAGTATGTGTGTGGCGCTCAGGATGTTGCCGATGATGCGCAGTAGCCTGACACAGCTGATTGCCGGATGCTGCTTCATCGACGATTTTCTGGTCGCCCCAGGCGTGTCAGCTTCTTCAAAGTGTCTGTGTTAATTTCTAGGTGTGTAAGGTGTCCGCAGGTTTCGCTAACATGCATTTCCATTGCATTTCCCAGTCAAGTTTCCGTGTTTTTCCTCCAGCCGGCAAGGGAATGTGTGTGTATGCGCTCTCTTTTTTCGCGTCGTGCGCTCCATTTTTCGCTCATCTGTTTGATCGTGTTCTTTGATTTGTTGCATCGTTTCCTCGAAATGGACGAAATGGGCGAAAATGGAAATAAAACAATTTACCTGTTAGAGCGCGAGTCGGGTATAATTATTCGGTTGGTTACGGGGCGGCAAGGGAACACTTCTCTGAGGTGTTGCAAATAGTACAATACCCTCAGGTAAATCCTTGTAATGCACCGAATGATAACCTAAACGACATTCTTTTTACCAAGCCTGATGGCATACTGAAACTTAGGATATAGCACTATTACATGGTTTTGTGATTGTTATATAAATAGATATGAGAATATGCCTACTCTGATATTCTTCAGGTGTGTGTGTGTGTGTGTGTGTGTGTGCGAGCATGTTTATCTATAATATACTATGTACTTGTATTATAACGAGTAAGAATGTTGACTAGTTATGTCTCTTTCTCCCTATTAGTTAATTACCTTTCTCTGTATTAATGTTATTATATTGCATTTGAGATTATGCCTTATAGAATAACATTTACAGCTGTATGCAGATCAATTAATTATTGTTCACGATTAGTAGCGCAAGGTAACTGAAAGTGGGAAGAGAGAGAGAGGCATATATGCGACGGAGTCCTTACGCGCGTGAGTTATACTATGAGAGATACACGTGCACGCGACGCGAGTTTGTTACCGCGCACTTTGATTGATCGACGCAGACGCGCGTGTAGAGTCCACGAGTTGAGTAACTTAGCGGAGAGCTTCGAGAGAGAATGGACGAAGACAATAAGAAAAGGGCTCGGCACCTCAGAATTTTCAGCGACAACGTATCGGCAACGATAGCAGATAGAAGGAGAAGATTCCTTATCGTGCGTGAATCCTGTCCACGTAGTGATCGACTGCGATGCACGGGTTGCAGAAGAAGAGGCGAGAGCGAGGACGCAATAGGCGGAGCCCACGCCTTGATATACTTGCGACTAGCAAGGACGCAAAACTTATAAGTACCTGTTCGATAGCTATCTCTCTCTTGCTTGACACGACACATGCTCTCTCTCCCTTTCTCGCGTACCGCTGTTATCTCTTTATGAGGAATTACTTTAAAAAGATGTTTATAGCGCATCTATGAGTTGACTTTCTACACTTTTACCTAGTCCCATTGCGTTCATTCTACTCGCGCTACGTCGGATTTTGCGCTTTTTCAGCTAACGCGACGTATCCACGCCATCTGGGCCGCACAGCAAACGACGTAGACACATTCCTGACGATGCACCTAGCGTGCATGATACATATATATATATATATATATATATATATATATATATATACTTATATCTCTTATGTCAACGCGATGAACCGGGCTGATTCCGCGTTACAGTATATAGGCATATTAAAGCAAACGTAAGTAATGGCGTACGACACAGTCCAATTCCGAGTATGTAAAAATCATGAGCAGTATAATAAAATATATTATATTGTCTGAATATATATAATATACTTGCTTTATATTTCTATAGTAATAAATCAGGATAATATGTATTATATTTTAAATGGAAACAAGTAATTTAACACTATGGCGTTTAATTTATAATTAAGATTAATATATTTAACAATGTAATAGAGATTAAAAAAATAGGTAGATGAATAATATGCCAGCACGTAAATATATAATTTCCAACCCTAACTTCCATACATCTTTATATTTTACTGCTTTATTTCTTTTTTAAACGTATATTGTATATTTGAATATGCATAAATATTTATTAAGTAGTTTAATATTTAGAGCCGGAGGAATTATCATAAATAAAATATTTTTACATTCATGATTGAAATAATATTTATACGTAAAGAAAGAGTATTTTGAAAAGTACTGAAAGCAAAGATTTGGAAAAATAAATTAAAAATAATATTTTTCAGCTATAGAAACAGTTTATATTTTAAAATAAAATTTCAGTACTTTCGATGCTTTTGAATAATTAAAGAATATTAATTCTTTGAGTTGTAACAGGATGTCGACGTAAATTTTTCTTTTACTTTTTTCACAGAGATATAGTTATAGATAAAAAATATCTTTAGCATATTTAGAAATATTAAATTCACTATTCGTGTACCTCTATAACGTTAAAAAAATAATTTTACTTACAATTACAGTCAGAGAATATCACTTTTATCGTTCTTTACTGCGTGAATTACATCGAAAATAATGATGGAAAAGTGGATAGATCTTAAAACTATAATCGAAGAATACATAAAAAACTTTTTAGAACTTTTGAACGTTACATTATAAGGCTGTTAAGTGATTATATGATTTAGAACCTGTTAATACCCGTTAGAATGAAATACTTTGTTTCGTTTGTAAAAGTGATCTGAATTACTAAAAATGTAAATATTGACTGAATGCTAAAAATATCTATATGCATAATAAAATATCATTCATAGCTCGATGCCAGTAATGTAGACATGCTTTCAACTTAAAAATACTCGTCTGGAGAAATACAATCGATCACCTGTTCCTATCAAAGATCTATTAATTTGCAATTATTGAAATAATTAAAAAATTTATCAGAAACGACCGTCGGCGATTTACTAGGTGCTGAATTCTAAGTACTCGTGGCTGTGGATTTCATTTTATATTGTAACGATCACCAACTCCCGTATAAGAAATCACACGAAATAATTATAAAAAAAGGATGTAACTTTATTTACTACATAACCCTAGCGACACGATTTAAGACTACCCGACAACTAACTAACTTTACGACAACAACACAACTGCTTGGCAACCTTCTGATCTTCTTTTCTTGACGTTCGACGGTCCGACATATAACGATATGATCTTGGTAAAGATAATGAAATCTCTTCCTATCGCCTTGCCTATAAAATTTTTCTAAAAAGTAAAACTTACATACGAGTAGGGTACAGATAATATCTAGAGCCTAGAGACTATTTGGAAAAATGTAGTTGAAAGCAAGTGAAAATTGTAATTCAACAATTTCTACGAAGCAGCAATTTTGATATATTGTAAGATATAATATAATAAGAAGATATTATAAGAGTATATTATAAGAGTATATAATAAGAGTATATTATAAGATATATATTTCAGTAAGATCAAAATTGTTGCTTCGTAATTATAATAAATAGTGTTAAATTACAAATTTTTACTCGCTTACAACTAAAAAATGAATTTTAAAATAGTCTCTCGGCTCTAATTATTACGGGCAGTTTACTCGCATATAAATTTTAATTTTTGAGAAAAGTGTGACAGATAGAAGGAAGGAAGAGAATGAACCCATAAAACAGTAATATATAAAATTATATCTTTAGAAAAAAATTGAACTGAAATGTCTCGGCCTACAAAAATCAAAACTGATTTATAACACTTATGATTTATGGCACTTTTATAACCTATCATTAAATAATTTTTAAATAAGTCAGAAGAGATGGTTACCAAATTATATGGAAGCTTGAAGAATTAAAGGAAGTAATGTCAAAAGAAATGCTCATCACTATCTACCTCAACAGATAACAGAGTAGTAAAAGTTTTACTAGGACTTGGAGTAATTTTAAATGTAATTTAAGTATAATGTAATTGATGAAATGTTTACTTACTTTTCACACTAGTTACGTAAGATACTATTTCAAATTTTATAGTATATTTTATTAATAGGTTCATTAAACTTCATGCCAAATACCTTAAAACTTATACGAGATAGAGGCGCGGAGCTACGTCACGCTTATGTTACCACTCCAATGTGCTGTCCAAGTCGAAGTTCACTCCTAACAGGACGTTATGTCCACAATCATCAAGTTTTTACTAACAATGATAACTGCAGCAATTCGGAATGGCAACATGATAACGAGCCGTACACATTTGCAACTTATTTAAGTCACGCCGGCTATCATACAGGTATGTACCTTTAAATTCAAATTATTGTACCATTTGTGAAAATAATTTTCAATACAAATATCAATACGATAGACAGCACAAGCCTAACGATGACTGATACTTTTATGAAATCATTTCTGGTAATAACTTAATGCAATTTGATGCAAATTATTTAATTAAAGACTTATAGCTCAAGTAGGTATTTTTCAGCTAGAGAAATGTTTCTCATTACTAGAGAAATATCTTGTCAATAAATATTGTATTTGAAAACATCTTTACTGAAAACTAACGGAAAAAAATTGCCAAAAGCATGTAGAGATTAATTATCGACAAGTTATTACGTGCGGTTCAATCTCGCTTGCAATCGGCATCAATATCTAGACATATATAAAAATGTAAGAGGTGTATGAAAAGGCGGAATTGCAAGAAATCAAGATAATTCCTACGACTTCTATAAAAATCACCCGGAGGATACCGCCAGCCATCCCAACTAGACTTCCTTCCACAATACGACCTAAACCTAATCATATAATTTCCGAAATAAGTAAGATTTTTTCATTAGATGTTAACTAATTAATTGCAAATCTTTTCTCGATATTGCTTGAGTGTTACACGAACAAAGAAAAATACAAAATGTTTGCCTAAAATTTTATTTTCGACATTATTTATGCGGAAAAGAGAGCGAAATAGTCGCTGGTTTCTTTTATTTATATAGCATGCATTATTTGCTTTTGGCACCGTTTATAAAGAAAACTTCTGTACTATTTCTGTATTACATTTTTGTTTATTTGATTAAATACATACATATACCATTAAATATCATTACATTTGTACCAATAAACTATACTTGTACCTACAAATACATTATAATAATCACTTCTTTGGAAATCCGAATATTTCAGAATGAGAACTTGTAGGTAACGAGAGTAGAACCACGTAAAACTAAAGTGATACACTTCTCATATACCGAAAAATATATCTATAAAAATATATCTTGATGCTCGCTGAACCATAAATTCTAAAAATTTGAATATCAGAAATTTGTCAATTATAAATTAATAGCAACATATTTTGAATCCCTTATTCCTAAATTTTTAGACCTGTAATCAGATTTGGAGCAAAATGGAACACTATTTTGTACTTTTTGGAGATAGAAAATAATTGTGTAAATGATAGTTCTAAAGTTTTTCAGAAACTACAAAGTTAGATAGTCCAAATGTTTTTGGCGGGAAATTTAAATTTTTAGAGCAGATCGGAAATTTCAAATTGGAGCTAATCTTGGCTATTTATACCTGCTATAACGAGTTTGACATCAACTTGAACTATATTTCTCCTTAGCAGCAGCAGACGACGACTACGGAGAAGATAAGAGAGAACGCCGGCAGAGAGAGACCGCGTGCGCGAGTAGGTTTAGCGACATGTATGACGAACCGCGCGCCGTGCGCCGCGTGACGAAGGGCCAGCAATTAGCCGATATCTCACGAGCCGTGCAGACGCATTCGTTCGTGCGTGCATTTATATCAGCCTTTCTTTGTGAATCGTCTCGTGGCAACAGAGAGACTTTCGACTGTGATAAGTGAGAGAAGTGTAACCGTGCGTGCAATACCTCTCTTCCTTCGTGACAAGCAACAGCGCAGTTAGGCGAATTCTGCAATCATGCCGAATTGTAATTGAAGGGCTTCGATTAATGTAAGTACTGATCGTTCCTTAGATCTCTCTCTAGCTTTGCCTATCTTGCCGCTCTCTCCGAACCGCCCTGTACACTAACTCGTACATAAATTTTATATATTTTTATACGATTAAAATTGCATGGCTTTTCTTTTGAACTACCCT